>NC_039270.1:2556729-3160823 GCF_003368295.1 Carassius auratus
ACTCAAGAACTGGCGAAAATTTACGTCTGATATGGGTTTCAGAAGTGGGTGTGGCAAAATGGCTCAACAGCGCCACCTATACACGTTCAACGGTGTGCGCCTCGAGCTACGTTTCATGTACATGTATGAAAATCGGTATACACTTGTAACTCTCCAATACCTACAAAAAAGTCTCTTGGAGCAAAATCCGAAACCCAACACGAAGTCGGTTATTACTAATATTATGAGCAAATTTTGTGTCATTTTTTGTCATTTCCATGCGTTGTATTTTAACGAACTCCTCCTAGAGATTCATTCAGATCAACACCAAATTTGGTATGCCTAATCTGAAGGCCTTTGCGATGTTAAATTGCGAAGCTTTTGAGTTTTCGTTAATGGGCGTGTCCGTGGCGGCCTGGCGAATTTCGATGATTCGCCATGAAACAGGAAGTTGCTATAACTCAGACATACAATGACCAATCTGCCCCAAACTTCACATGTTTGATGAGACTCCTGACCTGAACAGATTGACATGCCCATATTCAGTTATAGTCATAGCGCCACCTACTGGCAACAGGAAGTGACATATTTTACACTGCGATGAACTACTCCTAGAAATTTTATGACATCAATGTATTTTTTGTGGTCAGTCTAATCTAAAGGCCTGTGCGATGTTAAGTTGTGAAGATCTTGAGTTTTCGTTAAAAGGCGTGTCCATGGCGCCGCCACGAAGTTCGATGTCTCGCCATGGGAATAAAAGATGTTATAACTCAGGCATAAAATGTCCGATCTTCCCCAAACTGCACATGTGTGATAAGAGTCCTGGCCTGAACACGTCTGAAGGCCAAAATTCCATCAGGTGTGGCAAAATGGCTCGATAGCGCCACCTATACACTTTCAACGGAGTGCGTATACACTTTAAACGGAGTGCGCCTCGAGCTATGTTTCACGTACATGTACAAAAATCGGTACACACATGTAACACACCAATATCTACGAAAAAGTCTCTTGGTACGAAATCTGAATCCCAACAGGAAGTCAGTTATTTAGAATTTTCTCTGCAAAATTAGTGTTGTTTTGGCCATTTTCAGGGGTTGTACTTTAACAAACTCCTCCTAGAGATTTATTCCGATCAACACCAAACTTGGTCAGTGTAATCTAAAGCCTTTTGCGATCTTAAATTGCGAAGATCTTGAGGTTTCGTTAAAGGGCGTGTCCATGGCGGCCTGACAAATTTCGATGTTTCGCCATGAAATAGGATGTTGTTATAACTCAGGCATAAAATGTCCGATCTTGCCCAAACTTCACTTGTGTGATAAGCGTCCTGCCCTGAACACATCTGAAGGCCAATATTCCATTATAATGATAGCGCCACCTGCTGGCAACAGGAAGATTGGCACATATATGGAATAAACATTGATATATTCTACTTATATTTATGAGTTTAAACGCATATTTCTCACCGTTCACCTATTAACTAAAGCCACTCGCTGGCGGTGAGCCCGGGTGCGAGGGCCCGTTCATCGCTGCTTGCAGCTTTAATTAGGGCTCAAGCCTGGAGGGCGAGAGCCCTATTGTTTTCCTTAGGATTATTTTTTATTATTATTATTAGGGCTCAAGCCTGGAGGGCGAGAGCCCTATTGTTTTCCTTAGGATTATTTGTTATTATTATTATTATTATTATTATTTTTCTTCAAGGTTTCGGGGGCTTTTGGGGCCCTTAACATGCTTAAAAAGTCTTGAAAATTGGCACACACATTGGAACCTGCGGCCATTAGGGCCGGGCAGAGACTGATGCACGGGCGTGGCACAGGGGCTCTACAGCGCCCCCTGGAATACTGAGGGCCATATATCATACATACTTGCACGTAGACGCACGAAACTCGGTACACATGTAGATCTCATCAAACCAAACAACTTTCGTACTGCATGTCATAGGCTCCGCCCAACAGGAAGTTGGATATTTAGGGTTTAGTATTCATATTTTTCATCAAAGTTGTGGGGGCTTTTGGGGTCCTTAACATACTCAAAAACTCTTGAAAATTTGCGCACACTTTGGAATCTGTGGCCTTTAGGAGCCTGCAGAGGCTGGGACCCGGGCGTGGCACAGGGGCTCTACGGCGCCCCCTGGATCACAGTCAGAAATGTTGATGCATAGCTCACACATACTTGAACATATTAATATCAAACTCAGTACACATATAGATCTCATCGTGCTGAACAACTTTTGTATTGCATGACATAGGCTCCGCCCAACAGGAAGTCAGCTATTTAGAGTTATGTAAAAAGCGCATGCTCTGGAATTTGAAATACTTGTCATAGGGTTTTTTGCCGATTGACACCAAACTCGGTCAACATGATCTCAAGACATTGGGGATGAAAAATTGCCAGGGGATTTTTGATATCTCGAACGGTTTGCTCATAGCGAGGCGTTGAATTTATGGCGAGAATTGAGAAACAGGAAGTGTCTAATACCATCCACATACATTTCCTAATTGTAATCAAACTTAATCAGATTATTCATTGTATGATGTCGATCGCATATATGTGACTATTAGGAGTCAAAGTTATAGCGCCACCAACTGGCAGCAGGAAGTTTGTCATTTTCAAAATGCTTTGATTTCAGCATTTAATTTTTAATTGATTTGCTTCAAACTTCATCAGAATAATGTTAAAACACAGCCGATATAAATCTGCTGGGGGGATATTGATATCTAAAATTATTGTTGCCGTGGCAACATGTCGAACTTGAATATTTCTCAGGTGATTTTAAGGTATATAACATACTTAGAATTTCATGAAATTCATGACACATATCAGTATTTATGATAACTAGACACTGGCAAAAGTTCATAAGAGGGCGTGGAAAAGGCACTCTATAGCGCCACCTTTTGTCAAAAGTGGGGGGGTTAGTTTTAGCTACAGACACCAAACTCGGTACAAAAATTGATCTTATCAAGACGGACAACTTTCTAAATCACAGTCATCAGCTACGATCAACAGGAAGTCAGCTATTTTGATTTGAATGTGGATCTTTTTTTTACATTTAGCTGTGAATTAATGCATACTGCTCAGAGGAGAGTAACACTTTACACATCAAACTTAGTTTACATGATGCCAAAACATTTTAAACAACTTAAATTGCCAATGGATTTTGGATAGCTTGAACGGTTTTGTTGTGGTAATTTTTTTAAATGACATTAAAAATGGAATTATTAATTTTCCTGCACTTTTAAATTCCAAACACTTCAAAACCTTTTTTCATACAGAAAAAAAGTCATTCTGAGTAAATATGGATAGTTTCACGACTTTACAACACTGTATGGAAAACAGAAAATTTTGTGTTTGTGACCCGTTTAAGTGTGCAAGACTATTTGAAAGCGCGACTAGCAGAATAACATATCTCTCTCGAGCTGCAGGATTCTGCCTTTCGTCGTAAGAACGAACACATCACGGACAAGATTATTTCAAAATACATAATAGCTTGGCGAATATAAACGAAAACAGCCTAAAAACCTAAAACATATGCTCTATTATACTATTGTTAGCAATTTCTTTATCGTCCAATTTATCTGGTGTACACAATTTTATTTTCATAATAAACTTGTTTGTTAGATTATACACAGTTATAGTGGTCTATAATAAATATTTACAGGTTTTATTCAAGCTGTTTAGAATGATTGCCGTAGGCTAATTTTTTAAAATGTAAATCCAAAAAAAATTTTTTTTTAAATAAATAAAAAACATTTGAAAAGAATAACTGTTGTACTTTTTTATACATTGTGTATAATTTCATAGTTTATGCATTATAGTTATAAAAACAAATAAATTTAGCCACTCACATAGAAATCTTAGGCCTTATCCTTTTCTGACAGTTTTAGGGATTTTTCAAAATCCTAAAAAACCTTATTTGTGCTGCAAATAATAATTTCAAACTCATTTGATACTGACCTCTGACATCCTGTGACATGATATTTATTTGAATTTACATAATCTCATGGATGTAACAGTAAATCTGTTCAGCTCACAGATCAAGACTAAGCTGTAATGCAAGCAGAACTTTCACAAATGCTTGTAGGTCAATAAAATCATTACAAAACACTTACAAATCATTTAAGGGATTCCCTGTAAAATAATGTCTAATTTGTTAACATTAGCAAATGCATTGATAACACTTTATAATAACTGCACTCATTAGTAAATAGTCAGTTCATGCTTTATAAAGCCTTGTCCCAATATTAATAGTCAGTAGTAAGCAGTTTATAAATACAGCTATAAATAGCTTGATCTTGGTTTATAAGCACATTTATTAAAAAGGAGAGTAAAGGGTCAGTTATCTTCCTATGAAAAAAAAAAAAAATTTAAAAAAAAAAAAAAACAACACAGATTGATACAGAACTCAGAAATTTTATTGTGGATTTATGATAAACTCAGCCTGTAAATGAATTCATTCTCCTCCAAGAAGACACAAGTAGTTCACACCAAACTGTTTTAACATGAAACCATATACTGAAGATGTTACATTTCGAATGGGTTTAGGATACCTTAAATGGTGTGGCCATAGCGATTTATTAAAGTAACATAAAAAAATACAATAGTTATTTTACTATATCTTTACAATTTTTAATTCCAACTCTTCATAATTTTTTATATACGTAGAAGTCATCATTTGAAGGAAGCACAGTAAGTTTCATAGCTTTATCATTTTCTAGAGCCAGCATAAAATTAAAACTATCATAACATATAAATCAAGCTTGCAATTCTTAGTACCAATAGTGGCCACCAGATGGAGCTATAGGATTACTTTTAAATAATTATTGTAGAAACAAGTATGATTTAAATCATTTATAGAAATCTTTCAAAGAAAAATAATATGAATTTTATGTATTTTACTGATAAAATGACCCTCATTTAATTAGAATAACAAGCTGAAGTATTGTGAACTGTATATTAAGAATAATTCTTTATAGGCTTTATGGACAGATATGTTTTCAGTGACTCTTGAAGGATCAGCACCACATCCTCTTTTACCACTGTTTAAAGAATGTATCTTACAGAACAGGTGCGGATGAATTTTGAATAGCTTGAATGGTTTTGTCGTGGTTTTTTTTTAAATAACAGTAAAAAAGTAACCAGTAAATTTCTTTTATTTTTTTAAAGTGCAGCTTCTAAACACTTCAAAAAAATTTACACATAGAAGACAGGTCATTCTGAGGAAATATGCATAGTTTCATGACTATACAACACTATATGGATGATAGAAAATTAAAAAACTATCATACATCTGATGTCACTGTCCCTCTGTCACTGTGGGTAATGTGTGTGTGTGTGTGTGTGTGTGTGTGTGTGTTAAGTGAATTAGGTGTGAAACTATCAGAGAGCATTTAGTCTCCAGCGCCAACATTTTACAGAACTGCCACTTTCCTGGAGTCTCAGAATTACAATGTGTCAGGTTCTGAGAAATCAAAGATTCCAAAAAAAGATTTAATTAGAATACCATGAAGTATTGTGAAATACTATATATTAAGACTTTATATATAGGCTTTATGAACAGATTAGAGTGACTCGTGAAGGACCAGCACCACCTCCTCTTGTCCGATGGTTTGAGGAATATATCTTCCAGAATCCGGGATTAAGATTTAGGAGCTCATTTTTATTCCACCTCCTTTCCTGAAAGTCTGTCTTGCAGAATTGACTAAAAATTAATCTTCACATTAATTCCTAATTATTTTATATCCGAATTAATTATTAATTCCTAATGATTCTGCACACATAAATATAAGGAGTTTTTCTCTTCCAGCTTTCCTGGACTATTGTATAGCACTCATAAATGATTAAATAAAAAATAATGGTAGTTGTTAAGATTGATATGGTTTGGAATTGGTAAAATGTGCTTGGAAAAAAATCACAATAAAACAATGTTTTAATGTTTAAGTTTGGAATATTAACTGACATGAATGAATGCAATATAAATATTGTTCATGTTAACATAATGTTTATAAATGAAATCTTATTGTAAAGTGTTACTAAATATATATATATATATATATATATATATATATATATATATATATATATATATTAGTGCTGTCAAAATTAGCGCGTTAACGCATTCGATTAATTTGAAATATTTAACGCGTTAAAAAAAAATAACGCAATTAACGCGGTTGCAGTTTTTTTTATTTCCAGTTGTGGCCTATGTGTGTTCAACGTGCAAAGAAATATGGATAAGACCAAGGAAGGACTTTTAGACGGAAAGTTTCAGTATAAAACTCTGCCGGATTACTCTTCAGTCTGCCACAAGAAACATTACTCTTCATTTAGTCTGCCACAAGAAACAGCAACATTAAAATCATGAACTCAAATGTCATTGTTTAAAAAACAAAAAAAAACAATGACTGTAACAGTGCGTAAATCAGACCTTTCTGTAACGCTAACGTTAATAAGCTTAAACGAAAATAAACGAAATAATTGTGTAGCGGAGTATTTTTTGTACACAGTGCCGCGAACTGTCAATCACTCCTGTACGCGTGCATCACTGTCCTCCTCAGCTGCAGCAACTTGCGCTCTCTCTCTTCATCAAGCTTTAAAACAAAAAGGGAACAAAAAGATCATATTGTCTTTGTGCATAGGCTATAGATTAATTAGATAAATGAATATCTAAATTTGTGCCTTGCCGTCTACGGTATTTTTTTAGAACTTAGAAAAAAGATGCTGCAGCCAATGAGCAGCCAGCGGGGGCTGCAGGACGACTAAACCTCCGCAGACAGTTTTTAATGTTTATCAGACAATAAATACTCAAGATTTTGCTTTAGTATAACTCACAACGAGTTTCACACACCTTCTCCGGCCACGTTGAGTTGTTGACACTTAACAGTGGGAAAAGCGACACATGCGCTATTCACTTGTATAACTTAAGGGTGAATGGGTAATGTAGTTTCTGCTCTGGGTGGGATGAATTAGGAAGCTTGCATTGTGAAGGGCGCTCTGAAAATCGGCAGTGCAGGTAAAAGATTAAAACCTCTATTAAAACAGATGTCCAAATGAGCATACCGGTACGCTACAAGCACGTTCTGGGCGCACGGAGAGGTGGCGGTATGCTCAAGAGCTATATTTGGAAGTGGCGGTACCGGTGCATACTGGCCCACTTAAAGCACTGGCAATGACTATACTTTGGAATTTTTTTGCAGTCCACTTAGAATTCAACATGGAAATCATTTTTGTCTATTATTGGCATTGATTGTTTTGAAATTCAAATGGTACTTACATGCCTGTGTTTTTATTTCTGTAATAAATATGGCTTTCAAGCCAACAGTTAATTTGGAGGATATTGATGGTTTATTGCAGGTATGTTGTTTACATGAGAAAATCTGTGTTACAAGTTAAACAAAAATTCCAATAAACAATCATATTTTGAATTTAAATAGTTTCTTTGTCTTGAGTTTACATTAATTATTTACATTTTACATTTACATATCCAAAAAGTTTCAGTCTTTTAATTGCGATTAATCGCGATTAATCGCGATTAATTTTAAAAAATTGTGCGATTAATTAGTTAATTTTTTTTAATCGATTGACAGCACTAATATATATATATATATATATATATATATATATATATATATATATATATATATATATATATATATATATATTGTTCTGTGAATGTGATTTTAAAGTCTAGATGATTCGGATTAACCCTTTAACCGCCATATCCTTTAAAACCTCACTGCCAGAGGGATATTGTGAATGCATGTGACCGCTGGACACAGTTTACCTGATGCCACCGGGGTGGCGATGGCATTGGTGGCTTGAGCCCGCCATCGCTGCTTGCAGCTATATTTATTATTATTATTATTTTTAGGGCTCAAGCCCAAAGGGCGAGAGGCCTATTGTTTTCCTTAGGATTATTTTTTATTATTATTATTATTATTATTATTATTATTATTATTATTTTTTTCCAACGTCTCGGGGGCTTTTGGGGCCCTTAACGTGCTTAAAAAGTCTTGAAAATTGGCACACAGATTGGAACCTGCGGCCATTAGGGCCGGGCAGAGACTGATACACGGGCGTGGCACAGGGGCTCTACAGCGCCCCCTGGAATATGGAGGGCCATATATCATACATTCTTGCTCGTAGACATATGAAACTCGGTACACATATAAATCTCATCAATCCAAACAACTTTTGTATTGCATATCATAGGCTCCGCCCAACAGGAAGTTGGCTATTGAGGGTTTAGTATTCAAATTTTTCGTCAAAGTTGTGGGGGCTTTTGGGGTCCTTAACATACTCAAAAACTCTTGAAAATTTGCGCACACTTTGGAATCTGTGGCCCTTAGGAGCCTTCAGAGGCTGGGACCCGGGCGTGGCACAGGGGCTCTACGGCGCCCCCTGGAACACAGTCAGAAATGTTGATGTATAGCTCACACATACTTGCACATATTCATATGAAACTCAGTACACATATAGATCTCATCGTGCCGAACAACTTTCGTATTGCATGTCATAGGCTCCACCCAACAGGAAGTCAGCTATTTAGAGTTATGTAAAAAGCGCATGCTCTGGAATTTGAAATACTTGTCATAGGTTTTTTTCTCGATTGTCGCCAAACTCGGTCAACATGATCTCAAGACACTGGTGATGAAAAATTGCCAGGGGATTTTTGATATCTCGAACGGTTTGCTCGTGGCGAGGCGTTGAAATTATGGCGAGAAATGAGAAACAGGAAGTGTCTAATACCGTCCACATACATTTCCTGATTTTAATCAAACTTCATCAGATTATTCGTTGTATGATGTCGATCGCATATATGTGACTATTAGGAGTCAAAGTTATAGCGCCACCAACTGGCAGAAGGAAGTGTGTCATTTTCAAAATGATTTGAATTCAGCATCTTATTATTACTCGATTTGCTTCAAACTTCATCAGAATAATGTTAAAACACAGCCGATATAAATCTGCAAGGGGGATATTGATATCTAAAAAATTGTTGGCGTGGCAACATGTCAAACTGGAATACTTCTCAGGTGATTTTGAGGCAAATAACATACTTAGAATTTCACAAAACTCTGAACACACATCAGTATTTCTGATAGGAACTTAAATTGTGAATGGATTTTGGATAGCTTGAATGGTTTTGCCGTGGTGATTTTTTTAAATGACCTTACAAAGGGAATCATTATTGTATTTTTAAATTGCAGCTTCCAAACACGTCAAAGAATTTTTTCATACAGATGAAAAAGTCATTCTGAGGAAATATGCATAGTTTCACGACTTTACAACACTGTATGGATAACAGAAAATTAAAAAACTGTCAGACATCTCATCTCACTCTGTCCCTCTGTTTTAGTATATGTGCTTAGACTTCCATTGTCTGAGAGAAATTGCGCCCCTACAGGTTCAATTCCCGGACTTTTACTTTCACTTTTAAATCGGTTAAAAATACAAATAAATACTTAGATTTAATTCACACTGACAAGCTAAACCAACATATCTGATTATTACCGGTTCAGGGCTCATGGATAAATTATTTCTGGCCAGAGATACGTGAGAAATAGGAGAGATGAATCACCGCTGTGATCACGAGCGTCTGGAGTAAAGAGCGATATCACACAATCAACCAATTAGAACACACCAAGAGCTAAATTCAGATGTTTTTGAACTGTTTGTGTGAAAATGAAATATTTGTGGCTGCCTATCTGAAATCACGCCTCCGATCAGCGCGTACAGTGTCCAGCTCAAAACAAACGAATTTATTCTTGTTTAAGAGCTTTTTTAAATAAAATAATACCACAAATGCACACAATAAACCCACTGTAACACAACAAGAGCTAAATGCAGGTGTTTGTGACCTGTTTAAGTGTGCAAGACTATTTGAAAGCGCGACTGGCAGAATAACATATCTCTCGAGCTGCAGGTTTCTGCCTTTCGTCGTACGAACGAACACATCACGGACAAGATTATTTCAAAATACATAATAGCTTGGCGACTATAAACGAAAACAGCCACGTGAACATAAACTGGATCTACTGGATTTGAATATTAAAGTGACCACATTTACCACTTGCTTCTGTCTTCAATTTTAATCTATATAAAAAAGGAAACTCATTCGACTTGGCTGCTTTTTTAATGTGTGCGTATTTATTTATTTACCTTTTTATACATTTTGTATAATTTCATAGTTTGTGTATTACAATTATAAAAAACAAAATTAAATTTAGCCACTCACATAGAAATAGCTTAGGCCTTAACCTTTTTCTGACAGTTTTAGGGATTTTTAAAAATCCTAAAAAAAACTTATTTGTGCTGCAAATAATAATTTCAAACTCATTTGATACTGACCTATGACATCCTGTGACATTATATTTATTTGAATTTACATAATCTCATGGATGTAACAGTAAATCTGTTCAGCTCACAGATCAATACTAAGCTGTAATGCAAGCAGAACTTTCACAAATGCTTATGAGTCATTTAAGGATTTGATAACACTGTAAAATAATGTCTAATTTGTTAACATTAGCAAATTCATTGATAACACTTTATAATAACTGCACTCATTATTAAATAGTCAGTTCATGCTTTATAAAGCCTTGTCCCAATATTAATAGTCAGTAGTAAGCAGTTTATAAATACAGCTATAAATAGCTTGTCCTTGGTTTATAAGCACATTTATTAAAAAGGAGAGTAAGTTATCTTCCTATGAAAAATAAAAGATAAAAATAAACAAACAACAACACAGATTGATACAGAACTCAGAAATTTTATTGTGGATTTATGATAAAATCAGCCTGTAAATGAATTCATACTCCTCCTCATACTACTCCATACTCCTTTTTCAACATGATGCCAATATACTGAGATGTTAAATTGTGAATGGGTTTAGGATAGCTTAAATGGTGTTGCCATAGAGATTTATTAAAGTAACATAAAAAATACAATAGTTATTTTACTATATCTTTAACATTTTTCATTCTAACTCTTCATAATTTTTTATATAAGTAGAAGTCCTCATTTGAAGGAAGCACAGTAAGTTTCATAGCTTTATCCTTTTCAAGAGCCAGCATAAAATTAAAACTATCATAACTTATAAATCAAGCTTGCAATTCTTAGTACCTATAATGGCCACCAGAGGGAGCTATAGGATTACTTTTAAATAATTATTGTAGAAACGAGTATGATTTAAATAATTTATAGAAATCTTTCAAATAAAATAATATGTATTTTAGGAATTTTACTGATAAAATGACCCTCACTTAATTAGAATAACAAGCTGAAGTATTGTGAACTGTATATTAAGAATAATTCTTTATAGGCTTTATGGACAGATACGTTTTGAGTGACTCTTGAAGGTTCAGCACCACATCCTCTTTTACCACTGTTTAAAGAATATAGCTTACAGAATAGGTGTGAATGAATTTTGGATAGCTTGAATGGTTTTGTCGTGGTGATTTTTTGAAATAATAGTAAAAAAGGAACCAGTAAATGTCTTTTTATTTTTTTAAAGTGCAGCTTCTAAACACTTCAAAAAAAATGTACACATAGAAGACCAGTCATTCTGAGGCATATTTCCTCAGAATGACTGGTCTCATGACAATAGTTTCATGACTATACAACACTATATGGATGATAGAAAATTAAAAAACTATCATACATCTGATGTCACTCTGTCCCTCTGTCACTGTAGGTAATGTGTGTGTGTGTGTGTTAAGTGAATTAGGTGTGAAACTATCAGGGAGCATTTAGTCTCCAGCGCCAACATTTTACAGAACTGCCACTTTCCTGGAGTCTCCAGAATTACTCGGTGTCAGGCTCTGAGAGACTTAAGATTCCAAAAAATGATTTAATTAGAATACCATGAAGTATTGTGAAATACTATATATTAAGGCTTTATATATAGGCTTTATGAACAGATTAAAGAGACTCGTGAAGGACCAGCACCACCTCCTCTTGTTCGATGGTTTGAGGATTAAGATTTAGGACCTCATTTTTATTCCACCTCCTTTCCTGAAAGTCTGTCTTGCAGAATTGACTAAAAATTAATCTTCACATTATTTCCTAATTATTTTGCAATTCTTTTTGTTAGTTCTTCTTGACCTGTTTTTCTCTTCCAGCTTTCCTGGACTATTGTATAGCACTCATAAATGATTAAATAAAAAATAATGGTAGTTATTAAGATTGATATGGTTTGGAATTGGTAAAATGTGCTTGGAAAAAAATCACAATAAAACAATGTTTTAATGTTTAAGTTTGGAATATTAACTGACATGAATGAATGCTATATAAATATTGTTCATGTTAACATAATGTTTATGAATGGAATCTTATTGTAAAGTGTTACTAAAGTTATATATATATATATATATTGTTCTGTGAATGTGATTTTAAAGTCTAGATGATTCGGATTAACCCTTTAACTGCCATATCCTTTAAAACCTCACTGCCAGAGGGATATTGTGAATGCATGTGCCCGCTGGGCACAGTTTACCTGATCCCACCGGGGTGGCGATGGCACTGGTGGCTTGAGCCCGCCATCGCTGCTTGCAGCTATATTTTTTTATTTTTTTTTTCTAACGTTACGGGGGCTTTTGGGGCCCTTAACATGCTTAAAAAGTCTTGAAAATTGGCACACACATTGGAACCTGCGGCCATTAGGGCCGGGCAGAGACTGATACACGGGCGTGGCACAGGGGCTCTACAGCGCCCCCTGGAATATGGAGGGCCATATATCATACATACTTGCACGTAGACGTACGAAACTCGGTACACATATAGAACTCATCAATACAAGCAACTTTCGTATTGCATATCATAGGCTCTGCCCAACAGGAAGTTGGCTATTTAGGGTTTATTATTCATATTTGTCGTCAAAGTTGTGGGGGCTTTTGGAGTCCTTAACATACTCAAAAACTCTTGAAAATTTGCACACACCTTTGGATCTGTGGCCTTTAGGAGCCTGCAGAGGTTGGGACCCGGGCGTGGCACAGGGGCTCTACGGCGCCCCCTGGAACACAGTCATAAATGTTGATGTATAGCTCACACATACTTGCACGTATTAATATGAAACTCAGTACACATATAGATCTCATCGTGCCGAACAACTTGCGTATTGCATGTCATAGGCTCCGCCCAACAGGAAGTCAGCTATTTAGAGTTATGTAAAAAGTGCATGCTCTGGAATTTGATATACTTGTCATAGGTTTTTTACTCGATTGCCACCAAACTCGGTCAACATGATCTCAAGACATTGGGGATGAAAAATTGCCAGGGGATTTTTGATATCTCGAACGGTTTGCTCGTAGCGAGGCGTTGAATTTATGGCGAGAATTGAGAAACAGGAAGTGTCTAATACCATCCACATACATTTCCTAATTTTAATCAAACTTCATCAGATTATTCATTGTATGATGTCGATCGCATATATGTGATTACTAGGAGTCAAAGTTATAGCGCCACCAACTGGCAGCAGGAAGTGTGTCATTTTCAAAATGCTTTGAATTCAGCATCTTATTTTTACTCGATTTGCTTCAAACTTCATCAGAATAATGTTAAAACACAGCCGATATAAATCTGCTGGGGGGATATTGATATCTAAAAATATTGTTGACGTGGCAACATGTCAAACTGGAATACTTCTCAGGTGATTTTGAGGCATATAACATGCTTAGAATTTCATCAAACTCAGAACACATATCAGTATTAGTGACAGCTAGACACTGGCAAAAGTTCATACGAGGGCGTGGAAGAGGCACTCTATAGCGCCACCTTTTGTCAAAAGTGAGGGGGTTAGTTTTAGCTACAGACACCAAACTCAGTACAAAAATTGTTCTTATCAAGACGGACAACTTTCTAATTCACAGTCATCAGCTACGACCAACAGGAAGTCGGCTATTTTGATTTGAATGTGGATTGTTTTTTACATTTAGCTGTGAATTAATGCATACTGATCAGAGGAGAGTAACACTATACACACCAAACTTGGTCTACATCTTGAAAAAACATTGAGGAACTTAAATTGTGAATGGGTTTTGGATAGCTTGGATGGTTTTGTCGTGGTGATTTTTTAAAATGACAATAAAGATGGAATTATTAATTTTCCTGCATTTTTAAATTCCAAACACTTCAAAACCTTTTTTTCATACAGAAAAAAAGTTATTCTGAGTAAATATGCATAGTTTCATGACTTTACAACACTGTATGGATAACAGAAAATTAAAAAACTGTCAGACATCTCATCTCACTCTGTCCATCTGTTTGAGTGTGTGTGCTTAGACTTCCATTGTCTGAGAGAAATAGCGCCCCTACAGGTGCAGTTACCGGACTAAAAAAGGAGGAGGCTGTCTTTTGGTTTCGATTTTAAATCGGTTAAAATACAAATAAATACTTGGATTTAATTCACAATGACAAGCTAAACCAACATATATGATTATTATCAGGTCAGGGCTCATTAATAATTGATGTGTGGTCAGTGATACGTGAGAAACACGAGAGATGAATCACCGCTCTGAGCATGAGCGTGTGGAATGATGAGCTCAGAAAAAACGAGTTTATTCTTGTTTTATAGCTATTAAAAATAAAGTATTGCAGCGATATCACACAATTCACCAATTAGAGCACACCAAGAGCTAAATTAAGATGTTTTTGAACTGTTTGTGTGAAAATGAAATATTTGCGGCTGCCTATCTGAAATCACTGCCTCCGATCAGCGCGCAGTGTCACAAGTTCAAAACTAACGAATTTATTCTTGTTTAAGAGCTTTTTAAAATAAATTATTGCCATAAATGCACACAATACATCCATTATAACACAACAGGAGCTAAATGCAGGTGTTTGTGACCCGTTTATGTGTGCAAGACTATTTGAAAGCGCGACTGGCAGAATAACATATATCTCTCGAGCTGCAGGATTCTTCTGCCTTTCGTCGTAAGAACGAACATCACGGACAAGATTATTTCAAAATACATAATAGCTTGGCTAATATAAACGAAAACAGCCACGTGAACATAAACTGTTGAGAATTAAATCTGAAGTGGATCTACTGGATTTTAATATTAAGTGACCGCATATACCAGCTGCTTCTGTCTTCAATTTTAATCTATATAAAAAATTAAACTCATTCATCTTGGCTGCTTTTTTAATGTGTGTACGTATTTATTTATTATTTTGCTCTAACAAGACTTAATCTATATTTAATTAAATCAATTACATTTTATTTTACATTTGATTTTTCCATTTCCTCATCTAAACGCCTAAAAACCTAAAACATGCTCTATTATACTATTGTTAGCAATTTCTTTATCGTCCAAGTTATCTGGTGTACACGCTTTTATTTTCATAATAAACTCGTTTGTTAGATTATACACAGTTATAGTGGTCTATAATAAATATTTACAGGTTTTATTCAAGCTGTTTAGAATGATCGCCGTAGGCTAATTTTTTTTAATGTAAATCCAAAAAAAAAAAAAAATTTTAAATAAATAAAAAACATTGGAAAATAATAACTTGTACTTTTTTATACATTTTGTATAGTTTCATAGTTTATGCATTATAGTTATAAAAACAAACAAATTTAGCCACTCACATAGAAATCTTAGGCCTTATCCTTTTCTGACAGTTTTAGGGATTTTTAAAAATCCTAAAAAACCTTATTTGTGCTTCAAATAATAATTTCAAACTAATTTGATACTGACCTCTGACATCCTGTGACATGATATTTATTTGAATTTACATAATCTCATGGATGTAACAGTAAATCTGTTCAGCTCACAGATCAAGACTAAGCTCTAATGCAAGCAGAACTTTCACAAATGCTTTTAGGTCAATAAAATCATTACAAAACACTTACAAATCATTTAAGGGATTTGATAACACTGTAAAATAATGTCTAATTTGTTAACATTAGCAAATGCATTGATAACACTTTATAATAACTGAACTCATTAGTAAATAGTCAGTTCATGCTTCATAAAGCCTTGTCCCAATATTAATAGTCAGTAGTAAGCAGTTTATAAATACAGCTATAAATAGCTCATTTATTAAAAAGGAGAGTAAAGGGTCAGTTATTTTCCTATGAAAAATAAAAAGAAATAAAAATAAACAAACAACAACACAGATTGATACAGAACTCAGAAATGTTATTGTGGATTTATGATAAACTCAGCCTGTAAATGAATTCATTCTCCTCCAAGAAGACACAAGTAGTTCACACCAAACTTTTTTAACATGAAGCCATATACTGAAGATGTTAAATTGCGAATGGGTTTAGGATACCTTAAATGGTGTGGCCATAGAGATTTATTAAAGTAACAATAAAAAATACAATAGTTATTTTACTATATCTTTAAAAATTTTAATTCCAACTCTTCATAATTTTTTATATACGTAGAAGTCATCATTTGAAGGAAGCACAGTAAGTTTCATAGCTTTATCATTTTCAAGAGCCAGCATAAAATTAAAACTATCATAACATATAAATCAAGCTTGCAATTCTTAGTACCAATAATGGCCACCAGATGGAGCTATAGGATCACTTTTAAATAATTATTGTAGAAACAAGTATGATTTAAATCATTTATAGAAATCTTTCAAAGAAAAATAATATGAATTTTATGTATTTTACTGATAAAATGACCCTCACTTTATTAGAATAACAAGCTGAAGTATTGTGAACTGTATATTAAGAATAATTCTTTATAGGCTTTATGGACAGATACGTTTTGAGTGACTCTTGAAGGATCAGCCCCACATCCTCTTTTACCACTGTTTAAAGAATGTATCTTACAGTACAGGTGCGGATGAATTTTGAATGGCTTGAATGGTTTTGTCGTGGTGATTTTTTTAAATAACAGTAAAAAAGTAACCAGTAAATGTCTTTTATTTTTTTAAGTGCAGCTTCTAAACACTTCAAAAAAATGTACACATAGAAGACAAGTCATTCTGAGCAAATATGCATAGTTTCATGACTATACAACACTATATGGATGATAGAAAATTAAAAAACTATCATACATCTGATGTCACTCTGTCCCTCTGTCATTGTGGGTAATGTGTGTGTGTGTGTGTGTGTGTGTGTGTATGTGTGTGTGTGTGTGTGTGTGTTAAGTGAATTAGGTGTGAATCTATCAGGGAGCATTTAGTCTCCAGTGCCAACATTTTACAGAACTGCCAGTTTCCTGGAGTCTCAGAATTACAATGTGTCAGGTTCTGAGAGATCTAAGATTCCAAAAAATTATTTAATTAGAATACCATGAAGTATTGTGAACTACTATATATTAAGACTTTATATATAGGCTTTATGAACAGATTAGAGTGACTCGTGAAGGACCAGCACCACCTACTCTTGTCCGATGGTTTGAGGAATATATCTTCCAGAAACCGGGATTAAGATTTAGGAGCTCATTTTTATTCCACCTCCTTTCCTGAAAGTTTGTCTTGCAGAATTGACTAAAAATTAATCTTCACATTAATTCCTAATTATTTTGCAATTATTTTTGTCAGTTCTTCTTGACCTGTTTTTTTTTTCTTCTTCTTTCCTGACCTCATGACCCAGTCAGCATTTTTGTACAATGGTCAAGTCTTAACTTATCCATTTCTGTATTGCATTTGTGTTTGATATTTCTCATGGGTATTTCATAATTTTCGACTTTGAGTTAAAACAGTTTGAGTTAAAACTCTTTTTTAGCGCATTTCATCTGTAAAAGAAAACATGCCTAATAATTCTGCACATGAATATAAGGAGTTTTTCTCTTCCAGCTTTCCTGGACTATTGTATAGCACTCATAAATGATTAAATAAAAAATAATGGTAGTTATTAAGATTGATATGGTTTGGAATTGGTAAAATGTGCTTGAAAAAAATCACAATAAAACAATGTTTTAATGTTTAAGTTTGGAATATTAACTGACATGAATGAATGCTATATAAATATTGTTCATGTTAACATAATGTTTATAAATGAAATCTTATTGTAAAGTGCTACTATATATATATATATATATATATATATATATATATATATATATATTGTTCTGTGAATGTGATTTTAAAGTCTAGATGATTCGGATTAACCCTTTAACCGCCATTTCCTTTAAAACCTCACTGCCAGAGGGATATTGTGAATGCATGTGCCCGCTGGGCACAGTTTACCTGATGCCACGGGGGTGGCGATGGCATTGGTGGCTTGAGCCCGCCATCGCTGCTTGCAGCTATATTTATTATTATTTTTCTTCTTCTTCTCCCGAATGAGCATTTTTGAGGGCTTTAACATGCTCAAAAAGTCATGAAACTTTGCACACGCGTCAAACCTGGTGAAAATTTTCGTCTGATATAGGATTCAGAAGAGGGTGTGGCAAAATGGCTCGACAGCGCCACCTATACCAAGAAAATCAACAGCCTTCCAGCTATGTTTCACGTACATGCACGAAAATTGGCACACATATGTAACACACCAATAGCTACAAAAAAGACTCTTGGAGCGAAATTCTAAACCCAACAGGAAGTCAGTAATATTATGAGCATATTTTGTGTAATTTTGGTCATTTCCATGTGTTGTATTTTAACGAACTCCTCCTAGAGAGTTCTTCAAATCAACACCAAATTTGGTATGCCTAATCTAAAGGCCTTTGCGATGTTAAATTGCGAAGATCTTGAGTTTTCGTTGAAGGGCGTGTCCGTGGCGGCCTGGCGAATTTAGATGATTCGCCATGAAAAATGAAGTTGCTATAACTCACACATACAATGTCCAATCTGCCCCAAACTTCACATGTTTGATGAGACTCCGAACCTGAACAGATTGACATGCCCATATTCAGTTATAGTCATAGCGCCACCTATTGGCAACAGGAAGTGACATATTTTACGCTGCGACGAACTACTCATAGAAATTTTATGACATCAATGTCTTTTTTGTGGTCAGTCTAATCTAAAGGCCTGTGCGATATTCACTTGTGAAGATCTTGAGTTTTCGTTAAAAGGCTTGTTCATGGCGCCGCGACGAAGTTCGATGTCTCGCCATGGGAATAAAAGATGTTATAACTCAGGCATAAAATGTCCGATGTTCCCCAAACTTCACATGTGTGATAAGAGTCCTGGCCTGAACAGATCTGCAGGCCAATATTCCACCGGGTGTGGCAGAATGGCTCTATAGCGCCACCTATACACTTTCAACGGAGTGCGCCTCGAGCTATGTTTCACGTACATGTACAAAAATTGGTACACACATGTAACACTCCAATACCTACAAAAAAGTCTCTTGGTACGAAATCCGGATCCCAACAGGAAGTCGGTTATTTTGAATTTTCCCTGCAAAATTGGTGCTGTTTTTGCCATTTTCAGGGGTTGTACTTTAACGAACTCCTCCTAGAGATTTATTCAGATCAACACCAAACTTGGTCAGTGTAATCTAAAGCCATTTGCGATGTTAAATTGCGAAGGACTTGAGGTTTCGTTAAAGGGCATGTCCATGGCGGCCTGACAAATTTCGATGTTTCGCCATGAAAAGGAAGTTGCTGTAACTCAGACATACAATGTCCAATCTGCCCCAAACTACACATGTTGGATAAGACTCTTGACCTGAACAAATCTACATGCCAATATTCAGTTATAGTCATAGCGCCACCTATTGGCAACCGGAAGTGACATATTTTACACTGCGACAAACTATTTCCAGAAATGTTATGACATCAATGTCTTTTTTGTGGTCAGTCTAATCTAAAGACCTGTGTGATGTTTAGTTGTGAAGATCTTGAGTTTTTGTTAAAAGCAATGTCCATGGCGCCATGACGAAGTTCGATGTCTCGCCATGGGAATAAAAGATGTTATAACTCAGGCATAAAATGTCCGATCTCGCCCAAACTTCACATGTGTGATAAGGGTCCTGGCTTGAACACATCTGAAGGCCAATATTCCATTATAACGATAGCGCCACCTGCTGGCAACAGGAAGATTGGCACACATATGGAATCAACTTTGATATATTGCACTTATATTTATGAGTTTAAATGCATATTTCTCAATGTTCACCTTTTTACTAAAGCCACACGATGGCGGTGAGCCCGGGTGCGAGGGCCCGTTCATCGCTGCTTGCAGCTTTAATTCCCATTATAACCATTAAAACCATTACACATTTTGTAATAGTTTCTATTGTTTGTGTGTTCATTTTTTTTCAGCAGTAGCCTACCCACTAAGACCATTACAGTTTTCCAAAGAAACCACTAAATTTATTGGAGTCATAATGGTTTCTACTGGTGTCCAGTAGATACCACTAGAAGTTTTAAAGGTGTTCTATTGGTCCTTAATGGTATCCAATAGACAATACACGCCACCAATAGAAGAAAGCAAATTACCAATAGAGACCCACAGAGACCATTACAGTGTCCATTAAAACCATTAGAATTCCAATAAGAACCATTAAAACCATTACAAATTCTGTAATGGTTTCTATTGTTTTTTTCAGCAGGGTACTCCTCTTTGATGGCATTTAACGTTATATCAAGTTAAAATCTATGAATAAAAGTAGATTTATAGGACTTACCTTTCCTCCGTGTCCGTCCGCTGGAAGTTGACCGTTACAAAATGACGTGCACGCGCACGTCGCACACTTCACTCAGAAAGTGACGTGCGCTGCTAGTTTAAGGTTTAAATGTTAATTGGTTCCATACTCTCTTTCATTAACAAACATTATCACCATTTGCTAAGTAAATTGTTTATTTTATTGTTCTTAAACTGATGGCATATATATATATATATATATATATATATGTATATATATATATATATATATATATATATATGATTATTTTAACATGCTTGATTAATTTTTTTGTATATTTCCAAAAGAATATGCTGTTCAAATGGTATCTTAATAATAATAATACATCTAGTGCAATAATATTAAAAGTTATCTGAAGACCAGCTGACCACGTCGCTACAACGTCCCCAATGGGACTAACTAGCGACGTCTTTTGAGTACGTGCCCACGACGTTTCTGGGAAGTTAGCCAAGATTTTAAAAAATTGAACTTTACCACGACGTCCTCACAACGTTGCCATAAAGTAATGTCGCGCTGACCAAATGACGACTAACTGGCGACGTCCTCACAACGTTCTGTGTTTGCTGGGGTCTGGCCGATGTCGGCCCAATATCGAAACGCCGTCCTCTATACCTAAAACATCTATTTAACATCGGCCAGGCGGATGCCGATGTAATTCGGTCAGTGCTCTGTTCTCCAGCTCATCAATCGTCGGCCCTGAGTTGGTTCACGACCGCGGGCCGATGCCGCGCTCATCTGTGTGCGCGTGCCCTGTTATTCATCTCTTTTAGCCACACACAGAGAGAGAGAAGAGGATAATCCCATTGACATCTGTGACTTTCAGGTAACGTTACGATTTCACTTCAGCTCAATTAGACAAAAAAATACTACTTTGTTAATTCTGTGACACTGAAAAGTTACTAGTAAGGCACGCGGTGTGTTTTTTACAGTCTGTGGGCAGCTGAAGAGACAGGGCAGGCTCATTTTCAAATAATGTTACCGTTAACTTATTTAGCCAAACGGTCACGGTAGCGATTTTTTTTTAATTGATGTTAACGCCTTAATGCATTTTCAGAAGTTTCTCGTAGGGAAAATGTATAAGCGGATTATTAAGGAGAAGTCCTGATTGCTTTTTCACCGTGTTTTTCACTCTTTAACAGGCTTCCAGAAATAATCCGTCTATATATGGTGAGCTATTGTTGCTGTTGCTTCTGAACTACAAAAGTATTTTTAAATTAATTATTGAATGATTATTGAATGAGACTGTACTTTATAAATGTAATGTTTTAACTCTAACGTAGATGTTTGTTTGTGTGAAATCGCTACCGTGACCGTTGGCTAAATAAGTTAACGGTAACATTATTTGAAAATGAGCCTGCCCTGTCTCTTCAGCTGCCCACAGACTGTATAAAACACACCGCGTGCCTTACTAGTAACTTTTCAGTGTCACAGAATTAACAAAGTAGTATTTTTTTGTCTAATTGAGCTGAAGTGAAATCGTAACGTTACCTGAAAATCTCCGGCTCTCGCTGCGGTTTACACTGTTTTAGGTCAGTTTAGTCGCTAAAATCACACAAATATTACATACAAATGTTCCTGACGTGTTTCTTACTTGTTATTGACATGTTTCAATTAAATTTATTTTATAGAAATGGTTTAGTGTCTTCGAAAAAGTCCGTTAGCATCTTAGCAGTTTTCAGGTAGGCTAACTATATAGATTGAGCTCTTGTTGATGAAACTCTGGGCTTTTAATCAAATCTTCGTGTGTGTATGATATATTTTGATAGCTCTGTGAATGTTTTGCTGGTGATTTGTCAGTATGTTATTGGAAAAGGCTGATTTACTGAATCGATGACGTCACTTACAGTGAGAGTGTAATCGGCTGAAATCAAGTTCACATGAGTTTTGATATTTCATGATAAACATATATTGATACAAATTGTTCTGTGATTTCAGGAGGACAGAAATAAACTCTACAGAACAGAAGTGAATCTCCAAGATTTCAACATTTCTGAAGGGAGATTACTGAACGTTACTGACTTAGAAATACAGGTGACCTGAAGAAGCTCATGAAATACATTAATATGCCTTTTTCAGAATACATTTCACCAATTGTAAGAAGTCCCTGATATCAAAACGTAAGTCTCACTCAACCTAAAACTAAAAATATAGATTCTGTTATTTTAAGATTATATTATTAGTAGTAGAATTTGTATATTACATATGTTATTATAATTGTTATATATTATTCTGTCTTTTATCTCCACTTCACCTCTACTCTAGCTTGTTAGCTTGTGTCTGTGTCAGCTTGTTTTGTTCCTGGACTCTTCAGTGATGATGAGCAGAGTCTGAGTGAACCTGCTGTCAGACAGTGAGTACCATGGGGTTTCAGTCAGGGCCTTCAGTAAACAAGTGTTAGATACCTGTACACATCTTACACATCTGTTACAGCTAACATAGCTGTATGTGTAATGCACATATTATGCCACACACAGGCTCTCAACAACAATGACGTCTGATCAACAACTTCAGCAGTAGGCTAGATTAGTGTGGGTTAAAGGGATAGTTCACCCCAAAATGAAAATTTGCTGTTAATTTACTTTCCCTCAGGTCTTCCAAGGTGTGGGTGACTTTTTGGTAACACTTTATAATAAAGTTCAGTTGTAAGTCACTTTTAAGTGATTAGTTAATGATGAACTAATCATTTACAAAACATTCATAAGCACTTAATAAGTGATATACTAATAATTTGTGTACTTTTTGTAAATTAATTTAAAAGTCATTTACAAGTAATTCGATTATGATTAACTATTTACAAAACATGACTGTGTGATTTAAATAAATGATTTTAATATTTTTATCTATGTTCTATAGATTAAGTTATAAATAATTTACAAGTGACATAAATATACATTCACTAATGATTAAGTAATATGCTATGATTTAAACATGTTTCATAAGCAATCTAAAAAAATAACATCATGAAAAAAATCAAACAGATCCTTAATGGTTAATAGTTAGTAGTTAATATATTATGAATCACTTATAAATCATTGAAAAGTCAACATTGTACTATTATCTCAATGAACATTATAAATCATTTACAAAGCTTTCTGCACCCCCCCCCCCAATCTAAAGTGTAAACTATTCATCAGTTGTAAATGTTTTACAAACTTTGTGGTTTCCAGTTGTGTGTGCGTGTATATATATATATATATATATATATATATATATATATATATATATATATATACACACACACATATATATATATATATATATATATATATATATATATATATATATATATATATATATACATACATACACACACACACACACACACACACACACACACACATATATATATATATATATATATATATATATATATATATATATATATATATACACACACCAACACACACACACACACAAAATCAACCAACCTGTAAACGGAAAGTTTACATTTACAACTGATGAGTAGTTTACACTTTAGATTGTGGGTGCAGAAAGCTTTGTAAGTTATTTATAACTTAATCTACAGAACATAGATAAAAATATTAACATCACTTATTAATCATCTATGAACACATAGTCATGTTTTGTAAATGATTAGTTTATCATTAGCTAATTACTTTTACTACATGGCTCTGTGGGTACTTGATTCTGATTGGTCAGTTGCGACATTCCAATGTATGTTATCCCTGGATAAAAACCTGTAAAATGTAATAACACAGGCTCATCCGGGTAACAGCAGTTGGTGCTGTACTCTTGCTTTAACTATTTTTTTCTTGGTGGAAGCTGTGCATTTGTTTAGCTAATAAAATATAAAAACTTTATTCAAAGTTGTGTACAATTGTTTAATTATGTCATCCTGGTTAGGGTTGGCCTGATTGACGATGCCATCGTCCATCGCCGATCACTGATAGACATCACGATGCTGCGCCGGCAAACAGCGTCATCAGCTCCAGTATCTCGCCCGTGCATTTGTTGTCATGCGACAGTTGTGAACGCGCTGACAGCCGGTTGCCCAGGCTATGGATTAAAGGTAATACTGTTGTGTTAATTTTCTCCTACATACCGATCATTTCGCTTCATTATACCTCAATGTATCACCAGGAGCCACCGGTATTGATTTGGTCTTGTTTTTTTTTTTTGTTTTTTTTTCTGGACATCCACACAGCACCACAGTATTATCAACTAGAGATCAACCGATAGTGGATTTTACCAATACTGATAGCTAGTTTGGACCACACTGGCCGATACCGATTTATAAACCAATAGTTTTTAAAATGAATACTGAACGAAATGGATACTGAATGAGAGCAGCGGTCTGCGGTTGTGCTGCGGGTTCCCGGGTTTGTGTCTGTTCTCAAACCATTCCATGTATTTCAACTGTAGAAAAGGTTGTTCCGAGCCGAAACTGACTTTCTTTCATATTTGTCGACCAATATACAGAAAACTACATCAGTATATCATCATAAACACAAACGTTTTTGTCTTACGTGAATGTAAACAGATGAACAGATGAGAAAGAAAAACAGACGTACAGTATTTTTGTTTAAAGAGACAACAGCCTAATAATCGCGCTGCCTGTCATTAATGTTAATCAAAGAACAAAAGAAAATCATTCACTGATCACGACTGAATATATTTAATAACTTTAATTGATTAAACTTTATTTTATTTATAAAAAGAAAACTATGCAGTGTTTTTAAACTTTTAATTACAGTTTCTGTACCTGAAATTTTGTTTAGTTGTATTTATGATATTGCTAATCGATTTGTTTGTTCATATCTTACTACTGACTGGTTACTTGTCTTTAACACTTTAATATTTTTATTAATTAATTGTTTTTGCTATGGTATTTTTAATTTTTTTTAAGCACAGGCAAAATTCCTCTTGCAGAGTTTTGTAAGCTGCTGATTTTTGCTCGTGTTATTCAGCTGCAACAGAATGCTTTGTAAAAAGACAGAAACATGTTTGACATCTAAATGTTTGACTTAATTTTTTTAGATTGGATTTTTTATCTTATTGGAATCGAAACTAAAAATCGATAAGCAGAATCGGAATTGGAATCGATAAAATTCAAACGATACCCAACCCTACACACCGAACGCATTACATCTTATTTGCTGCTATTTTAGAACAGTGCATGATTATCTAATCATGCGCAGTGTCTTTGAGAAGTCACAGTTATCACACACACCGGATGCGTCACATTCAATTCAAGCAGCGGTCTAAAACTGTTTATTTAATCACCAAACGGACATAAGTTTGCTTCAGGAATGAAATATGTGGCATATGTGTTTAAAGTTCAGTGTTTAAAAAAAAAGAGCAAACGGAAAGAAAACGCGCAATCTGCATTACAGCTTTCTATATGAAGCATACAGACTGTATTAGAGCCACAGAAAGACCAACGTTTTGCTGTAAAATGCACAATACATAATTTAAAAAGTAATCACGGCCAACAAAATAACATGTGCTTGGTGTTAACTGTAGTCACTTATTGCACTCATAGTTGCAATCTTTGAAATGGTGCATAAAAATGTTGCTGGCCTTCAGTTTAGGTGTAGGTCTTCCTTTCTCAGTTGTAGATCTTCATTTCTCAGTTATTCTCTTTTTTTCTGCAAAAGAGCACCTTAAAAAGCATTTTAGTAGATTGGCAACCAGGTCTGTAGGCTGTATTTTCTTTTCATTTAATTTCACTTTCGTACTTTGGAAATCCCTGACTAAAAGGGCAGTCTAATGCTGGGGGTAGCACTGGGCACGTCTCTAGACCCAGAGGTTGTGCTGTCATTGAATGTCAAAATTTGATTGGCTGATGATTCTGTCACTAATGCTTGTAACAAATCAGATGTGACTTCTTTCATCAAAAGGGTAGCACAATCTGTAGTGCTGGCCATAGACTTTTTTTAATGTAGGATATTCCAGGTCAACCTCAACTAAACTAATCACAAGCAATTTTTGAACATTACACAAATGTAAATGATAACTAAATAGTCTGTAAAAGCATTTTTCACACAATTTTGTTTTTTATAGGGCCAGAAGAGAAGGCCCTGCTGCCCCTGTCGGCCCACCGCTGCTGTCAGACAACATCTCCAAGATGCTATAAACTGCAGGACTAGTAAGTACAATCTTGAACATGCACAACTGTTTCATAAGTTTGGGAAGGTATGTTTTTTTTGTGTTTTTGAAAGTCTTTTATGGCAACCACAGTTTAATTTATGAAATGAATACAATTCACTACCATTTAAAATAATAGTTTTCTATTTGAATATATTTAGAGAAGTAATTTATTCCTGTGATGGTAAAGCTGGATTTTCAGCCATCATTACTCCAGTCTTCAGTGTCACGTGATCTTCAGAAATCATTCTTATATTCTGATTTGCTTCTGAAGAAACATTTCTGACTATTATCAGTGTTGAAAACAGCTGTGTTCCTTCACTTTTTCAGGATTCTTTGATGAATAAAGTTTTAAAACAGTACAGTGTTTGAAACAGAAATGTCTGTTTTAACTTTTGATAATTGATAAGACAGTGATAATAATTAAAAATGTTTATTGAGCAGCAAATCCGAATGATTTCTGAAGGATCATGATTTTACCCATGAGTTAAAGCAGCTGCAGGAAGGGTTCTTTTTCAGAGGAAAAAAGGTTTTCATTGAACTAGATTCTGTTATATGTGATACTCCTGCTAGAGCTTTTGTAAAAAACACGAAAGCTCACAATGGATACCATGGATGTGATAAGTGTTGCCAGCCAGGTGTTTATGTTAACAACAGAATGACATACTCCAGAAATGATTTTGTTTTACGGACTGATTCATCATTTTCAGACAGAGTTGATGAGGAGCATCATCATCATGGACCACATGGATTTTCTGGTCTAGATGTGGGCATGGTGTCTAGATTCCCTTTAGATTACATGCACCTTGTGTGTTTAGGTGTCACAAGGAGATTATTAAATATTTGGCTCAGGGGTCCTTTGACGTTTCGCTTGTCCTCCAGTCTTGTTGATCAGATTTCTCAAAGTCTAATTCAGATGCGTGCGTACATACCAGCTGAGTTTGCAAGGAAGCCGAGGTCTCTGCGAGAGCTAGACCGTTGGAAAGCTACTGAACTAAGACAGTTTCTGTTGTATACTGGCTCTGTTGCTCTGGCACCACATTTAGATTGTGATGTATATAATAACTTTATGTTATTGTATACTGGTATATGCATCCTTGTCAGTCCTCAGCTGTGTTCTATGTTTAACAATTATGCGAAAATGCTACTAACAACATTTGTAAGTCATTTTGGGGAGCTTTATGGAAAAGATGGCTTAGTGTATAATGTGCAAGGCTTGGTCCATTTGTCAGCTGATGCACAACTGCATGGTTCTTTAGACTCCATCTCAGCTTTTCCATATGAAAATTACCTCAATACACTGAAGAAGTTTGTGAGAAAGCCAGAATTTCCTCTTGCACAGATAATACGAAGGTTATCAGAGGTTGAAGACATCAGAACTGTTGAGCTCCCCTGTAAAGCTTTAAGAGGGCAACATTATGTTGGACCTGTTCCCGACGGCCTTCAAGCTACAGCACAATACAGGCAGCTGCAGACTGAACAGTAGGTCAATTAAAGTTTCCACTGGCGATAATGTTTTTGCTATAGACAAAGACATATGTGTTATCTATAACATTGTTCAGTCTGTCGAGGGCATATATGTAGTGTTTAAAGTTTTAACACAGATGGACAATTTCTACAACTATCCAATGAGCTCGGATTTTCTCAGAGTATTCATTGTCTCTCAACCAACAGGACCGTTTAGGGTAGCCAAAATATCACAGATCTCTCACAAGTGTGTGCTCCTTCCTTACAAAGATAGATTTGTTGTCATGCCCTTCTTGCACAGCCAAAGTTATAGTGCAGAGATGGATTAGTTCTAGGACAGCAACATTGTGATGGCCCAGATCCAGCACTCATCTAGCACGTATGGAATGGTGATCTGTTAACAGGCTTATTAAGGCTGAGATGACCCCATATTTAATATTAAGATAAGATTGTGTGGCTCAGATAAGGTCCATGTCTGGTTTATTCTTTGCTCTTTGCCTGCTATGGCCTGCTTGTGGCCCAGATCTGGAAAACAGGTGTGGATCACCCAAGGTCCGTCATTCAACACCAAATGCAAGCTAGCTCATCATTCCTTATGGGCTGGATCTGGGCCATCACAGTGTTGCTATGTGGGCAGGTGGGGCTGTAAAAGGTGAGGGTTAAGGGCAGAGTGGCGGGAGACAAAACAATTGATGCTGACTAAAGACTGACTTAACACTCAGAACTGACAAGAGCTGCTGTACTCCACAAAGGTTTCTGGAAACTTGTGGATTTTGACAATGTAAGGTTTTTGGATGACTCCTAAAGGACACAGTTTTGAGATTTGGTGAGTGTGTGATATTTGCTTTTTTCTATTTTAGAATTTATTTTGTGCATACTATTGTGCATCAGAGGAATTTTACCTTGTGATGCATTTTATGATAGCGATTATTATGCTGATCTGTACAGCAGCAATAATCACAGCGATCAGGATCATATAATGTAAGTACTGTACACGTACATTGTAAGTATCCACAATAAATAATAATAAAACTTATGTCACAACTAATTTCAGCAACCTAACTGAGACAACATTTTACATTAATTCACAAGTTTACACTCATCTACAATTAGAGGGGGTAAAGAGTTTGGCCCAGAACCCAGAGTACTCCCCCCGTAAAATATTATCATGATTTTGTTCCCCATATCATACAATGCCAATATTTATCTTGATATTAGTTTACCTACCATTTACGGGGAAGGAATTGTTTTTTTCCTTCCACATATTTGTGAGACCTTGAGAATGAATGTACACATGTAAACTTGTTGGTTTACAATTAAACTCCACAGAGTAGATAACTTTTAATTTAGTATTGTAGGATTTCTAGATGTGAGTGAGAGAATGATGGTGTTTGTTTGTCAATTCTCTGTTTACTCTACCGTGGTAGCTTTTCTAACCATGAAATTAAATTATTAGGAGTAACACTGGATTAGATGTGGTGTTCCTTGTGCATCTACAATTTTGAATCTTTACAGGAAAAGGCAGGCTATGCTGGTTATAACAGAATAAAAAAAAAACAAATATATTGATTGAAAGAAAATGTCAAAAGGAGTGTTTCAAATATTGTGTCTAATGGATAACTTTTTCAAATATGTAATAATTTCTGCAACAATTTCTTTTTTTTAGATGTTTCTACTCATCGAATTTACAGAAACAAAAACTGTCAACATTATATCCGAGTCGTGGTTTGAGGATGGTGTCACTTGGTGGCCAAATTATAAAAGTGATGAACGCATAAATAGAGCTATTCAAAAATGTGAAGAGCCAGGAGAAGACTGGAAAAAGTTTGATGTCGGAGTCCTCTCAAGAACTGGTAAGAATCTGATTTACAAACATAATTCAGGTGTTATGAAATACACCAACTCTGTAAACAAACAGATTTAAAATTATAATTATTAATGGTCTATTTCTGTCAAAATAGTCATTCATTTCTGCCATTAATTGAGGGATTTGGAACACCAGCCAAATATTTTGTCACATGTCATAGTTGTTGCTATAAGGAGATAGTAGTGTAGCACTGTAACCCCCCCCCCCCCACCCCCATGTACAAAATAATACAGTACAGTAGTACAGTAATTACTCAAGTGGTTGGATAATACTGCAAAATGGATTTGATAGTGTACTTTGTCTAAAGTGATGCATTTTTGACACAGTCATCATTTCCTGCATGCGAGTAATCATTTTTTTATTTGTCAATTTTGATCAGGTGATTACCTTAAAGAAAGAGACAAACTGAGGGCCTCACTGACCTGTAATACCTCTGAGTTACAAACAGATGATGAGGAAGACGTCATTAGGAAGAGAAAAATTAAGCCAAGGTTTCATATTCTAAAAGACTGACACATGCACCATTCGAAATTACATTTAGAAATATATTTGTTAACTATAGTGTGTTGTTGTCATAAGTACAGACTTTGATACAAAGTTGGTACTGAAATTTTAAAGAACCCGTTCAACAGTGCTCAAAATGTTAGAAGGAAAGGCTGTTATCGCCATATTTTTTCATTTTCATTACCGACTTGGAAGTCTTTTGACAACACTACTATAGAGCTAACATATTAGGTTGGGCAAACATCTTTTTTGCTATGGTGTAATTGGCTCTAATTATCAAAGCAAGCAATGGATTCTTTGTATAGTGACTATTGTGTCTTGCAGTACTAGAGATGTCAAGTGAAGTAAAGATTCCTAGTACAGGCTTAGTAGGCTAATTGAATATTTAGCTTGGTTGAGTATAAGCAGTTCTTACATTTTTAAATCAAGCTGTTGATATTTGATGCCCAAAAAATCTTTATGGTCCATTGTAATTTGTTTTTGTTTGCTAGGCAAATCTTTGGTGATACAGATTCTGACAGTGAGCCAGAGGGTGGTATAAAGAGGAGATACCACAATCTCTCCACTTGTCTACCACCACCTATTCCTCCACCTACTCCTGACATACCATCAACTGAAACCTGCCAGACTTCCATTAGACCTCTGCCAGATCTGAGGCAGACTGAATATTCTTCTTTCACTGGTACATTCCTGCGTTTCCATTAATTATTAATAAATTATTTTGTAATCAATGTTTTTGTTAATATCTAACTGTTTAGTTGTAACATTAACATAACAGTATTAAATCAAGTTACTTCTATGGGACTGATGCAGTTAATGTAACTTCATGAGCTCAGTGACTCATGACTCATACTTGAAGGATTTATTAGTATGATACTGAATATATGATGTGTTATTCACTTAAAAAAATCTAATTATTGTCATTTTCATGTTTCACAGCAGCACCACCTGTCCACTTTAATGCAGCTGGAATGCCTTCCAGTCCACTACGCCACTGCTCTGTTGGATATGTCCCCAATCTGATGCCTCTTGAAGATGGATATTATACAGTTAAAATAATTTATTTTGCTTAATCTTTGCTCATCAAAGTTATTACATATGGGCAAAAACTATGAGTTCATCTTTTCTCTCCCTGGTCTCAGTGCCTCCAGTTGCTACACCTACCTCTGACAGGCCATCAAGCTCTATGGGCCACATCTCTGCCATGCCTCAAATGTCAAAGGAGCATTCCTTCAGGCCCACGTTTAGACTGGGGAAGATGGGCACTGGACCTATTCCTTGCTCTGGTAAAATCCTTTAAATATAAAACATTCTACAATTTTTCTAATTATATATATTAAGAAAACTTTGTATTTTTGGTCTTTAAATGCTTTCTTAACTCTTTTTGTAGCTGCACAGCTGCACATTCTAACATTGTTAGAAAATGTTAAGGAACAGCAAACACAGCTTGCCTTTGCTGTCAGTAATCTTGCTGCACGACTGGGGACAGAAAATCCTGTGGCTGAAATGCCATGACATGCCTCACAATATCAGTGTTCCACTGTCCACTATGCCTGAAGTTGAGGAGCTGGAGGAGTGGCTTAAAGATTCAAGAAACGCACGGGCTAAACAAAACATAGTGTGTCTTTTATTATTTTATTATTATTATTATTATTATTATTATTAATGCTACTTCACAATTGTTGTACAAATTTATTCTGTGCTTATAAAGTATTCACTGCTCTCATCTATATTTTCAGTTCATTAATCAAAACAGAAAATAGAATTATACAGTTTTATATAATGTATGTTTGTCTTTTCAGATATCTGCTCTGGGTGCTGTTGGAGGACAAAACACCAAAAGAATCACCTGGAACATACTTCATAGGCTTTTCTCAGATTCAGTAGCTAAAAAAATTAACTGGAAAGGAGTCAATGGGAAGAAGTGTTTCAAAGAAATGCACACAAGAAGTTTGTTGATCAGTAAGTATAATACGATACCAAGAAGCTGAGTGTTAAGAGTATTTCATAAACCATCTCCACAACCTAAATAATATTTATGGCTAAGATATTACTATTTCTTAAAATTAATTTCTAGGAATGGTTCACCCCAAATGTTTAATTTTCTGTTAATTTACTCACTCTCGGGCTATTCAAAATATAGGTGTCTTTTTTTTCTTCTGTTGAACCGTAAAGATGTTTAAATGAAGCTGTGGTCCTCTGTAATTCTTATAATGGAAGTCAATGCTACCGTCACTTTGAGAGTCATACATATACCAGCAAATTAATAAAACCCTCAATGCATCATCAGGAGTATTGGATTTGTTTTGCCGGTATATGTTTCCCTTTAAATGAATATTTAAATCGTTGATATACCCATTTATCCCTTAATTGATGGACAATGTATAACTGAAGAACTATCATTTAGGAGCTTAGTAGTCTGGGGAAGTTTGAGATGTTTATTGCACATATTTTGTTTTTCAACAGGAGCTGTAAGGAGTAACCCGTCCTCTACTGGAGCAGCAGATACTGACATCGATTCTTACGCTATCCGTTGGTTCAATCTTGCCTCTGACCGTGGCGGCGGCCGGAAAGAACGTGAAAGAGCCAAAGAGGCATTAACTGAGGTAAATTTCAGATATAAACAGCATAAGAGGCTTTCGCATTTTACTAGCCATCAGGGTGGTTTCCCGAGAACTAATGGTCACCTTATCCTGGGTACACACCAAAATATTCTTTACATTTTATATGATTTTCAAAATGTAATAGACCACATTTTCATCTCGCTTTCTGATTGGATATTGTTTAGTTTCACATGATAATCTCCAGAGCGTGCATTGTGTTTGTCCTCGGGGTTCCCCCCACACATCAGGATTTCTGATCATAAATATTAAACATGTTGAATATTTATGATTCGCGGGTCCAACATTCTTCCGATCAGGTTTGGACACAATTAACACACCTCACACCAAGAGAAAATATGATAAGATAATCTGTAGAACCATCAAGATAATCAGGACATAGCTAGGATTGTCGGAAGGGGGATATCAGCCCAAAATCAGCCTGATTATCTTTTTGTGTGTACCTAGCATTAGGAATGCTGGATCCATCTATCAGTTAAGCCTTCGCTGAAGACAACATGTATTTCACATGTTAATCATTGTCTGTGACTGTCTCTGAACAGTGCTTCAATAGATCTCAACAAAACTAACAGCTTTCTTCTTGGTCTTTTGTTTGCAGATACCTCATGGGAATTAAATCGCACATGTGAATGGGTTTGTTGTTCCATGGCTTTGCTACCCGTTCTGTTTGGTTCATGATGGGTCTGCGGTTCATAATATGAACATTTTTTTGATGCAGCTTTTTGCTGCCTCTTTTCTACTCAAGAAAGAAGACCAACATATCTTTTTGTCACTTGTTTCCCTGACTTCTATTATTACCATTCTGTTTATTTTTATAATTTCTGTCATCTTTCTATGTCATGTTTATTTGTACTTCATTATTATAAAGCGACCTTGAGTTGTATGAAATGTGCTATATAAAATAAACATAGCATTATTATTATTATTATTTACCACTGTTTTAATCTTTTGTTTCCAATTTGTTTTTGTTTTTTTGTTTTTTTGAATGCATGATTATTGTGAAGTAGTGGCTGTGATTTAGTGCTAACACTAATTTATCAGGTTGTATTTTAGTGTAAAAAGGTGTTCTAAATTAATTGTCTATCTAAAGTAGTACTTTCAACATTTAATTGCCTGAGCATTTCATGTTAAAACCTAAAGAAAAATATTCAGTGGCATAAGACCATAAGAGATTAGATAATATATATGACAAGATTCTTTTAATTCTAGATACTGTATGTATACTACTTTAGAGAGAGAGAGAGAGCATGTGTGTGTGTGTGGGGGGGGGGATGTACAGTCTACAATATGAGCTGGCCCTGATCCGGCATGATTCTGGACCAGATCCAAAACAGAACTGGACCTGATCTGGCCCGCATTTGGGCCAAATTGCCATAAAGGAATCCGGGGTTGGCCCAGTTCTGGCCCATCCTAGAGACACTGCAAAACATCAAACAAGAGGAACCAGTGACAATAGGTTTATTTTGTGGCACAAGTAAACCTACATCCCTAGCTGAGTACCTTCAAGAATTCATCTCTGAAGTAAATGAATTAGCTAAAGGATTTGAATTCGATGGAGTGATGTTCAATTTAATACTCTCTTCGATGGTCTGTGATGCACCTGCCCATGCATTCCTGAAAAATGTTAAAGGTCACACAGGCTATCACGGATGTGAAAAATGCACACAGGATGGTTTGTACCTAGAAAACAGAATGACATTTCCAAGAACTGACATGCCTTTAAGAACTAATGAGAGCTTCAGAAATAAGACAGATGCTGATCATCATCACGGTCCATCACCTCTTGAAGAAACATCCCTAAACATGGTCTTTGGTTTTCCCCTCGACTACATGCACCATCATGAGACAGCTTCTTCTCTTGTGGCTGAAGATGGGTCCTCTGACTTGTAGGCTGTCAGGATTTCAAATAAACACATTGTCAGAAAGACTGTTAAATGCTCGGAGAAGTGTGCCCATGGAGTTTGCAATGAAACCAAGGGCACTGAGAGAAATTGATAGGTGGAAGGCAACAGAGTTTAGGCAGTTTTTACTGTATACCGGACCTGTCATGATGAAAGATCTCCTTAACACACAGGTGTACAAAAATTTCTTGCTACTTTTTGTGGGAATCTTCATCCCGTGCAACAACAGTTTGATTGAAGACTACTGTGATTATGCCAATGACTTACTGGTGCTCGTTGTCTCTCACTTTGGTCAACTGTATGGTCCACAATTCTTGTCCTACAATGCACTCTGCCTTGTACATCTTGCAGATGATGCGAAAAAGCATGGTGTCCTTGACAACTTCAGTGCTTTCAAGTATGAGAATCACCTAAACAAACTCAAAAGACTTCTGAGGAAACCAACATGCCCACTCAGTCAAATAATAAAAAGACTCAGAAATGCAAAACCAGGCCACATCTGCTCAAAAAACCACATGCGACTGGTCCTCTTCCTGCATCCTGCATCCTTCCATGATGCACAATATAAAGAGTTGAGAACAAGCCAACACACTCTGAAATTGGATAAGGCAAACAGTCACGTTTGCATTGGCGGCAAAGTTGCTAAGCTGCAAAACATAATTTCATTAAGGGATGAAATTTATGTTGCTTACAATACCTTCAACCACCAGGAATCCTTTTTTGACTATCCACTGCCATCCTCTACACTTGGCATTCATTTAGTGGATGACCTCTCAACAACAGTTGATATCTGAAAAAAGGTTGATTACTAGAAAAGGTGGTATCCTCACAATTATATTCCTTCTTAGAGAAAAATGGTATATGTGAGGATTTCCAGTCAGGATTTAGACCGTATCATAGTACTGAGATGATCTGCTCTTATCATCTGATCGTGGGTGTATCTCTCTATTAGTTTTATTGGATCTTAGTGCTGCATTTGACACAATTGACCACAACATTCTTTTGCCACTTTGTTGGCATCAGTTGAAGTGCATTAGCATGGTTTAAATCGTACTTATATGACCGCCATCAGTTCGTAGCAGTGAATGAAGATGTATCATATCGATCACAAGTGCAGTATGGAGTACCTCAAGGCTCAGTACTAGGGCCGCTACTCTTCACGCTTTATATGTTACCCTTGGAAGATATCATCAGGAAACATGGTGTTAGCTTTCACTGTTATGCTGATGATACTCAGCTCTATATTTCCTCGCAGCCCGGTGAAACACACCAATTTGAAAAACTAATGGAATGCATAGTCGATATAACAAATTGGATGACGATTAATTTCTTACTGCTAAATTCAGAAAAAACAGAGGTGTTAATTATAGGGCCTAAAAACTCTGCTTGTAATAACCTAGAACACTGTCTAAGACTTGATGGTTGCTCTGTCAATTCTTCGTCATCAGTTAGGAACCTAGGTGTGCTATTTGATCGCAATCTTTCCTTAGAAAGCCACGTTTCTAGCATTTGTAAAATTGCATTTTTCCATCTCAAAAATATATCTAAATTACGGCCTTTGCTCTCAATGTCAAATGCAGAAATGTTAATCCATGCATTTATGACTTCAAGATTAGATTATTGTAATGCTTTATTGGGTGGTTGTTCTGCACGCTTGGTAAACAAACTACAGCTAGTCCAAAATGCAGCAGCAAGAGTTCTTACTAGAACCAGGAAGTATGACCATATTAGCCCGGTCCTGTCCACACTGCACTGGCTCCCTATCAAACATCGTATAGATTTTAAAATATTGCTTATTACTTATAAAGCCCTGAATGGTTTAGCACCTCAGTATTTGAATGAGCTCCTTTTATATTATACTCCTCTATGTCCGCTACGTTCTCAAAACTCAGGCAATTTGATAATACCTAGAATATCAAAATCAACTGCGGGCAGCAGATCCTTTTCCTATTTGGCGCCTAAACTCTGGAATAACCTACCTAACATTGTTCGGGAGGCAGACACACTCTTGCAGTTTAAATCTAGATTAAAGACCCATCTCTTTAACCTGGCATACACATAACATACTAATATGCTTTTAATATCCAAATCCATTAAAGGATTTTTAGGCTGCATTAATTAGGTAAACCGAAACCGGAAACACTTCACATAACACCGTACTTTCTACATCATTAGAAGAATGGCATCTACGCTAATATTTGTCTGTTTCTCTCTTGTTCCGAGGTCACCGTGGCCACCAGATCCAGTCTGTATCCAGATCAGAGGGTCACTGCAGTCACCCGGATCCAGTACGTATCCAGACCAGATGGTGGATCAGCACCTAGAAAGGACCTCTACTGCCCTGAAAGACAGTGGAGACCAGGACAACTACAGATCCCCTGTAAAGACCTTGTCTCAGAGGACCACCAGGACAAGACCACAGGAAACAGATGATTCTTCTGCACAATCTGACTTTGCTGCAGCCTGGAATTGAACTACTGGTTTCGTCTGGTCAGAGGAGAGAACTGGCCCCCCAACTGAGCCTGGTTTCTCCCAAGGTTTTTTTCTCCATTCTGTCACCGATGGAGTTTCGGTTCCTTGCCGCTGTCGCCTCTGGCTTGCTTAGTTGGGGTCACTTCTACTACAGCGATATCATTGAATTGATTGCAAATAAATGCACAGACACTATTTAAACTGAACAGAGATGACATCACTGCATTCAATGATGAACTGCCTTTAACTATCATTTTGCATTATTGAGACACTGTTTTCCTAATGAATGTTGTTCAGTGCTTTGACGCAATGTATTTTGTTTAAAGCACTATATAAATAAGTGATTGATTGATTGATTGATTCTGCAAGTTTGAGGAAATAGAGAGTAAAATTTTTCTTGTCCCCTATCACAATCAATTCGTTTCAATTCCTCTTCTACATACGGAGTAATTCTTTATCAGCACTTTTTGTTTCATAGTTCATGCATTTGAAATAAAATGTTCAAAATTAAGTTTCATTTAAGAGTTAATAAAAAATACGAGTTTCAGGCTTGCAAAAAAAAAAAAAAATGTACCTAATCGTGGAGTTTGAGGGAGAAGGGACGACTGGACCAGCTGCCAAGTCCTGGTGGCCACCATATAAAGATCTTGACAGGTTGCTGAAGAGTGTTAGGACAATGGAGGCACCACAGCCAGAAAAAGGGTGGACCAGACATAGAGCAAGAATCCTGCATGAGTCTGGTAAGAGTAAATGATGCTGTAAATTAAACAATGATTTTCCCCAGATTACCTGTAGTGATCGACCGATATATCACCAAGGCCAATTTTTCAAATATCGGCATCAGCTGATAAGTTATTCTGCTTGGCTGATGTGTTCGAGGCGGGACTTTTATTTTGATGGCACTGAGAATGAGAGCACCAGAGCACAATTCAATTCAAGTTTATTTGTACAACGCTTTTTACGATTCAAATCATTGCAAAGCAACTTTACAGAAAATTAAGTTTCTAAAATATTTAGTAGTAGCTTTTCAGTGATGACTGTCAGTTTATGTGCATACGGTAGAAAAATCGGAAAAATCAATAGAAGACATAAACAAACAGCAATTATGCAATCAAACTTATACCAAAATGTGGAAGTTCTGTATGTTGTCTCTGGGTTAGCATCATCTGCAGTCCTCTGAGGGTCAGCATCATCTCTTCTCAGGTGTTCTGGATCCAGACTGGAGCTTGTGTAAATCCTAGTTACCACGGGATGAAGATCCCAGCAGAAACAGAGACATCATTAGCATAGCTGCTGTTCCAGCCAAGTAAAATTAATTAGTTTATCCCAAGCTAAAAAATAATAATACGCATTTGCTCCGATATAAATGCAGTCCAAAATTATAAGATGCATTATTTGAATGCTTGGCCAAAGAGGTGCGTTTTTAATCTAGATTTAAACAGAGACAGTGTGTCTGAAACCCGGACATTATCAGGATCTTGTGTTCTGCAGTGAGGACCATCTCCACAAACTTTCCAGATTACCAATGTTTACTTTCTTTGTTTCTATATTTTTAATAATTTCTTTATTTGAGAAAAATACTGAAATAGAATTACAGAATCAGGAAGTTATCATCTAAAGTATATTTATTTTACACTTTTATTTTGAATACAATTCATTTTCAAATCATTTCAAGTTTCTCAAACATAAAAAAAAAAAAAAAAAAAAAAAAAATATATATATATATATATATATATATATATATATATATATATATATATATATATATATATATATATAATTAAAATAAAAATACACACGTACACATACATATAAACACACACACACACACACATATTTATATATATATATACATATTAGTGGTGGGCATAGATTCATTTTTTTAATCTAGATTAATCTCACTGTGATCTTGAAATTAATCTAGATGAATCTAGATTAAAATGGCTCATTCAAATTCTGCCGAAGGCATTCAGAATATGTGTGTTACCCAAATAAAATTGACAAACATTAAGTGTCACGGAACGCTCGACAACGCCTCCTCCTGGTTTCACCAGATCCCTCTCTCCTGCGTATTAGGACTGCCTATTACTCACCTGCTCATTATCTCCTGATTAATCTCCTTAGCTTTGCATTATATTCACCTGTGTATCCTTAGCTCCCCTTTATCTGGACTGCTCTGCTGTTAGTTCATTTGTGAAGTCTTGATTTACCCTACTCTGCCTCTAGATTGTATCTCGTGTTTGTTCTTGTGATTTTGACTTGGAATCTGATCTCGATTGTGAACCTAAGCTGCCTGCCCTTTGACCCACGCCTGTTTAAGTTACGATTCTTGGATTGCCCTTACCTGTGTTAATAAAATACTGCAGATGGATCCGACAGTCTCAGCCTCTTCGTCACAGAAGACTTCACCGAAACAGGATCCAGCAGATTTCCATCGACTGGCCTCTGAGGTATCCTCTCAAGCTAATGTGCTGGCCGCCCATCAGCAGCAGCTGGTCAAATTAACAGCTCTTACCAAGGAGCTTGTGAGATCTGTCCGAGCCCTATCCTCGCCGAGCACGGCTGAGAATCAAGCTCCGAGTACCGCTGCATCCGCTCCCGTTACACCTGCCGTGAGTAACAATACAAACCAGCCTAAATTATCCCTTCCTGACAAATTTGATGGCTCACCTTCTGCCTGTAAGGGATTTTTGTTGCAGTGCAGTTTGTATTTTAACCAGCAGACACAGTCCTACTCCACTGATGAGAGCCGCGTTTCCTTCATATGCTCACTACTCACCGGCCGAGCTCTGGAATGGGCTACTGCACTCTGGTATGGAGGTCAGCTATCTTTCCCCTCTTATGATGAGTTCTTAACCCAATTTAGAGAGGTGTTTGAACATTCAGTGGGAGGAAAGGACCCAGGAGAACTACTGCTCATGTTACGTCAGGGTAATTCCACCGCAGCGGACTACACACTCTCTTTTCGGACCCTCGCAGCTCAAGCTGGATGGGAGGAGGAACCTCTTAGGCTCCTGTACCGCAAGGGACTCAACTCGGACCTCCAGGGAGAGCTGGCATGCCGCGACGATGGTAAATCCTTGAATCAAATCATGGAGCTCGCCATCCGCCTTGACAACTTGATTCGCTCCCGACGCACACCTCTCAGGTCCAGTTTCTTTGAGTGCGCTTCCCCCAGCACGGAGTCGGAGCCCATGCAGATTGGTTACACGCGCCTCTCTACGGCGGAGCGGGAGAGGAGACTCCGTAATCATCTTTGCATGTACTGCGGAGAGGCAGGACATCTGAGAGCTACCTGTCCAGTTAATCCAACACTCAGGAATTCTGCTGCGGTGAGTTCTAATCACTCTTCTAAATTATTCTCTGTGGATAGTTCTTTGAAGTTTAACGGACAAACTTTAAACGTAAAGGCCTTGATTGACTCTGGAGCTGCTGGAAATTTTATCGACCTTGCATTTGCCAGAACTCATCATGTTTCTCTCCTCGCATGTGAGTCTGGTGTGACCGTGGAAGCACTGGATGGACGCCCCCTGGGGACTGGAGGGGTGCATTACACCACGCAACCCCTCACGCTCAGCTTCGGGACACAGCATTCTGAAACTATCCAGTTCTTCACTATTCACTCACTTGGGCATCCTATAATCTTGGGGCTGCCATGGCTAGAGAGACACAACCCCCAAATTTCCTGGTCAGAAGGGAGAATATCCCGGTGGTCCGCATTCTGTCAGATCAACTGTATGGCTGCTGTCCAAGGTTCTGAACTCCACAGCGCTTCCTTCCCTCAAGGGAGTGGATTTTCAGAGGATTCCTTATGAATACCACGATCTAGCTCTGGCTTTCAGCGAAACCGAGGCCTCTCATCTTCCGGCTCACCGTGCCGGCGACTGTGCCATTGAGCTTTTGCCTGGGGCTGTACCTCCACGGGGAAGAGTTTATCCGCTGTCACAACCTGAAACAGAAGCCATGAGGGCGTACATTGAAGAACAGCTGGCTAAAGGTTTCATCACTACCTCTACATCTACGGCTTCAGCCGGATTCTTTTTCGTTAAGAAGAAGGAAGGGGGTCTTCGGCCGTGCATCGACTATCGTGGCCTAAATGCAGTAACAGTGAAGTACCGCTATCCTCTCCCGCTAGTCCCAGCAGCCCTAGAGATGCTTCGTACTGCCCGCTACTTTACCAAGCTGGATTTAAGGAACGCATACAACCTGATTCACATACGGAGTGGTGACGAATGGAAGACTGCATTTTCTACTACATCCGGACACTACGAATATCGGGTAATGCCGTTCGGCCTGTCTAACAGTCCTTCAGTTTTTCAAGCCTTTGTAAATGAAATTTTCCGGGACATGTTACATCAGAGAGTTATTGTCTACATTGATGACATTTTGATTTATTCTGATTCCCTTGAGGAGCATGTCCAAGATGTTCGTGCGGTCCTCAAGCGCCTGATTGATAACCAGCTCTATGCCAAGCTCTCCAAGTGCGAGTTCCACCAGACACGTATCTCCTTTCTGGGCTATATTATCAGTGCGGACGAAGTTTTGATGGATGACAGCAAGGTCAGAGCCGTGGTGAAGTGGCCCCAACCTTCCTCTGTTAAGGAGCTGCAACGCTTTTTGGGCTTCGCCAACTTTTACCGCAGATTCATCCGCAACTTCAGTGTAATTGCATCTCCCCTCACATCTCTGCTTCGAGGAGGGGGTAAATATTTTAAGTGGACAACGGAGAGCGCTGCGGCCTTTGCTCAGCTCAAGGAAAGATTCACTTCTGCTCCTATTCTCCATCACCCGGAATCCTGAAAGGGAGTTTATAATTGAAGTGGATGCATCTAACACAGGAGTGGGGGCTGTGCTGTCTCAGCGGTATGGTAACCCTGCGAAAATGTTCCCGTGCGCCTTTTATTCCCGCAAACTCAACTCTGCAGAACGCAATTATGACGTGGGTGATCGCGAACTCCTGGCAATGAAGAACGCCTTTGAGGAGTGGAGGCACTGGCTGGAGGGAGCTCGTCAGCCTTTTACAGTGCTCACTGATCACAGGAATCTGGAGTACATCAGGTCAGCTAAGCGTTTGAATGCTCGCCAGGCTCGCTGGTCTCTGTTCTTTTCCAGATTCAATTTTAAGATTACCTACAGGCCGGGCTCCCAGAACGGCAAAGCAGATGCCCTGTCCCGACAGTTTGATAGTCCCAGTGAAGAATCTGAACCTGAGCCCATGATTTCCCCTGCACTAATCGTGGCACCTGTCCAGTGGGACATAATCTCTGAGATCACGGCGTCTCTACGTAATCATCCCGCTCCGCCAGAATGTCCCGCCGACCGCCTCTTCGTTCCGTCTCGGCTCCGCCACCGTGTGCTTCAGTGGGTTCACTGCACCCCTAGCGCTGGTCATCCTGGTATCGCGGCCACCACACAGTTGGTTTCCAATTGCTTTTGGTGGGATTCACTCCAGTCTGATATCATAAAATGTATTCATCAATGCTCCGTTTGTAACACTGTAAAATCCTCCCATCTCAAACCCGCTGGATTATTACAACCTCTGCCAGTACCACAGCGCCCCTGGTCGCACATCGCAGTGGATTTTGTTACGGACCTGCCTCCATCCCAGGGATTTACGACCATCCTCTCCGTGGTGGACCGCTTCTCTAAGTCCTGCCGTTTTATACCCCTGACTGGCCTGCCCACAGCCTTACAGACAGCCGAGGCTCTTCTCAACCATGTGTTCCGTCTCTTTGGTCTGCCCGAAGACATTGTCACTGACCGCGGGCCTCAGTTTACCTCCCGTGTCTGGAGAGAATTGTGTTCCAAGCTCAATATCAATGTCAGTGTAACTTCTGGTTACCATCCCCAGGCCAATGGGCAGGTTGAACGTCTAAACCAGGATTTGATTCGATTTCTAAGAACTTACTGCCACCAGAATCAGCAGGACTGGAGTCGCTTCCTGGCCTGGGCGGAGTATGCCCAGAATTCCCTGTTAAAACCTGCCACTGGTCTAACGCCTTTTCAATGTGTCTTAGGTTTCCAACCTCCCCTCTTCCCGTGGGCCGGGGAGCCCTCCGACCTCCCAGCAGTAGATGCATGGCTCCGACGCAGCGAGGCCACCTGGGACGCTGCTCATGTTCACTTGCAGCGCGCCATTCGCCGTTACCAGCATCAGGCAGATTGGAGGAGGCGTGGGGGTCCCAGTTACCGACCCGGCCAGTGGGTGTGGCTCTCTGCCCGAGATCTCCGTCTCAAGCTCCCAAGCAGGAAACTATCTCCTCGTTTCGTCGGGCCATTTAAGATTCTACGTCAGATAACACCAGTTTCTTTTCGTTTGGCTCTTCCTGCTCACTACAAGATCTCACCCACATTTCATGTGTCCCTTTTCAGACCCGCTGTCGCCCCCAGGAGAGAGAGGAACCGGGAGGAGGTCGCTCCTGTGCAGACTCCCCCCATTGAGGTGGATGGCGCGGAGGCTTTCCGGGTGCGAGAGATCCTGGACTCCAGACGTCACGGTGGGGTGTTGCAGTACTTTATCGACTGGGAGGGGTACGGTCCCGAGGAGCGTTCCTGGGTCAGGTCTCAGGACATCCTGGATCCCACATTAACTGCGGCTTTTCACCGAGACCATCCAGATCGACCTGCTCCTAGACCCCGTGGTAGACCCCGCCGTCAGCCAGGTCCTCGCTTCCGGAGCCGCTCGCAGGGGGGGGGCTCTGTCACGGAACGCTCGACAACGCCTCCTACTGGTTTCACCAGATCCCTCTCTCCTGCGTATTAGGACTGCCTATTACTCACCTGCTCATTATCTCCTGATTAATCTCCTTAGCTTTGCATTATATTCACCTGTGTATCCTTAGCTCCCCTTTATCTGGACTGCTCTGCTGTTAGTTCATTTGTGAAGTCTTGATTTACCCTACTCTGCCTCTAGATTGTATCTCGTGTTTGTTTTTGTGATTTTGACTTGGAATCTGATCTCGATTGTGAACCTAAGCTGCCTGCCCTTTGACCCACGCCTGTTTAAGTTACGATTCTTGGATTGCCCTTACCTGTGTTAATAAAATACTGCAGATGGATCCGACAGTCTCAGCCTCTTCGTCACATTAAGTCTTTGAGAAGGGGTTTATCAAGCTAGGTGGTGCAATCAAACCTACATTTATTCAGACGCCTTCAACATTTCTCACATTATTACGGTTTTGCTATATATATCAAAAATTATATCTGGTGTCTGAATAATTTTTGGTTTGACTGTTAAAACTACAAACTAATTCAGTCAAGAGCAGTGAGTGATTTTCATTTTCATTTTCTTGGATTAACATTACAGCAGCCAGTCGCTAAATTAGGCACGGTCACTTTAAGAGATGAGGAATGCATCCGATATAATACACATCCCATTTTTTTCCTCAACTGTTTGCTTTCACTTAAGAAATAACTGACAGTTTTTTCGAGTATAATTTCCAAGGTGGATATTTTGACATATTTTGTATGTATTTGTCGGCACTAGAGCAAAAATAAGCAAATTCGATGTTCAAGTGTTTTGAGACGCCTTTCTCTTCGCAGAAGAGAGCTCGGTTCAGTGTCGTTGTCCATGATACGCGGCTCTCACTCTCTCTCTCTCTGCGTCACCGAACACAGCGCGCGAGTAACCAGCTACTCTGTTCAGCTTTTCTGCGTCTTGTGTTTGGATGCTTTAATGTTTAAATCGACAAGCGGTAAGGGTTAAAAACGTGAAAAAGATTAGCTTTCGTGACGATGCGCAGCAATGGCCCGTCAACTGTCCTGAGCATCTTTTTAGGCTGGCCTCAGTAGGTTATATAAAATATCAAGGTGAAAGTCATAGCTTGCTTAGTATAGACCCAGCTCCCAACCCAACTTTGAGAATAGATTAACGGCGATATTTTTTTTATCGCCTGATAAGAGTCTTGCGTTAACGCAGCACGTTAACGCCGATAACGGCCCACCACTAATACATATATATATACACACATACATATATATATATATATATATATACATATATATATATATATATATATATATATATATATATATATACACACACACATATATACAATATATATATACACACACACTTTATATCGGCCATCCTGATATCTTGAGATATCGGCAGTCAAAAAAATATCGGTCGACCACTAATTACCTGTTTTTCATTTTTCAGAATCTTTGCACATAATTTATATACACTGTAAAACATGATCTCATATAGCTTTAATAAACAAAAATGAAGCCGTACCTGCATTTCTTGTTTTCAGCATCATTTCAGAATGTAGCCAACAATTGGAAGAAGGCCAGCTATACTTCTGACATAAACTCAGAACCTGAAATTGCTGGAAAAAGGATTCCCAGGTAGGTCCTCGCAAAAAGACAAAAGAAATGATTTAACAAATGAAAATGGCATCATTTGCCTTCATGTGTCATCTGTTTAATACTATGAGGCCGTTGAATGCTTGAATCTGATTAGCTGATTGGTTTTTGTTAGTCCTGTAATTTGTTACAGGAGAGAGCTGCCTGGAACTACGTTCGCCGTGCGTTTCACAGACAATAATTACACACCTCACAATGTTCGTCAGCCAATCAGATTCAAGCATTCAACACCCCAGTAGTATAAATGTTTTAAGGGAGGCCTTAAAGGGAGCGTTCACCCAAAAATGTCTCACCCTCATGTCATTCCAAAACATCAAGACCTCCGTTCATCTTTGGAACACAAATTAAGATATTATTGATAAAATACCCCATAGACATCAATGCCACTACCATCTCAGGAAGGTATTAAAGTCATTGTTAAAACAGTGCTTTTTTTTTTTTTGTCAAAATGCTGGCTCCTGCATCAGCACCTCTCATGAATGCATGTCAGAAACTGACACAGAAAAAAAATTACTGCTGAAAAAGTATTATCCTCACTTCATTATTAAGGTTGAAGCATCTATAGTCCTTATTTTTTTCTGGGCCTTGAGGTAGTAGTTGCAAAGCTGTCTATGCAGGATCAGACTGCTCTCGGATTTCATCAAAAATATCTTAACTTGTGTTCTGAAGATGAACAAAGGTCTTACAGGTTTGGAACAACATGAGGGTGAGTAATTAAAGACATAATTAAATTTTTTTGGGTGAACTAACCCTTTAAGGAGAAATACAGCAGAAAAGTTATTGAGCATATTTCTATGAGTATTTGCTACATCACACAAAGAGGCAATGAATGTGTGCAGTTGTTCTTTTTATCTTTGTTTTCCTAGAAAGAAAACAAGTACAGATCATATCTATGACAAGGTAGCAGAACAACCACCCATTAAAAAAAGAAAAGCTGCAAACAAAGCAAGTGTTCCACCTGCACCAAAACCTCCAGCCATTCCAAAACTTAACAAAAAAGGTAAATGGAAAATAATAATGATGATAATAATAAAAAAACAATAGTAATTAAAAAAATGAATGCCATAAATAAAAGAGAGTGGGGGGGGGGGTCAACATGAAGATTTAACAACCAAATAACAATGGAATTAGAAAGATGGCAGCATTGTTATTTTATTTTTTACATAAAGATTGGTAGCTATATTAGTAAAATCTGTTGACTTCAACAATCTTGTGACATTCAATATTTTGGTTTAAGAAAAAAAAAAATTTAAAATATCAAATTTGATTCAGGAAAGTTTCTGAATTGTGGATGATCTGACACAAAATGACCCAGTATGAAGTAAGATTAAAGGTGTATGACATATGGAATGCCACTAATGATCCCCCAACTGTCAACAGCATGTGTCAATCAGGAACAAAGGGACATGGAAGACCAACAACAGACCTGGTGTGAGAGTCTCCCCAAGGTAAATAATTAGTTGTATTTGGCTAGCTGGAAAGATAAATGTAGATCAACATTTGATGCAATTAACTGGAAATTTAAATCATAGATCATGTCATTCTAAACCCCAAAACTTTTTAGATGAACTCAGGGATTTCTGTTCCTACATTTCCATAGTCCATACAGCAGTGTTAATTTTGACAGCAAATTCGGATTTAGTCTTAGTCTTTTGAATAACACACCATTTAGTTTTAGTCACATTTTAGTCATCTGAAATGTTTTAGTCTTAGTCTAGTTTTAGTCGACTAAATATCATAAGAGTTTTAGTCTTAGTCTAGTCTTAAGTCTTTTAGTCTTAGTCTAGTTTTTTTAGTAGAACAAAGTCAACTTAGTTGACTTGACTAAATGTTTCCATCAGTCTGTTATGGAATGGTATTTATAAAATAAACATAAGGCCTGCTCTCAATGAAAAATATACATGCTCTCTGAAAAAGATATGCATTCGTCCTGAATGATATGCAATGCATATGACATTCTTTCAAGATGAAGTACAGTATTATTGAAATAGACAACCACCTATATTATATTTGTATTGTATGTTCATTCTATTTCTTTATTTGTGCTATTTACACAAAGTTTACATTTTTTTAAGTTTGTTTTTGTTCATTTAAAATAGCACTGCATAGTCTTCACTGTAAAATAAAATACACAATCAAAACAAAAAGTATTCAGACACCTTCAACGTTTCTTACAATATCACAGTTTATTTGCTGTAGTTTAGAAATTGGTAATAAAATATGACAATAACTCAGGGTTAAACTGTGTCAGAACAACAAATTTATCTTGATAATGTCGGATGCAATGCTTAATTTGGTTCAGTCTGTGGTGTGAAAAGGTTGCATTAGCAATTAAAGAAAGAAACACTTAAGCAAAACATGCTCAGGTCCCTAATATATATATATATTTTTTTTGTATTTTTTAGACACTAGTAAAACAATATAATCTATTCTATCTGATTTTTGGATTGACTTTGGATAAATTCTTGTTAAAACTACAAAGTAATTCAATCAAGAGCATTGAGTGATTTACTTTCATTTTCATACATTAAAGACACTGACAGCAGAGCTGGTAAATTAGGCGCGGTCACTTTAAGAGACAAATGCATCCATTATAAAGATACGCATCCGATTTCTTTCCAACTCTTTACTTTCACTGAAGACATAACTACAGACTTTTTCGAACACACTTTCCAAGACGGGTATTTCGACATATTTAGTATGTATTTGTTGTCGGTACAAAAGCAAGAAGACTTTGAGACGCGTCTCTGCTTGCTCCCTGAACACCAGAACACCGCGCTGCTGAATTGAGCTCTTTCACTTTTCGCGTTTTTTCTTATGTTTATTTAAAATGCGATTTGTATTTGTTCGTTCAGGTGCAGAAGGACGCAAACGTCCTGAAGGAGATCTCGGTTCACTGTTGCCCGAGTCACCAGCTGCTCAGTTCAACTTTCCCGCATCGCGGGGCTGAAGCCAACTTGATGTGTTGAATGCTCGGAGCACGTTATAAAACGTATTCTTAAAATACACATTTCTGTTTTAATAAATGCTCATATTAAAACATATAGCATTACACATAAGTAGGTACAAAAATAATCAGTGATACATTTACGAACCCATAAAAATTTGGGTCGCAATGGCATTTCAAAAGGTCGCAGTGTAGTTCCCTGTGTAAACAACTAAACTGTTATGAAAACGTCCTCGAAACTGTGCGAATTTCTGCAAACTCATCTTTGTTCTCTTTTCTGTGTAACTGCTGCTTTGTTTAGCTGTTGCGCTTGCATTTGCCGCGGCTTTTTAAAATGGCTCGGCTGCTTCTGCATAGACCTACCCTCAAAGATTCGCTCTGATTGGATCTCTTCTCCATTCGTCCCTCCCATATATTTTTGTCTCATTTTTATTCGTTGACTAAAGTGTCAGTTATATTTCGTCACGTTTTTCGTCATCATATCTGACTTTTTATTTAGTTTTTATTTAGTTTTCGTCCTTTAAAAAGGTTAGTTGACGAATATTTTTCGTCATAGTCTTCGTCAACGAAATTAACACTGCCATACAGAGATTGTAGAAGTAACGGATACAATATGAGTGGCTAAATTCCACTCTTCTGAAGATTCATAATCGCTTTATACAATCAACAATTTTTTTTTATATATGTATGCAACTGTCCCTTTAAGATTATGAACCGTCATTACTCCACTTAAAGGGGGGGTGAAATGCTCGTTTTCTTTCAATATCCTGTTAATCTTGAGTACCTTCATAACTCCCAAAAGTCTTTAGTTTTATTATATTCATAAGAGAAAGATAGTCTGTACCGATTTTTCCCGGAAAAACACGACCGACTGGAGGCGTGACGTGTGGGCGGAGCTAAAGAATCACGAGCGCCAGTAGGCTTTTGCGTTGAGAGCGTTTGGAAGCTGTGACATTACCTTGAGGAAAAAACCATCATCCAAAACAAACCATGGCTTACAGTCAGATTCAGCCGTTTATTTATGATCCAGAATCCGATCCCGAGGCTGAAACTGAACGAGAGCAGCAGCAGCAACGACTCGCTCCGAGCGGGGCTCCAACCCGGGTCTCCGGCATGGGAGGCGGACGCACTAACAAGGAGGCAGAGATATTTGAAGCAGTTTTACTCACCGCCTGCGGTTCCAACACACGATCGTGACCCTTTTTCGTTGGGATTGCATCATCCTTAAGAAATAAACGATACGCAAATCCGTCGTCAAACTGGGCCTTGTTTGTAAAACGAAATCTTCGAAATGCAGGGAACAAACTCTTGCACAACTCCGTTGATGCTCTGTAAAAATAAACTCCATCCACTGGTCCCTTAATGCTGTTTCTCTTTTGGTAATCTGTGCAGGGTTGTCTTGCCCTGGCAACCAAAAAAACACTCCTTTTGTGACATTTCGCGACGCTCTCGCTCTGATCACTGAAGTCTGTTGTGCTCTCAGTGCTCTGCTATACGGGAGCGCGTGCTCTTCCGGCAGACGTACCCTTAGGACCCATATGAGGAAATTCCACTCCATCTAACGTCACACAGAGCCATACTCAAAAAAAACTTTCCGAAACTTGTGACAAACCGGAAGGAGTATTTTTGGAACAGAAATACTCCTTCAAACGTACAACTTAATTTTTTAAACTTTGTCCATGTTTAGCATGGGAATCCAACTCTTTAACAGTATAAAAAAACTCAGTATGCATGAAATAGCTTACCTACTCCACTTTTCTCAGCTCCACTGCGTATGTCTCAGCCAGACCATGACGGCGACAGCTGGTGTGTTGCTCACCCTAACACACAAGGTAAAAGCATAATCAGGGATAAAGGAAATCTGAAACATTTCACAACATTTAAATACATCTAAAAAATGTAACAACATTGTGTTCAATCCATAAAGAACACGTTTGCTGTCCTGAGACCTTTAGGGAACCACCAAGGAAGAGGCCAGAGTAAGTTCATTACAAAAATCCACTCAAGTAATTTTTTTAATTTGACACCCTTCACAGATCCTTCTATTATTTAATAGAAAAGGAGTCGCTCATTATTATTATTATTTTTTTTTTTTACCATTTTGGGCACTCTATATACATACTGCAGACACCAAAGTTTCCCAAAAAAGTAAATGTAAATGTGAATTTTGTGGCATTAACATGGCATGACAGATCACAGTTCAAACTGCAATTGCAATGTATCAATGTACATTCAAATAACTGCAAAGTAGATACATACATGGATAGAAACATAGATCAAGTATCTAAACAATGCCGCGAGTGGGGCTTGAGGAAGTGACGTCAATTGCGTCTGCACAGTGAGACATACGAAACAGAAATACTGTTGATCGTCAGCCTCCACCGAAGACCGTTTTTGACCCAGGAAAAACCCTGGACTTCAAACATCATGACCACCAACCCCATGCCCCTCAAAATGTTTTTATACTGATCTGCATGATTTCACATGGCTCATGATTTTTTAACCAAAAAAATAAAACGTGATTCTGGCTACTGAGTGTGTTGCAGGCCTTAGTTTGTTAATTTGCTTAATGTAACAAGCAAATCTCACCCACTCCATCTTTCTCAGCTCCAGTGGGCATCTCTCAGGCGGACCATCATAGCGACAGCTGGAGTGCTCATCCACGTGACACACAAGGTAAAAGAACATTAAATAGAATAAAGATTAATATTCTTTCCATTGACTTCCATTAATATGGATGCAAATGCATCAAACCGGAAGCGCAAGTTGTGGGAAAAGTTCCGCATTTCGCTGCATTCCAAAGTTCCAATCTTGGTGACTCTTGACTTGCGAATTCACATCACGTGAAACTGTATCACCAATAGCAGTTTGATACATCACAGCAAAAAATGTAAAACTGCAGCGCTGAGAGAAAGTGGAGTAGATTGTGTGTTTTTACCTTTTAAATGGATTATTATGCGTTGTGTGTTGAATTTAAATGTTTTTTTTTAACAACACTGCGTCCAAGGAAACTTTGCAAGCTCAAAGTCTAGTGTGACCGCAGCATTCACAACCCTTCACACAATCTAAAACAGAATAATATTTTGTGTTTAATCCGTAGAGCACACCTTTACTGTCTTGAGACCCTCAGGTGACTACCAAGGAAGAACACAGAGTAAGTTACATTTGATCGCTAAAACGGTGTTGTAATCTGAAATGACACAAATGGACAATGATAAAATGATAAAATGGTTATCTACTATGAATAGCTGGGTAAGAAGGGTTCAGGACAGCTGCAGCAGAGTTCAGCTACAACCCTAATTAAAACTAACCTGATTTCTAGTTACCCTTCAGACCTTGAATAGCTTGTTCAGGTGTGCAGGGATGCGGCTCTTCAGGACCGACGTTTGTCCCCCCCCCGGTTTAGGAGCTGTGAAAAGTCAGCTTTTTAATAACCTAGTAGGGCTGGGCAATATGACCTATAAAAAAAAGAAATCCCAGATTTTTTTTTTCAATAAAAGATCTAAATCCCCCCCCCCCAACTTAAAAATCTATATTCAGATGACAAATAACTTGTTCAAAACAAGTTTTAACTTCATTTTGTTTTAATTTTACTTTCTGGGATTTGATCTGGATTTCCCCCTGGAGGTGTGCAATCAGAAACAACAAGCCAAAAATACAAGTGATACATTGTAAACAGTGATAATGTTACATAACATAAAGTTTAACATTATATTCTACTAATTCTACTACATAACACATTTTTGTAAGACTGTCAGAGGTCTTCACTGTTTTTTTTTCATGGGAGCCGTACATCATTCTTTATCATTTAGCAGTCAAATCTGTACACTCAAAAAATTGGATTTGTGGCATTGTTCGTTTTACACAGATATGTTTTGTTAAAACAACACAAATATATTTAGTTTTCCGCCAAAACACAATTGTATTGTACTTAACTTAAACGGTTTAATTTTCAATTTTACTTAATTAGCAATCATTAAACTAACGTAAATTGTTTAATTTCGTAATAAAAAAAAAAAACCCGGAAGTGACGATTTCCAATGCATTTGATGACAGCGCGAAGGAGAGCAAGAGGAACCAGTCAGGTAAGAAAATCTAAAGTTTTTCTTGTGTTAAGTCAAAGTCTTTAATTGCTCTTAGAGTTTCTGTTTTGGGGTGCTTTTGTTTTGCAGTCTAGTATTGTGTAATCTGTTCACTGCACCGTTAATAGATGATTTTGAGCGGTTGGGAGATGTGAAAGCGCACGACTCTCTGTAACGTATTGACTTGAGTATATATATATATATATATATATATATATATATATATATATATATATATATATATATATAACACGTTACACTAGGGCTGAAACAATTAGTCGACATTATCGACAACGTCAACAAGAAAAAAAAAATTGTCGGCAAATGTTTTTGAGTAACGTTAGTGGTTTGATCTCGTATGCCTAATGTGAAAGCCTCCAATAATGCAGTTTGACCAGTGTGGCGCTGTAGCGGAAGATTGTAATACACTTATGAAATACCTGATTCAATTCAAAAGAAGAAGATAGCACTTCAGTTTGAGCAAACCGAGCCGATCCGAACCTTGGATGAATATGTACGCCTTCCTCTCAATAACTGCATAAACTCAACAAAAACTGACCGCGATGTAAAAGCAGCTCTTAAGAACACATTTGATTACAGCGATGTGGATGTTTGCACGAACTCTGAGGTTCTCCAGGCACTCCAGTAAAGAAAAGTCCAGTCACCTTTATTTATATAACAGTCCTTATGCAATAGATAGCTTTTAAATATTAAGCATGAAAATACAGAGTCAGTGTCGCTAGAATTATAACTTGATTTCCTGTTATAAAGCAGCTCTCCAGTGTGGATCTAGATAATGATAAATGTATTTTATAATTGGGGGAAATATTTCATTAAAGTTTTAGTTCTGCGCTAGATCAAACCAAACTGTTTTAAATATCATAACCCAATAAGGTATTTTAAGAGAGATTGTATTTATTAGTAAAATGTTTATCCAAAAATAAAACATCCTATCACTTACCTTTACTTTTATTATACATATGGCTTACAATAAGAGATGTTAAGAAGCAGAATGATTTGTCATTCAGCTACTTCCTCCTATAGCTAATCATATGGAGAATAGGAGTTTCTCTCTTATCTCATTTTGTGTGCAAAATACATTTATTTGCATAAATTGTATACTAGTAATACATAATGACTTTCAAAAGCGGAAGTAATTACCTTTGTTTGTTAGAATATGAATATTTTAACTAATTGCAAAAGCTAAATAATCAATAAATGTCTAACCATGAAATGTGACCGAGTTTGGAGAGCCCTGGCTCAGCACAGTGAAAATATTTGAAGCTTTGTTTATGAACATGGGGGTGTGGTCATACAATGACTTTAAACTGGACACTACTCTGAGCTGTTCACATTATACAAATGCTCCAAATGTGTAATCAGGTTCACCCTTTTGGAATGGTAAACATGACCCTATTCATCACTGACACAGACAAATCACTTAATATTTTGATAATTGAATTGGCTTTTGCTGTTAAACCATTTTTTTTTTTTAACACATTGCACTGAAAAGTAACAGGCCCGGTCCATAATTTGCCTAAGGAAAGAAGGTGGAATAATATCCTGTGGACAGATAGTGGGTTTTAAGTGACCAACAATTTCATTACATGTGTCCAGGTCAATCGGCAGCCATATCACCCTGGAGCCCAAGACCGGTTGCCCACTGAAGCTAAGCAGGGCTGAGCCTGGTCAGTACCTGGATGGTAGACCTCCTGAGAAAACTAGGTTGCTGCTGGAAGAGGTGCTAGTGAGGCCAGCAGGGGATACTCACCCTGTGGTCTGTGTGGGTCCTAGCGCCCCAGTGTAGTGATGGGGACACTATACTGTCAACAAGCACCGTACTTCGGATGAGACGTTAAACCGAGGTCCTGACTCTCTGTGGTCATTAAAAAAAAAAAATCCCAGGATGTCTTTCGAAAAGAGTAGAGGTGTGACCTCGGCATCCTGACTAAATTCGCCCATTGGCCTCTGACCATCATGGCCTCCTAACAATCCCCATATCCGCTGATTGGCTTCATCACTCTGTCTCCTCTCCATCAGTAAGCTGGTGTGTGGTGGGCGTTCTGGTGCAATATGGCTGCCGTCGCATCATCCAGGTGGATGCTGGACACTGGTGGTGGATGAGGAGATACCCCCTGACTATGTTAAGCGCTTTGAGTGCCTAGAAAAGCGCTATATAAATGTAAGGAATTATTATTAATTATTATTAATCGACTCAAACTCAGACCAGATGGAAGAACATAATGGAACATCATGTGTATACACTGAGTTAGAAAATTGAGATCTTAAAATTGTGATCTTATCAACAAATAACTTTGCAAAATTGTCACAGAGAGCAGTAGAGGGCTCTAAGATGGGATGCACAGAGGGATTTAAAACAGAGTTAATAGTAGCAAAGAGAACTTGAGGTTTATGGCAATTATTAGAAATAAGTTCAGAAAAATGTTTGCATTTTGCAGACTTTGCAGCTTTCTGAAACACCTTATAGGCATTTTTCAAGATTTCATACAAAACCTGCCGATGGTCCTTTTTCCATTGGCGCTCCGCCTGTCTACATACCCGTCTAAGGGTACGTGTAGTGTCAGTGTGCCAGGGCACTGGTGCAGGCTTGTGATTTTTGTACCTCAAAGGTGCAATAGAATTCATGATATCTGCGCAGGTGAAATTAAAAAGATTAAGATGTGCATCAGCATCCAGGTTATGCAGGGTAGAGACAGATTCCAGGCAGTTACGTACATCGTGTTAGGCTGTGGAAAAATCTTCACTAGAGCGTTGGGTAAGACAATGGAGTTAAACGTGCCAGCGATGGATTTTTAAGTGTGCGTCCAGTGAGAGGAACAGTAAAAAGTACAGGCATGTGGTCAGAGAAAGATGTGCTGTTGACTTCTATATTCGAAATAGAGAAACCATGGGTTAAAATCAAATCAAGGATGTGTTGGACCAGAAACCCACTGAGTAAAGTCAAAAGACTCAATCATATTTAGAAATTAAGCTGAATATTGTTTGGAAGCACAGCAAACATGAATGTTGAAATCACCCAGCAGTAATATTTTGTCATGTTTGATAACTAGATCACCCATTAGAGCAGCAAGCTCACTTAGAAAGTCCTTATTTTGCTGAGGAGGACGATGAATTAGAACTGTGGCAATGGGACTAATTGTAATAATTGCAACTCAAAACTGTGGTAGGAGCCGCTAGGTAGAGATCGACAGTGAAGAGTGTTTTTAAAAACAGTAGCAAGACCTCCACCGCGGCCAGACAAACGCGGGGAGTTTAAGAAGTGACAGCCGCGGGGCACCAGTTCCGAAAATGGAGATAACTCACCGGGCTTTGTCCAAGTCTCAGTAACACACAAAAAATCCAGGGTTTGAGAGGCAGAAAAGTAATTTAAAATGAAAGTTTTGTTTATCAGAGACCGGGCGTTAATGAGAGCGAACTTCAGCCGCGATGAAACAGATGCTGGCTGTGTTTCTCGGCACAGCGAACAAAGGTTGTGAAGATTAGCTCCACCACGGCCAGGGTGAGTGTAAATCCGAGCAGGTACAGAGAGGAATCCGGGTATAATAGAGCGCAGCCATCACAGAGGGCCATCCAGGGAAGAGTGGCCAGCAGTAAAACTGCGCGCGAACTCAGATCCCCGTCGAAGCAAGGCGAACCGCAGATGGCGAATTGGCAAGAGGGCTGATCTGAGTCGTACGGCGATGCCTCCGCGTTTGCCGCACCTTCTCCGGCGTCTCCGGCATGGTAGATTGACCTGGAGCTGGCACAGGTATGCAGGGAGGAGAGATGGACAGGGTGGAAGCTCGAAACGCGGTCCACAAACATCGCACCTAACGTTAGGCCAGGCAGTGACCGTGATACGGATGTTTAAAAGTGATAAACGGTCATAGACCAATATAGCATTACAATATAAAACCAAATTTTATACAGGAATTGTTTATTTAAATTTTTTTTTTATATATTTTTAGTTCTAATTATATTGTTAACAAGTTCATTTACACTATTTAACATGTACTGTGACATTTTATAATTTTTTATTTTGTAACGTATGAGCAGTTCATAAAACTTTATGAACCCTACTGGGAGAAACAGACAAGAAAGCCCAGCTCGCTAGGAGTTCTTGAAAGGAAAAAGGAACGTAAATGCATTGTAAATGTATTTAACTGTATCTCCTTTTTATGCTTAGATGTCTTCCCATATCAAATTGGAGTACCTGCAATTTTATTGTGTGTTAATCAAACTTTAAATATGTGTAATTTTGCATATTAATGTGACTTCATGTTTCTATCATTTATATCTGCCATTCTTGGTACCTGTTTAACCATCTTGTTGTGACTGGATAATTCACATATAGGAAATGTTTGTAAAATGTATTTATTCTGGAATTATCAGTTTGCTGGAATATAACTGCTGAATTGTGACAACACCATGAGTTACACGAGTGGGTGTTTCCCCAGAGACAAAGGAACTTTTTCCCGCTTCAGATCGCGAATGTTCATTGGTTGTTCGCGCAAACAGAGGCGTGAACCAGTCAATCCATTACTGACCCAGGAAGTTCTCGTCCCTTTTTCTTCGCACTTCGTCCAGTACTTGGTCTCAGCACTGCGTCTGAGAGAACAGCCTGTTCTCATGGCTCCTTACTGAGCTTTCATCTCTGTTTTTCCTTTTCTTTTCTGTGCTAAGTTTATTCTCATATTCGCCTGTCCTCACGAGGGAGATGAACTCTGAATCATTTCGTTCGGTGAACCTTTCAAACTTTGCACAAGTCCGCAGCAGCCCGAAAGACACGAGAGAAGATGCCCAGCTCCAAAAGAATGACACACACACGCTCGTCTTTAACATCCACAAAGAGACCCACTGCAAGTATTATTTTCTATAGAGATTTAAATGCTGCTTAAAGGTTGTCTATAACCTTTTCAAGGTGATCTGATTCCTTGTCGTCTTTCAAAAGGTTACTGTCTGTGATTTTGCCATACTGAGCGATTATTCTGTGATCGTGACTATTTCTCTATCATTCTCTCTCATTCTCTCTCTCTCTCTCTCTCATTCTCTCTCTCTCTCTCTCTCTCTCTGCTGCATCCGTTATGTCTTGTATTTTTTTTACACTTTGTAATGTTATACACTAGTTTACTCTTTGTGAATTGTAGTTTGATGTATTATTAGTTCAATTATTAAAATCCAATATATATTCATGATTGCTTCCGTCTAAAATGCTCACATCACGGAGTCAATGAAATGTTTGATCTTAGCTACACAGCTTATTTGTTGCTTTTCAGTAACCTAAATTTTATAAGGACAGGAGAATAGTTTCACGGCCAGAAACAATTTTTCCTGAAATTATAAGAAGTGATAACTTTATTGAAAGATGATAAGTTAATCTTACGGCCGTTTGCTGGACAAACCACTGTTCGATTTGCATTAATTCCCAGAATTTAACCAAGTTATTATGAATTAGTAATATGTTATCATGTTGAAAATAAGTGTTCATTTTGTAAGAAAATAAGGGAAAAAATAATTATATGGTACGTTGCTGTGACCAATATGGTACTTTACAGTAAAGTCCTCACAACGTGCCAGTTTGGTCAATAGGACGTACTCATCACGTTCCAGTAACGTTCCGATATAATGTCGCCACGACGGATATGGGAATCACAAAGTTAGATCACTGGAACGTTATATGGTACATCTCTGTGACCAATATGGTACTTTATAGTAAAGTCCTCACAACATGCCAATTTGGTCATTAGGACGTACTCATCACGTTCCAGCAATATTCCACTATAACGTCGCTATGATGGATATGGGAATCACAAAGATACGCCACCTTGGTCCTTGATTCAAGCCTTCGGTTTACCTGTATGGCGTTATTTTTGTGCCTCAATCCTGGGCGAGTAATTGTAAGTTTTGAGAACAGAGAACTATATTTTGCACATTACATTATATTTTGAACAGAAATTAACAATCACAAAAAAAAAAATCATTTGAGCAAAGAACAAACAATTCCGTGCTCAATAAATGTATTTGCTTATTTGCTATTATCCATATTAACGTGCAGAAATAACCCATCTCACGCAGTTTACTCAGGTGCTCTCTCACAAACTTATTGTCTGTGCTCCTGTCAAGTCTCTCTCTCTCTGTCAACCTCTTAATTCTGTGCTCAACTCTTGACACACGCTCGCTCAACTTACAGCAGCGTTACCAGTGTGCCACAAAATCAACCAATCAGAAAATTAAAGGTCAATTGTGATTGGCTGTTGGTCTTCAATCAAACCGCTAGTAGAACCAAAGCCTGTCTGGTAGAACTATCTACAGCATCCCGGAAGCTTACTGAAAAAAAAAATCTAAAAAAATAACTGACTACAGCGAGACTAATGGATTAAAACACATTTTTTGGTAGGTTTTCTTTTCATTATTAACTTAAAAGTGCCTTGATAGTTTTGTGTGTTATAATGCTGTTGTGCTGTTTAACTTACAATATTATATCTCCTCTTGTGACTAAAGTTAGTTTGACTTATCCTTTTCAAGCATTCTAACGCTAGCACAGTCACAGACAATGTCATCAGAACAGCAACACCTAAATATCCCACCACAGCCACATGTGAGTACTTTGTAATATTCCGGTTACAAAGTTACTGTGTTTATTACCTTTATTTTGTTTGTCTGCATTTTTAGCTTGCAAACTACATTTCGTTGCTTACGTTAACTAATTTATATAAAAAAGTAGTAAGCTAACCCCCCTTTCACACCGCAAGCGTGAGCAGTGCGCAAGCATCGCGTCCGCGCAACTACATCGTCACTGCAGCAGCAGACTCTCGCGAGTATTCACACTGGAAGCGTATAAGTACAGCATCACAGCAGCGGCTGCAAAGCGTGTTCGGCAGACAGTATAACCATTTCAAACAATGGGTATAATTCTTTCAACATTTGTTTTTATAACAATACACCATACTTTCACCCAAAACGATTAATTCAAAAGTTTAAATGGGAAAATACATATTTGTTATACTTAATTTTCTTTTCTGGCATAATTGTTAAAACACTAGACATTGGCATTGTTGTTAAAACTCTTGACATGCTTATTCTGTGCATTTTGAGCACGTTTTGTGTTAAATCACATTTATTTTGTCCATCAAAAGTGTGCTTTCACTTTAATTGAGCGTGAGCAGCACAGGGACAGCAAAAATAGACCAGACGCCGAAACCCCCGCTGCACTGCTGTTCACGCGACGCTCCTGCTTGACACTCTCGCGCTGCTCCTGGTCTCGGTGTGAATGCACTCATTGATTAACATGGTTGCCAAAAAAAATACGTTATTTGAACGTTATTTAAACTTACACCGTTTCCCAGAATACACGTTGCTGCCAGACATTTCAGATGTTAAATTGAAATTGGACTTGAGGCTTGGGGAGGATGTATGGGAGTTACGCAATAAGGATACAAAGTACATGTATTCCATTTCAGGAGCAGGAATAGATATGTTAATAGTTACATTTAGTAACATTTTGGATTATAAGCAGAATTAAAATAGTAATTCATTTTAACCTGTTACCCAGCACCCCCCATTATGGGACTCACAGCTGAAAGTGCTCTACCTAAATTATAATTGTAAGTTTCCTACTTCAGCGTGTTACAAACATAATTTTGGTGTCTTTGGAAAGAAGACCCTTTGGGCTTTACTTTTTATCAACCATATTTAATAATGCTCAAAAATAGTAAAAGTTATAGACATTGAAGTGCCCTGAATTTTTTTTTACCACACTGAAATATTTTTTTTATTTGATATAAAAATACATTAAATGAGTCCTGGAGCAATCTAGAAAAGTAATGGATTGAAAGCCACATGTCTCATGAGTTTCTATTTCAAATCTGAATAAGATATCATGAAAAATGAGACTCCTGCTAATTTTTTTATGTGACTATGTCTACACCCCCCAAATATAAAAAAAAGATATATTTATAGCCTAAAATTATATTGAAGGCTTCTACAAACTATTTAGTCAGTAAACATAACACTGCATAGTTTTTTTTTCAATTATAAAACACTAGACAGAAACATCATATAAGTGGTTTGAGCACTAGGAAAAAAAATACATTAAGAATAATTTAAGTGAGATAAATAAGAATAATGAGATAAATAAAAAAAGATTTAACTTTGTTTGCCAATTAAAAATGCAGCATTTATAATGAATTACGATGCAAATAAGTGCTTATGGCCACTTATACAGATGGAAATAACACAAATGCACCATATAGTAAATAAATCACTCTCTCTATTCATATAGATGCGTTCACTTTGATAGCCGTGATCATGCAGTAATAGCGAGCTGATTTGGGCTGATTTGCACTTAAACTGTGTTCAGATGATTTGACACTATAGTGTGATGTCATCAAGTTTAGACACACTTTCGCTGTGGGGCACAGATGACAACTTTCGCGTCCGGTGTAGACACAGACAGTGACTGCTCTATTTACAAATAAGTTCTTAAAAAAAAAAAAAATCTAAACCAGTGGCATAACGAGATGGAAATATAAACTAGAAAATATATTAACAGGTCCTCCGTCCATGACACTGACTCACTGCTGAGCTGCCGGTTTTAATCTGAACAGCTCTTAACGCTGAGTTGATGGTTAGATGCATGACGGACTAGTATTAAATAAAAATTTAAATAAAGGTCTTTCCAGCATTAACCCCTTAACTGTCACCCCCCCCTTTTGGGGATACATGTGAATATGCACTATACAAACATAAATAGTTGTAATTCATGAACACTTTGGGATATAAACATAAGGATGGTCTCTTTTGAAAGAAGACACTTAGAAGATTATTGCTGTATTGGAATATTTTAAAAATATATTTTTGTCTAAAAGTTATTGAAGTTTAAGTTTATTGTTATGAAAATGTACTAAAATATTTGTTTTATTCTAATAAATTTACATATTTTAAAAAAATATGTGTTTAAGCCTAAAAATGCTAATAACTAAAACCCATAAGTCTAACAAAGTTCTGTTTTAAATTTCATCTTGATATCTGAAAAAATGAGGTTTCTGTGGGACTTTTTGCTGCTACAACACAAAAGGCCAGTAGGAGTCACTGATGCTCCTTTTGTGACCCCTACAGGTCATTTAGTAACTTGAACTGACATCTGACACCACAAAATACACTGAGACTAGGTTTTTTACATTTTGTTTTTCTTTACTTTACTACAAACTATTCACATATGTTTATACTTTTCTATACATATGAAAAATGTAACTTATGAATAAAAAAATAAAAAAATAAAAAATATTAGAAAACTCAATCTCCAACTATTTACAATATTTCAACTATTTACAAACTTTTCACATCTTTGTAAAGTTGTGTTCATCATGCCAGGGGTTGAAACAGTCTCTTGTTGCCTGGAAACACAGGTATGCATTGCATGCCTGGCAGATAACGAGTGTTTTTTGGTGGCACACTCTGCATCTCCTCCTCGAATCATCACCGATTTCGGTGATGAATTTGGGCCTGTGGCATGCATTGCCCAAGGGTCCTCCTGTAATTTGACGTGCAGAAGTAGCAGGATCATTCCAGTCAGCAAGCTCCAGAACCAGGGCTTCACGGAACTCTTTTTGTGTTTTGGGTTTTTGGTTCCGTGCTAGAGCCATCTGCTGATGAATGATGAACGCATTCACCACAGCTATATCAATGAAGTGGTAGAATAGGGCACGGTACCACTTCCTGGTGTTTCGGAGAACAGTGTAATACCCGATGAGGGCATCGGAGAGATCAACTCCTCCCATGTTCCTGTGTGGAAAATAATAGGACATATTTCAAATCTAAAGTCAAACATAACCAAGTAAATAAAATGTGAACATTTCTACACAATTTTTTATACAACATCACTGAATAAATTCAACTCACTTGTTATAGTCAGCCACTGCAGCAGGTATAGGAACAGTCAGCTCTGTCCATTCTCCACTTCTCGTCCTCATCCTCCTCTGCACTGTGCGGTCTCCATTTGCTGAATGGAAGGAGGAGCACATGAGCACCTCCCTGGTGTCCTTCCATTCAACAAACAGTAGCTTGTCCTTGCGTATACACCTCATACTCCCACGTGGAGCATTTCTGGGCAGTCTGTTGTCAGTGGCTTGCGGGAAGCCCACACGATTGCTGCGAATTGTCCCACAGGCCCAGATGCCCTTCTGGAGGAGGTCTCTGAACAGTGATGGGCTGGTGTAGAAATTGTCCACATACAGCTTGTAGCCTGTTCCTAGGATTTTCTCATCCACCAGCGCCATCACTGATTCATAGCTGTGTCCTCTAGTTTGGTCTGCTTGTGCCACAGGGGATTTGCCCTCATAGATAAAAAAATCCCATGTGTAGCCATATGTGGAATCAGCTAAAACAAAAAGTTTGTACCCCCATTTTGTTGGCTTCTCCTTCATGTATTGTTTTAGCCCAATTCTCGCCTTTGATGCCACCATCCGTTCATCTACTGCGATGTTCTGATGAGGATGGAAGAAGGTCTTGCAGGCATCACGTATCTGCTGATAGACTGGCTTCAGTTTGCCAAGGCGATCATAGGCAGGTGTTCCTTTTTTTTTCATGTTCTCAGCATCCTTTTTTGGATCACTGAGATGCAGTGCTGCTGATATTGCTTGAAATTTCCTGCCTGAAATTACACTTGCTGGAAAGCCTATTCTGTAGAGTCTGGACCCATTCCAGTAATCCGTCAGAGCAGGAACTTTTACCAGACCCATGTAGATTACTACTGACAGGTAGGAGTATAGATCCTTTACGGACATGTTCTGCCATGGCTTTCTTGCAGCATCTTGGTTTTTTTCTGCATAGGCATTCGAATTCTTAATAATCGTCTGGCATACTGAGGGTGAAAGATACAGTTGAAATAGTTCTAGAGCACTGTACGACTCCATAGCTATCAGCTGAGGCCCTGGAGGTCTAGCTGGTCGAAACATTGTCACAGGTGGTGGAATGTCTGGTTCTTCTGAGGTGTGCCATTTTTCTGACATGCCAGAAGAAACAACAGATTGTGTTTGTCTCCCTCTTCCTCTGTCTCTCCCTCTGCTTGGCCCTCTTCCTCTCCCTCTTCCTCTCCCTATTTCTCTCCTTCTTCCTCTCCCTCTTTCACTCCTTCTTCCTCTCCCGCTCCCATTTTCTCTTTCTCTACCTCTTCCTCTCTCGCGCCCTCTTTCTCTCCCTTCGCTTTGCCTTGTAATTCTGTCTCTCCCTCTGTCTTCATCTCTGAATCCACTGAAAGCTGCAGCTGAAGTAGATGATGTAGGTGCAGAAGAGGTTGATGGTTGAGGTATGTCCTCATCCTCGTCTTCATCATCTGAATACCTATTGCAACAAAATAGTATAAACTGAACTGAACTATGAACTATAGTATAAAACTAATATAAAACAGTACAACCTGAATATAGTATAAAACTAATATTGTATGTGCAACAATATATTACAAATTGAATATAGTATAAAACCAATATAAAAATATTACATGTCATGCATAATTCAATGCTTCATACATTTTAATAAATAATTATCACATAATTATGGCACATTTGCACATAAACCACTAAAATTGGTAAAGGTTGTATAAAAGAAAAAATTTGCATAAACTCACCGATCTAGGGCTGAATCAGAAATTTCTTCAGGCAGAAGCATGTCTGGCTCATCATCACTTGATGGATGATTTTGTTCATCTTCACTTTTGCAAAGTTCCTCAACAACTTCTAACAATGTATAATGCCTTTTAGGCCATCGTGGATCCATCTTGTGAATGTGAGGTGAAAAATGACAGTGTAGTCTGTGTTGTGGCTTTCTACTCTGCAGATTTACAAATATTCACCAGGTTTTCCAAACAGACCGCTGAGCGTGATTGGCACGTGTTGGCAATCAACCATAAACACGTTTTCGATTGGATAAAGTTTATCTTGTCATCAGTGTTCAAAGAGGTCATTGGTCAACTGATATGCTGAAATCCAAGGAGCCCTAGTGACAGCTCTAGCTGCTCATTATGGCTACTGAGATGGTCTTGCCTTGCTGTTACTGAACATAACTTTGTGAAGGCAGGCTCAAAGACTCTACCAACACAGTAATTAGTATTTTATTGCAAAACCACTCAAAAAATTACATTTTATTACAAAATCAACATTATAATTCTCATTCAAGACAGTATATATGAAATATGAATATACATATAGATATAATGTATGTGCAAATATTATTTTATCCATATTTCTGGACAAATATTAGAATGGATGTTTTATTATAAACCTTCAGCGTGAAAAAAAAAAGTTTGAATTATTGAAAGTGTGTGTATCGGCTTTTTGTGACATAGGTTACAACTGCTGTTATGATGTAGCTTTTTTTAGGTGCACTCTTGTCATAAATTACTTTATTACTGTTATTGTGTAATTGTTATTATAAAAACAGCAGTCAAATATCTATTCAGGAGTCTTAGACCTTTCCAACGATATATAGTTTGTCCTGATTGCATTAGGATTTAACTGTAATATAGTGAAGTAAACGTAGGCGTCCCGTATACGGGACGGTGACATTTATTAAGGTATTAACAGTACTGTTTTTTTAAATCATCTGGTTGCAGTTATAAATTTGACTGCTAAATGAGTGATAAAGAACTATATTAAAACTTTTTTTATTTTTTATTTCTTTGTCATTTGAATATTGATTTAAAAATCGGTTTAAATCATAAATCAGATTTTTTTTTTCTAAAATAAAAAAAACACTGGGATTTTTTTTTAGGCCATATGATATTACCCTACTTTAAAAGCAAGTAAAGAAGGTTCCCTTTAAAATCACTTAAGTTGTCAATTACTAAACCTTTTTTTTTTTTTTTTACATCGTGTGAATGTTGTTGATTATAATGAGAGAACTTGAGTTTAATTGTGAGGATGTTTTATTAATTCTTTAGAGTTTCAAAGATTTAATCGTGCCGGCTTCATTTTATTTGTTTATTGTTTTAGGCAAATTAGGTCTAAATAATGGGAACGAAATTATACGGTGCTTCACATTTAAACATGCAACAATTTCTTAATCAGTTTACAGACAAATGTCTTTTCCCCAATAAGTTATGTCAAAATAAAGGACAGGTAATGAGTAACAAAAATGCATGTTGTTTTATTAAAGGAAAAAATATATTTATATTTAAAATATAAATTAAAATATAGGCATAACATATGAAAATATTGACATTTTGCATATTAATCCATGTAGCCTCCCCCCCTAAAATAGGCTACCACTTTTAATGCTCCGATGCAAAGTAAACCACAATTTATTTTGAATAATATAACGCATTATTAATATAATATAAATAATACTGCATACCTTTTAAATGTGTCAAATCTAAAATATGGTTTAATACCATGTAGCTTAGAAAATATAAGCTCAGACTCCGGGAACAGGCTTGACATTTATCCTGCTTGAATTCGTTCTAAGAAATGCACATAACTTCATAAGTACCAAATTTTCATCTGTGAATATTAAATATTAAATATATTAAATATTTAAACTATAGTGTTTGTCTTTCATTTTCCCTGACTGAAGCAGTCAAATCTAACACATCAATGAGGCAAAACTGAAGTCTATTTGCGAAAATGTGCTTTGACGCGCTTGTTTGATAACTTGTGGTTAAAGCGGCACTCAGCGGTCAAAAGCTGCAAATGCACTTTACACACGCCACGGCGGCGGTACCCGCGGCGGTAAAAGAGGCGTTTTCGATGTCTACTTAGTGTACACAAACTCATTGAAAATAACCAAAACAATCCAAGGTTTTTATTTAGCACAAATAACAAAATAACCAGACGCCACCTGATTCAAATATTCCATCAACATTTAAAAGTAATGACTTTATGAATTTCTTGACTGATAAAATAGATAACATCAGAAATACAATACAAAATGTAGATTCTACAGCGTCTAATACTTCAGTTTCATCCATCGCACCCAAAGATAAACTGCAGTGCTTAACAACTATAGGACAGAAAGAGCTAAACAAACTTATCACTGTATCTAAACCAACAACATGTTTATTAGATCCTGTACCCACTAAATTACTGAAAGAGCTGTTACCTGTAGCCGAAGAACCGCTTCTCAATATCATTAACTCGTCGTTATCTTTAGGTCATGTCCCAAAACCATTCAAGCTGGCGGCTATTAAGGCTCTTATTAAGAAACCTCTACTAGATCCTAATGAACTGGCAAATTACAGGCCCATTTCAAATCTTCCATTTGTCTAAAATCTTAGAAAAAGTTGTGTCTGATCAGTTGAGCTCCTTCCTGCAAAAATAATTTTCTTTATGAAGAATTTCAGTCAGGTTTCAGGCCCCACCATAGTACAGAAATTGCACTTGCTAAAATTACAAATTACTTGCTTCTTGCATCAGATCAAGGCTGCCACATTAGGTTGGTAATATTTGGGACATATTCACTATTTACCACATGGGCCACTTTAGGGTCACATTCAGATTACACATTGCCGTGAACACCACATATTTGCCTACAGAGGCCCGCATGTGATTTGATGCTATCTGGGAAGGAATATTGATATAATCGCCTACTTTTTACTTCTACTCCTTACATTTTTATGCAATTATCTGTATTTTCTACTCCTTACATTTTAAAAATAGGTTCGTTACTGCTATTTCATTTCGGCTTACCCTATTTGGTTAGTTTGTGACTTATATATGTTTTTTTCCTCGTCGTGACGTATTTTTGGACTGATGCGACTTATACAAAATACGGTATTTCAAAACTACTGGCTCATTTATCAAATGGGTGCTTTCTCTTCTTCTTCCGCAAATTAAGCTACTGTAGGTAGTTCGGTAGCGAGACGTTTGAACCTTTGTCCACAAACCCTGCTGCCTTCAGTTATGATGCACAGAATTCAGACACTTTTAGGTTACAGAGGACTAGGGAAGTAATGGTATGAAAATTTCTTATCACGATTATAGTGACTAAAATGATCACAGTCATCAGTATTATCACGGTATTGTTATAATGTGCTGGAAAGGTTAAAAAAAGTACATTCACATGAATCACTTAACCTAGATTTATATTTTAAAAAATCAACAAACAACAAATAAAATGACTTTTTGTTTGCATAATCACTAAAACAATAACATTACCAATGATGTCCGGATTTTAAATGACAACTTGACTGACAACAGTTTAATAGCATTCAAGATTTCAAGATTGAGATATCTAATGTAAATGTTCAAATAAAGCTTTGAAAAGGTTTAATAAAAAGATAAACATCACATTTCAGCTTTTAAATAATGACAAGATATAAGTTATTTTAGTTAGTTAATTGTTAAATAAACGCAACAACATTGCTATTAAGAACACTTCCTTTAGGTCAGCAGTTCTCAATCCCAGTCCTCGCGCTCCCCAGCTCTGCAGATTTCACACGGCTCTCTTTAACACACCTGATTCAGATCATCAGCTCCGTGCATGAACTGTTCACATTGACATGGTCCCTACACAGTGTTCCTTGCTCCCTACTCTGAAGTTTACCTCACTTTGAAACATTCATTCTCGCAGCAGAGTATGTGAGCAGAGTGGAGGGGTAACATTTTCCTCCTCACTCCACTGATCAGAATACTAGATACTAGAATAGTTATAACATGGATAAACACAACGATGCAGAGTCCAGACATGGGGTAGAAGCTGTTGATTGGCTGAGGAGCTTTCAATCAAAGCTTTCCTCGGGCTGCTTATTGGATGAACTGCTAGAATGAAAATCACTCACTACTCATAGGGCTCGACCAAAATGGGTGGGCCTGGACCTAAAATGGGTGGGCCGTGCCCAAAGGCAGCGCCACGGCTGGTAGCAGCAAACTAGTATTGAGCGGAGATTGACAAACTGTACAATTTATAACATGCTTTAACCTCGAGGACTGGAATTGAGAACCACTGCCATCGAATCGTTTCTGAAGACCGTTATATTCATATAATTAATTAATTAATATTTTAATTTAAATCATTCCCTTGGCACTCTTTTTACAACCTCCCAACTCTTCCACCGTGTTTTGACCGAAACTACGCTGGTGTACACTCGAGACTGTCACTGAAAACTGTGCTTTATGCTGGACAGTAGAGGTCTTCACAGTGCACCCGAGACCCGTGGACCCAGGACCTGTACGGGTTCGGGTCTATATTTTAAATCATCAGCTGGGTACGGGTCGGGTCCGAATCTATTACCTCGGGTCCTGGGTCTGTTTAACATTGTGTCTAATACCTGTGCGATCGGAGTCATCGGACTCGGAGAACAAACACCGTGATCAAACACTGCTTGAGTTTTTTGTAACTTACAACTAAAATTAGGAAAAGGAAAAGGAAAGTGTGAGCCAAAAAAAGCGCTCTCTCTCTCTCGCTCTCTCTGCCGTTAGAAGCAGAGTGCATGCATGGTTATAATGACTGCAGACTTGACACACTTATATTTAATATATTTCAAATCAGCAACACAATCTGAGGTGAATTGTAACATGAATGTTTTCTATGACGCTCAAATTGCGTTAAACATATTTTAGGTTGATACAGCTAGCTGTGCAGTCTCCAGCATGTTTCATGTTTCTATGGCAATGTGAAGGGAGGGACACAATGACTTTGACCGCCAAACCGTGCTTTACATTTTCTCCCATTTTTATAATAATATAAATGAACCGTTTAATCTTAAAGTTTTATTGGTCAGATTCAGACTAAACGCAGAGCAGAGAGCACAGAGATGATAGCAAATAAATAACGTCAGGCCATTATTATAGTTCAAAAGGGCAAACAGTCGAAGTTATTATGCGAGTTAACTGGAGTCAGAATGTACATGTGCACAGCTGCATTTGTCATCCTTCACCGTGACGTCAAGTGGACTTTTGAAGCTGAAATAATGAGTGGATTACGCTTGGACTTGGAATAACGAGAGGAATAACATGGAGAGGAGAGACTACGGCTCCTTAAGGGGGGGGGTGAAATGCTATTTCATGCATACTGAGTTTTTTACACTGTTAAAGAGTTGGATTCCCATGCTAAACATGGAAAAAGTAAAAAAAATTAAGTTGTTTTTGTTCCAAAAATACTCCTTCCGGTTTGTCACAAGTTTCAGAAAGTTTTTTTCGAGTATGGCTCTGTGTGACGTTAGATGGAGCGGAATTTCCTTATGTGGGTCCTAAGGCACTTCTGCCGGAAGAGCGCGCTCCCGTATAGCAGAGCAATGAGAGCACAACAGACTTCACTGATCAGAGCGAGAGCGTCGAGAAATGCCACAAAAGAAGTGTGTTTTTGGTTGCCAGGGCAAGACAACCCTGCACAGATTACCCCAGATTACAGCATTAAGGGACCAGTGGATGAAGCACATCAAGTAAACAACATCCGGGTCCAGCTTTTGAAATAATAGACGGATCCGGGTCAGTTCTGTGTAGTACATTACGGGTCTCTTTCGGGTTCGAGCACAAATTTTTGGACCCGTGAAGACCTCTACTGGACAGTATTCAATTATCTCCAGTTGTTCATATCGCGGTAATCTAATATGGTTTTAAAAATAAAAAGATTAAACATAACCGGGGGGAATATTATCATTATTAATCGTCAAACCGGTAATCTTGTATATCATTTTGTTTCATGATATAAATTATAGAATCTGGTTTCTTATGAGCTTCATTTGAGTTTTAAAAGTCTTACAATGCATATGTACTGTGAGATTCAGATCAACTCAAAAGCAGTAAATGTTACAGTGGTCTTTTGGGACCTCCCCGTTAGGACTGCATGATACATTGTTTCAGCATCAATGGTGCTCAGGATTTATTAATCATTCGTCAGCATCCTCAGTCATCTCTCCTTACCGTTTATATGGCAAGTAAAATCTTACTGTACTGTAATGTAACGGGCTACTGCTAGCAAGCGGTTAACCATGTCCCTTTAGTGGCTTTCGTTATTTTATTTGAATACATTATTTGTTTTCTGTTCCTTTCTGAATAGACACCAACTCATCCATGCACATCACATCCCCTGTACAGCCTGGAATATAACATTTATTTCCATGATTATCCACGCTATCCATTTCTTCACAATATATCTGCAGAACTTCTGATGATTCGGCTGACATAAGCAAATGTTGGGGGTGTAACTATTAGTGATCCAGACTGTAACATCACAGTCGGTGTCTGATTCTGATTCAACTATTCTTCAGTGGTCTTTTGCATGCACAAGATTTACACAAGGAGAAAACAATGGTGTTTGAGCCTCATATAATGTCACCTCCATGTACATAACTGTTATTATTCATCTATGTCAAGGTAAATACAGTTTTTCATTCTATGTCACCTTTAAGCAAGTACTACAACACTTATTCACATGCAATCACTCTCTCAATAATGCATTCAAACAAATGTAATACAGCGCTACTTCATCTGTATCTGATTTTGAATGAGCAGAAATCTGTAAGAAATGCATTGATCCGTAGGTAAAATAACTGACGAAAACGTACTGTTATTTTCATCTCAAACAAAATTTGCACCCCAAAAAGCAGCAATTATACATTTTAATGCTCACAACCACGTTATTGGATTGTCATGTGGTAGAAAAAAAGGTTGCAAACTAGTGTTCTGATAAACCACTTTGAAACTCTCCTCTTATTTTATTTTGTAATATATGTTATGAACAGAACGGTGCTATTTCAAACATACTGAAATACTTCAGACATGGAGCGGTGTTTCTGATATCAGTGAGCGTGGAGTGGAGCAGGAGCGGGATAGACGTCAGCGATGTGTTCGGCTGTGGTCGAGGAAAATTAAATAAAAACACTGTTGTTAAAATATGTAATATTCACAGATGAACGTTTATTACTTAGGAATTTCTGTGTTTCTTAGAACAAATTCAAGGAGGATAAATGTTAAGCCAATGAGCATGTGCTTATATTTTCTCTAAGGTACACCGAATTACACCATATTTTAGATTTGACACATTTACTAGGTATGCAATATTTATATAATAAGAATATTATTCTAAATAAATTGTGGTACCAGAGCATTAAAAGTGGTAGTCTATTTTAGTGAGCTGCTTATATTTTAATTTTTTGGGAAAAAGATATTTGTCTGTGCACTGATTAAGAAATTGTTGTGCGTTTTATAAATTATTTACTTTATTTTAGTAAATGTGAGGCACTGTATTTTCGCTCCCATTATTTTGGCCTTATTAAAACAAGGAACGAATAAATTAAACCTGCACGATTTAACTAAATCCTTGAAACTCAAGGATTATTGACAACTTCAGTGATTTTAAAGGGAGCCTTCTTTACTTGCTTTCATATAATTCAAGTAAAAAAAGCATGATGCTGAGTGCGAGACACAGCAATTATTCTTATTTGTCTACTTATTTATTATTATTATTATTTATTAATGTTGGATAGTTGCATATAAAATATTATTTACTTTGTAATGCATATGCAAAATGTGAATAATTATTCATATTCAAATTATTAATGCACATGCATGACAGGGAGGCGCCCTCTCAATCACTTGAAATTTTTCCTTATAATTAAATAAATGAAAATTGGGGTGTCTGACATACATGAGAAATATATCTACAGAAAGCTTGAAATGTCTTATGAACTAAATCAATTCAAAACGAAAGCATAATGTAATCTGTGAAGGTTGCATTTCTCTCTAAAGACGCGTCCATGTGGAGAGAGACAGCACTTGGGAATTTCATCTTGAAGCCGACAAGAAAACATTTGTTTATTAATAAATAATTAAAAGGTCTCCTTTTTCACAATTATTAGGCTACTTCTGCCTGTGCCTTGCGGCAAACTTAATGCATGTGCTTGAGCGCAGAATATATTGAGACTCATTATGGATTGTAGATGGAAATTTAATATAAACCTGCGATTAGTTGAATAATGACAAATGAACAACTAGTAACTAGAAAAATCTTTTGTGGGGCCTGACCTATTAAATACCCTCAAGACATCTCTGTTCAATATTTTTTAAAGCATTTTATACGCATTTGCATAAATTCTTCTTTCAGAATGGTCTGGAACGAAGAAATGTCTTAACCCTGATTTTTCCTCTGAAACACAAAAACAAAAATTTAAATAAAATGTATATTTTTATAGAAAGGCAAACGCCTCTCTTGCATATATATTATTGCTTCTGGTTTGTGCATTGTAAGTACAAATAGTAATAACAAAGGTCCCACTTTATATTAGGTGGCCTTAACTACTATGTACTTACATAAAAAACAAGTACAATGTACTTATTGTGTTCATATTGTATTTTAAAACACTTTTGCTGCTATTGAGGTGGGATAGGGGTAAGGTTAGGGAGAGGGTTGGAGGTATGGGTAAGTTTAAGGGTGGGTTAAGGTCTAAAGTATGGGTCAACAGTGTAATTATAAATGTAATTACAGAAATTAAATACAGATGTAATTGCATGTGGTTTTTTTATATAAGTACAATGTAAAAACATGTAGTACATTGTTCTAAATTATTAATTAAAATGTAAGTACACAGTAGTTAAGGCCACTTAATATAAAGTGGGTCCATAACAAATATAGCTGCAAGCAGCAATTTCACGGCCAAGCACTCCACCGGCAAATTGAGGAGCTAAGCAAAGCATGGAGCATCATACCAAATGCATTAATAAGCGATAACAGCAATTTTAGGATTATTGTAATTGATCAATCAGCGTCGCACACCTGTAGGTCATAGATAGGTGCTTAGACAAAAAAGACTGATATAGTCCTGATGAAGATCAAACGATCGAAACGTTGCCATTAAAGTATTTTTTATTGTTTTGCAAGTTGATAGTGTGCAGGATTTTCTTGTTTTTCTCAGGACTATTGTAATTGAAATAGCTAAAAAACCATAAATACAATCTCTAAAAGCATGATTACTTGGCTTATCAAGTTTGACCAATAGGCGTCGCTGTTATAAAATCAAGTTTGTGTACTCTGTGTGACTTGTCAATGACACACACACAGAGTTTGGTATCAATATGCCAAAGCATTGCAGAGATACAGCCTCAAGTGTAATTTTGGCATAATGCCTCAAATTCGTGGCTGTGGTATGCGAAAAACAGTTTTGTCTATCGACACAAAATCCATAAATTTTGTCAAAACTGTCTGAAGATCATCTGACTAAACTTTGGTGAAAATCAGACCAACGGTTGATGAGGAGTAAAAAAAACTATATTTTCAATATAAATCAAAATGGTGGACAGGAAGATCCAGCTTACTCTGGCATATTTGGTATCTTTGTTGTCGGCATAAGCCAGGGAATATTTTGAGACCAGTTTTATTGCAATAGGATAATGCAATAAAAGGTTATTAGCATTTTTATAAGTGTAAAAATTTTTAGTTAATGATTGGTTTATTACTCTTGACAAAATTGTTACAAAATTGATGTGGCATGGTCTGTGTGAGGTGACAATGACAGATACAAAGTTTGGTCCAAATATGTCAAAGCTTTGCTGAGAAACAGCCTCAAATGCATTTTGGTATCCTTCCAGCAAATTCGATGATCCATATCCGAATCCATAACTTTTTGCCTGTGGGGTCTGAAGATGATCCGCGTCAAATTTGGTGAAAATCTGACTAACGGTCTAGGAGGAGTTTGAAAAATGTTTTCAACAAATCAAAATGGCGGACAGGAAGTATGGCCAATTTTGGCATAATTGGTATTGATGTTCTCTGTATAGCCCAAAGAATATAGGGGAAACCATTTTGATTTCAATGGTCTAATTTATTCAAAGGTTTCAACTTTTTGAGTACCTTCAGGGCATTGAGCCGAAGATTTTTGTAATTATTTTCGTAATGAAACGATAATGCGTTAAAAAAATACAGCATTTTAAAGCATAATTCAAAATTGCCGACACAGGAAAACTGGATATAATTCGACTCGACATGACTCTTTGAATCTAAAGAGACCAGTTGTGTGATTTATGTCCAAACCATACAAAAATATGCATTTTTCATATCTCCTGACCACTAGGTGGCGTTCCGTCAAAACATTGCAGGTAGTCTCAGGTCATGGTTATTAGGACACACACCAAGTTTGGTCGCAATATGCCAAACCCTTGCCGAGATATAGCCTCACGTGCATTTTAGCATGCTTTTCGTCAAATGTGTTCACGTGTCATTCGAGAACGGTTGGACGAATCAACTTGAATTCCACAATTTTTTCTAGCATTGTCTGAAGATGATCTGAGCCAATTTTTGTGAAAATCAGACAAACCGTCTAGGACGAGTTTGAAAGTCGATTTTTAATAAAATTGAAAATAGCAAAAAAAACTAAGCCCATTCCGAGTTCATTCGACTTGGCATGAGCCAAATAATTTTTTTAAAAAAATTGAAAATAGCAAAAAAACTAAACCTTGTGATTTGTGATGTGTGGGTTTGAGCTAAAGATTCAGAGGAAAAAAAAATATTTTATTTTCTGGCTTACGGTTCAAAAGTTATTAGCATAGAAACATCGAAACTTTGGACAAGTGGTGGCACTAGAGTTGGAGTTAGAGACTTCAAATTTGCTATGGTTAATGTTGGGACTTCCCTCTATCAGTGTGCCAAATCTCACAACATTCCTGCAATCGGTTCTATGGGCTGCCATAGACTTGCGGAGGAAGAAACGGAAGAAGACATTTACATTTATTCATTTAGCTGACGGTTTTATCCAAAGCGAGGTCGCATCCCTGTGAGCAGCTAGGGGTTAAGTGTCTCGCTCAGGGACACATTGGTGTGTGGTCAGTGAATGGCTGCTGTTTCCAATGAATATGTGCACGAGGCACCAGCGCGATCAAACAGCTGAACTACTACATTTTTGGTCACACAGTAAAGACATAATTAAAAGGCAAAGTGCTATCAGTTTGAAAAATCAAGAATAAATATAACTGCAAGCAGCGATGGCGGGCTCAAGCCACCAATGCCATCACCACCCCGGTGGCATCAGGTAAACTGTGCCCAGCGGGCACATGCATTCACAATATCCCTCTGGCAGTGAGGTTTTAAAGGATAGAGGGGAGCGTAGAGGGGAGCGTGCATTTGCAGTGGCTGGGCCACGACTCTGGAATACCCTGCCTTTAGAGATCAGACTGGCCCCTTCCTTGTCTATTTTTAAATCTTTGCTAAAAACTTTTTTATTTTCCTTAGTGTACTGACTACTGTGTTATGCTACATTTTGAAATGGGTGGTTTTAAATTTTTTGTCTGGTCTATTTTTATGTATGTGTAATATTCTTGCTCTTATGTTAAAGCACTTTGGTCAGCCAGGAGGCTGTTGTAAATGCGCTATACAAATAAATTGAACTTGAACTAGAACTTGAACTTGATATGGCAGTTAAAGGGTTAATCCGAATCATCTAGACTTTAAAATCACATTCACAGAACAATATATATATATATATATATATATATATAACTTTAGTAACACTTTACAATAAGATTTCATTTATAAACATTATGTTAACATGAACAATATTTATATAGCATTCATTAATGTCAGTTAATATTCCAAACTTAAACATTAAAACATTGTTTTATTGTGATTTTTTTCCAAGAACATTTTACCAATTCCAAACCATATCAATCTTAATAACTACCATTATTTTTTATTTAATCATTTATGAGTGCTATACAATAGTCCAGGAAAGCTGGAAGAGAAAAACAGGTCAAGAAGAACTGACAAAAGAATTGCAAAAGAATTAGGAATTAATGTGAAGATAAATTTTTAGTCAATTCTGCAAGACAGACTTTCAGGAAAGGAGGTGGAATAAAAATAAGCTCTTAAATCTTAATCCCAGATTCTGGAAGATATATTCCTCAAACCATCGGACAAGAGAAGGTGGTGCTGGTCCTTCACGAGTCACTCTAATCTGTTCATTAAGCCTATATATAAAGTCTTAATATATAGTATTTCACAATACTTCATGGTATTCTAATTAAATAATTTTTTGGAATCTTAGATCTCTCAGAACCCGACACATTGTAATTCTGAGACTCCAGGAAAGTGGCAGTTCTGTAAAATGTTGGCGCTGGAGACTAAATGCTCACTGATAGTTTCACACCTAATTCACTTAAAACACACACAAACACACACACACAGTGACAGAGGGACAGAGTGACATCAGATGTATGTTTTTTAATTTTCTGTCATCCATATAATGTTGTATAGTCATGAAACTATGCATATTTCCTCAGAATGACTTGTCTTCTATGTGTACATTTTTTTGAAGTGTTTAGAAGCTGCACTTTTTTTTACTGGTTCCTTTTTTACTATTATTTCAAAAAATCACCACGACAAAACCATTCAAGCTATCCAAAATTCATTGACACCTGTTCTGTAAGATTAATTCTTTAAACAGTGGTAAAAGAGGATGTGGTGCTGAACCTTCAAGAGTCACTTAAAACGTATCTGTCCATAAAGCCTATTAAGAATTATTCTTAATATACAGTTCACAATACTTCAGCTTGTTATTCTAATTAAGTGAGGGTCATTTTATCAGTAAAATTCCTAAAATACATATTATTTTATTTGAAAGATTTCTATAAATTATTTAAATCATACTCGTTTCTCCAATAATTATTTAAAAGTAATCCTATAGCTCCCTCTGGTGGCCATTATAGGTACTAAGAATTGCAAGCTTGATTTATAAGTTATGATAGTTTTAATTTTATGCTGGCTCTTGAAAATGATAAAGCTATGAAACTTACTGTGCTTCCTTCAAATGAGGACTTCTACTTATATAAAAAATTATGAAGAGTTAGAATGAAAAACTTTAAAGATATAGTAAAATAACTATTGTATTTTTTATGTTACTTTAATAAATCTCTATGGCAACACCATTTAAGCTATCCTAAACCCATTCACAATTTAACATCTCAGTATATTGGCATCATGTTGAAAAAGGAGTATGGAGTAGTATGAGGAGGAGTATGAATTCATTTACAGGCTGATTTTATCATAAATCCACAATAAAATTTCTGAGTTCTGTATCAATCTGTGTTGTTGTTTGTTTATTTTTATCTTTTATTTTTCATAGGAAGATAACTGACCCTTTACTCTCCTTTTTAATAAATGTGCTTATAAACCAAGGACAAGCTATTTATAGTTGTATTTATAAACTGCTTACTACTGACTATTAATATTGGGACAAGGCTTTATAAAGCATGAACTGACTATTTACTAATGAGTGCAGTTATTATAAAGTGTTATCAATGAATTTGCTAATGTTAACAAATTAGACATTATTTTACAGTGTTATCAAATCCTTAAATGACTCATAAGCATTTGTGAAAGTTCTGCTTGTATTACAGCTTAGTATTGATCTGTGAGCTGAACAGATTTACTGTTACATCTATGAGATTATGTAAATTCAAATAAATATAATGTCACAGGATGTCATAGGTCAGTATCAAATGAGTTTGAAATTATTATTTGCAGCACAAATAAGTTTTTTTTAGGATTTTTAAAAATCCCTAAAACTGACAGAAAAAGGTTAAGGCCTAAGCTATTTCTATGTGAGTGGCTAAATTTATTTTTGTTTTCATAATTGTAATACACAAACTTTGAAATTATACAAAATGTATAAAAAGGTAAATAAATAAATACGCACACATTAAAAAAGCAGCCAAGTCGAATGAGTTTCCTTTTTTATATAGATTAAAATTGAAGACAGAAGCAAGTGGTAAATGTGGTCACTTTAATATTCAAATCCAGTAGATCCAGTTTATGTTCACGTGGCTGTTTTCGTTTATAGTCGCCAAGCTATTATGTGTTTTGAAATAATCTTGTCCGTGATGTGTTCGTTCGTACGACGAAAGCCAGAATCCTGCAGCTCGAGAGATATGTTATTCTGCCAGTCGCGCTTTCAAATAGTCTTGCACACTTAAACAGGTCACAAACACCTGCATTTAGCTCTTGTAGTGTTACAATGGGTTTATTGTGTGCATTTGTGGTAATATTTTATTTAAAAAAGCTCTTAAACAAGAATAAATTCGTTTGTTTTGAGCTCGACACTGTACGCGCTGATCGGAGGCGGTGGTTTCAGATAGGCAGCCACAAATATTTCATTTTCACACAAACAGTTCAAAAACATCTGAATTTAGCTCTTGGTGTGTTCTAATTGGTTGATTGTGTGATATCGCTGTAATAATTTATTTTTAAAAGCTTTAAAACAGGAATAAATTCGTTTTTTCTGAGCTCTTTACTCCAGATGCTCGTGGTCACAGCGGTGATTCATCTCTCCTATTTCTCACGTATCTCTGGCCAGAAATAATTTATCCATGAGCCCTGAACCGGTAATAATCAGATATGTTGGTTTAGCTTGTCAGTGTGAATTAAATCTAAGTATTTATTTGTATTTTTAACCGATTTAAAAGTGAAAGTAAAAGTTCGGGAATTGAACCTGTAGGGGCGCAATTTCTCTCAGACAATGGAAGTCTGAAGCACATATACTCAAACAGAGGGACAGAGTGAGATGAGATGTCTGACAGTTTTTTAATTTTCTGTTATCCATACAGTGTTGTAAAGTCGTTAAACTATGCATATTTCCTCAGAATGACTTTTTCATCTGTATGAAAAAATTCTTTGACGTGTTTGGAAGCTGCAATTTAAAAATACAATAATGATTCCCTTTGTAAGGTCATTTAAAAAAATCACCACGGCAAAACCATTCAAGCTATCCAAAATCCATTCACAATTTAAGTTCCTATCAGAAATACTGATGTGTGTTCAGAGTTTTGTGAAATTCTAAGTATGTTATTTGCCTCAAAATCACCTGAGAAGTATTCCAGTTTGACATGTTGCCACGCCAACAATTTTTTAGATATCAATATCCCCCTTGCAGATTTATATCGGCTGTGTTTTAACATTATTCTGATGAAGTTTGAAGCAAATCGAGTAATAATAAGATGCTGAATTCAAATCATTTTGAAAATGACACACTTCCTTCTGCCAGTTGGTGGCGCTATAACTTTGACTCCTAATAGTCACATATATGCGATCGACATCATACAACGAATAATCTGATGAAGTTTGATTAAAATCAGGAAATGTATGTGGACGGTATTAGACACTTCCTGTTTCTCATTTCTCGCCATAATTTCAACGCCTCGCCACGAGCAAACCGTTCGAGATATCAAAAATCCCCTGGCAATTTTTCATCCCCAATGTCTTGAGATCATGTTGACCAAGTTTGGCGGCAATCGAGAAAAAAACCTATGACAAGTATTTCAAATTCCAGAGCATGCACTTTTTACATAACTCTAAATAGCTGACTTCCTGTTGGGTGGAGCCTATGACATGCAATACGAAAGTTGTTCGGCACGATGAGATCTATATGTGTACTGAGTTTCATATGAATATGTGCAAGTATGTGTGAGCTATACATCAACATTTCTGACTGTGTTCCAGGGGGCGCCGTAGAGCCCCTGTGCCACACCCGGGTCCCAGCCTCTGCAGGCTCCTAAAGGCCACAGATTCCAAAGTGTGCGCAAATTTTCAAGAGTTTTTGAGTATGTTAAGGACCCCAAAAGCCCCCACAACTTTGACGAAAAATTTGAATACTAAACCCTAAATAGCCAACTTCCTGTTGGGCGGAGCCTATGATATGCAATACAAAAGTTGTTTGGATTGATGAGATTTATATGTGTACCGAGTTTCATTCGTCTACGAGCAAGAATGTATGATATATGGCCCTCCATATTCCAGGGGGCGCTGTAGAGCCCCTGTGCCACGCCCGTGTATCAGTCTCTGCCCGGCCCTAATGGCCGCAGGTTCCAATCTGTGTGCCAATTTTCAAGACTTTTTAAGCACGTTAAGGGCCCCAAAAGCCCCCGAGACGTTGGAAAAAAATAATAATAATAATAATAATAATAATAAAAAATAATCCTAAGGAAAACAATAGGCCTCTCGCCCTTTGGGCTTGAGCCCTAATAACAGCCTTAATACAAATTATTTCTAAATGCTGGACCGTTCTGATTTCGCTCTGCATATTGAACCTGAAGAATTTTTTTATTTATTTTTTTAAACCAAGAATAAACCAACATGAAATTTTTTTCAAATTTACCTTTTAATCCTTATATATATACATATATATATACATATATACATATACATACACACACACACACACTGTAGACTGTAGCCTAAGACTATTCCAGGTCTGGCAGTAGTTTCGCGAATGATGACCCATTTTGGTTGTCTACCTACTGTACATTACTTTTTTTCTCCATTCAATTTATGAAATCCCAGCACACGCTCCTAATAAATATTTGTTATTACAGCATCAACATTCATAGAACAGTTATTCTTAACTAAAGCAAGTGGCTGCTGTGTGCATGGTTTATATGGTTTGGTGGAATGACAGCAAAGAGCACTGCATTTATAATCTCTAAAATACAGTATTGTTCAAAATAATAGCAGTACAATGTGACTAACCAGAATAATCAAGGTTTTTCGTATATTTTTTTATTGCTACGTGGCAAACAAGTTACCAGTAGGTTCAGTAGATTCTCAGAAAACAAATGAGACCCAGCATTCATGATATGCACGCTCTTAAGGCTGTGCAATTGGGCAATTAGTTGAATTAGTTGAAAGGGGTGTGTTAAAAAAAATAGCAGTGTGGCATTCAATCACTGAGGTCATCAATTTTGTGAAGAAACAGGTGTGAATCAGATGGCCCCTATTTAAGGATGAAGCCAACACTTGTTGAACATGCATTTGAAAGCTGAGGAAAATGGGTCGTTCAAGACATTGTTCAGAAGAACAGCGTACTTTGATTAAAAAGTTGATTAGAGAGGGGAAAACCTATAAAGAGGTGCAAAAAATGATAGGCTTTTCAGCTAAAATGATCTCCAATGCTTTAAAATGGAGAGCAAAACCAGAGAGACGTGGAAGAAAACGGAAGACAACCATCAAAATGGATAGAAGAATAACCAGAATGGCAAAGGCTCAGCCAATGATCACCTCCAGGATGATCAAAGACAGTCTGGAGTTACCTGTAAGTACTGTGACAGTTAGAAGACGTCTGTGTGAAGCTAATCTATTTTCAAGAATCCCCCGCAAAGTCCCTCTGTTAAAAAAAAGGCATGTGCAGAAGAGGTTACAATTTACCAAAGAACACATCAACTGGCCTAAAGAGAAATGGAGGAACATTTTGTGGACTGATGAGAGTAAAATTGTTCTTTTTGGGTCCAAGGGCCACAGGCAGTTTGTGAGACGACCCCCAAACTCTGAATTCAAGCCACAGTACACAGTGAAGACAGTGAAGCATGGAGGTGCAAGCATCATGATATGGGCATGTTTCTCCTACTATGGTTTTGGGCCTATTTATCGCATACCAGGGATCATGGATCAGTTTGCATATGTTAAAATACTTGAAGAGGTCATGTTGCCCTATGCTGAAGAGGACATGCCCTTGAAATGGTTGTTTCAACAAGACAATGACCCAAAACACACTAGTAAACGGGCAAAGTCTTGGTTCCAAACCAACAAAATTAATGTTATGGAGTGGCCAGCCCAATCTCCAGACCTTAATCCAATTGAGAACTTGTGGGGTGATATCAAAAATGCTGTTTCTGAAGCAAAACCAAGAAATGTGAATGAATTGTGGAATGTTGTTAAAGAATCATGGAGTGGAATAACAGCTGAGAGGTGCCACAAGTTGGTTGACTCCATGCCACACAGATGTCAAGCAGTTTTAAAAAACTGTGGTCATACAACTAAATATTAGTTTAGTGATTCACAGGATTGCTAAATCCCAGAAAAAAAAAATGTTTGTACAAAATAGTTTTGAGTTTGTACAGTCAAAGGTAGACACTGCTATTTTTTTAAACACACCCCTTTCAACTAATTGCCCAATTGCACAGCCTTAAGAGCGTGCATATCATGAATGCTGGGTCTTGTTTGTTTTCTGACGATCTACTGAACCTACTGGTAACTTGTTTGCCACGTAGCAATAAAAAATATACTAAAAACCTTGATTATTCTGGTTAGTCACATTGTACTGCTATTATTTTGAACAATACTGTACATCTCAGTTCATCCGAATCTCACAAATCTGTTAACACACAATAAAAATATGCATAATGAATCTACATTTTCCTCTTACTTCAAACGAATGCTTAGTTTGTGGCTCATTATTAGCCTATTATTATTAATAACGAAACAGGCTAAAACAGAGGGATGAAAAATTATCTTATATTACACTCTGAACTTTTATTAACAAAATTAATAAGGAGAATATGTTTTATCCGCATTGTAACACAAAAATGTTTTTAAAAGACTTTTGATTTCCCCTTTCTTTAAAACTATAGTAGCTTGTGGTTCATTGTTAGCCCATTAATTAAAACACAAGCAATAAAATAATACAATGGTACAAATTCTCATGGACATTTAAAGGCTTTTTACTTTTCTTGACCAAAGTTAATAAAATTGATATTGTAACCAAAATAAATAAGTTATTTTCTCTCTCTTAAAACAAATGCTTAGTTTGTGGTTAAATGTTTTATTTATTTGAAATGAAAACAGCAACAATAATGACAAACTCGCTTTATTAAAGGAATATTAAAGGAAGAAATGTAACTTTTTTTAACAAAAGGTGTGCTTTTGGATCAGTATCTCGCATCAGTCCCTGTTATAGCCTAAATAGAAGCTCTGCATAGGCTTACACCTGTTTATCATGTATATTTTATATTAGTTCATTTTGCTTTTGAGCAACAAATGAATAATTTAATTGTTTTAGATATTTTATGTTTAGATATTTCTTCTTTGCGGAGTCCCATGAATCATTTTATTTTCCTGTATCCTACACACACACACACACACACACACACAGAAGTCTTGTCCAGCGCCACTCTCTGTTGCATCGGGTCTCGCGGGAGCAAGTCTGTAATCCACAATCACATGGCAGTTGCTTCAATGCATTTAAGGGTGTGGTCCTGGTCAAGAGAATCTCCTGAACTCCAAACTGAATGTCAATTTTGAGTGTGGCATGGTTGTTGGTGCCAGACGGGCCGGTCTGAGTATTTCACAATCTGCTCAGTTAATGGAATTTTCACGCACAACCATTTCTAGGGTTTACAAAGAATGGGCTACAACAGCAGAAGACCCCACCGGGTACCACTCATCTCCACTACAAATAGGAAAAAGAGGCTACAATTTGCACAAGCTCACCAAAATTGGACAGTTGAAGCCTGGAAAAATGTTGCCTGGTCTGATAAGTGTCGATTTCTGTTGAGACATTCAGATGGTAGAGTCAGAATTTGGCGTAAACAGAATGAGAACATGGATCCATCATGCCTTGTTTCCACTGTGCAGGCTGCTGGTGGTGGTGTAATGGTGTGGGGGATATTTTCTTGGCACACTTTAGGCCCCTTAGTGCCAATTGGGCATCGTTTAAATGCCACGGCCTACCTGAGCAATTTTTCTGACCATCCCTTTATGACCACCATGTACCCATCCTCTGATGGCTACTTCCAGCAGGATAATGCACCATGTCACAAAGCTCGAATCATTTCAAATTGGTTTCTTGAACATGACAATGAGTTCACTGTACTAAAATGGCCCCCACAGTCACCAGATCTCAACCCAATACAGCATCTTTGAGATGTGGTGGAACGGGAGCTTCGTGCCCTGGATGTGCATCCCTCAAATCTCCATCAACTATCCCATCAATATGTCCTCCATTGTTGTTGGTGTTAAATGACCTAGCGGTGTCTGAAAATGGTCAAGACGTGGGGTGATGACATAATTGTTTTACAAAACATATGGATTGGCAGTACAAAAAAACACAAAGGTGTCATTTTCAGATTTATCCACTCTTGGACCTGGTTTTTTAAAAAAAGTAGGGTTTTCACTTTCCCGAATGCCGGATCTGTCTGGACGAAACGCATACACCATACAACATATACAGCTAAATGCGTCTCCGAGTGTACGGGGCCTTACTGTGGTTGGTTTTTGTTTGACTGTGTATAACAGATGACTTAATGGTACGCTTCCCACGTACATTGCGGTGATGTGCTTTCTCTCCAGTGTGAATCCTCTCATGTCTTTTCAGATTTGATGAATCCCTGAATTTCCTGTCACAGATTAAACACTTGTAAGGTTTCTCTCCAGTGTGATTCCTCTCATGTGTTTTCAGATATGATGAATAATGGAATCTCTTGTCACAGTGTGAACACTTGTAAGGTTTCTCTCCAGTGTGGATCCTCTCATGTGTTTTCAGACCTACTGACTGATTGAATCTTTTGTCACAGTGTGAACACTTATAAGGTTTCTCTGCAGTGTGGATCCTCTCATGTGTTTTCAGATTGGATGACACACCGAATCTCATGTCACAGTGTGAACACTTATAAGGTTTCTCTCCAGTGTGGATCCTCTCATGATTTTTCAGACCTGGTAACTGACTGAATCTCCTGTCACAGTGTGAACACATGTAAGGTTTCTCTCCAGTGTGGATCCTCTCATGTTTTTTCAGACTTGATGATTGATTGAATCTCTTGTCACAGTGTGAACACTTGTAAGGTTTCTCTCCAGTGTGAATCCTCTCATGTGTTTTCAGAGTTGATGAATCAATGCATTTCTTGTCACAGTGTGAACACTTGTAAGGTTTCTCTCCAGTGTGGATCCTCTCATGTGTTTTCAGATTGACTGTATGACTGAATCCCTTGTCACAGTGTGAACACTTGTAAGGTTTCTCTCCAGTGTGGATGTTCATGTGATCCTTAAAGTGTGATGATTGTGTGAAAATCTTCCCGCACTGATTGCAAGTGAATGGTTTCTCTCCAGTATGAACTCTCTTGTGATGCTTAAGATTTGATTTACATGTGAAACTCTTTCCACCACTTGATTCTTCATTTTCTTCTTTTTCTTCAATGAACTCTAAAATAAAAAAAGTAAAAATTATTTATTTCTAGTATATTGTTAAAAGCTGAGAGAACATCTGCAAATACACAATTTAATTTTCTTGCTTTAGATTTGCGGTCTTGTCTAGGGCTGTGATGGTGGAAAAGTGGTAAAAATCTGCCACCAAAACAACCCTAGTAAAATGTATATATTTCTTGTTTTACACAGCTTAAAGACCCTGGGGTCAAACTGACCGAAAAGAACAATGATGCTTTAAAATGTTTACCGGGTCTATATATGGGTCAATGACGTGACATTGCGACCATCAACAAACCACAATTTTGGGACCTTTATTTTGAAAAACATCTCAAGGATGGGATATTGCATCAGCCAGACACAAGTGAAGACCCCCTGGAATCAACTGTAAGGTAAATCAGTCTCTCTCATGTAGTAAGAAAAAGCTGCTTTTTAACTGCTGTAATGTCGTAGTCACTTTTGGTCATCATGTGGGGCGACCACCCTAAAACTGTGAATTATAATTTTTTCCCAAAATGTATGGGGCGACCATGTACCATGTGGGGCGACCATTGCTGAGTGTTTTAAATGATAGATATACGTCCTATATTTGTAGTTTTCATATTCTATACATCAATTATATACATAGAGTTAATTGTTTAAGCATAATTATTTGTATATTTTATCTTTTTTTTTTATTCAGCCATTTTCCATTCCTTTTATAGGGATAAAAAAAAATTCTGTTGTAGTACAATCCTACAGGAAAAATGTAAATAAAATAAATAAAAACTACACAATGACATTTTATTTATGTGCCTATACATGTATTAAAACAAGTTTTAACCTATTTAACCTACTTCCTAGATGGCAAGATTAACAAGCAAAGAGAAGACTGCTCGTCATAGACAGAAAGTCAACTCCGACCCTGCAGCAAGAGCAGAGTATCTTGCAAGGAAAAGAGAGAGGTAAAGAAAAAAGAGTTTCTGTAGCAGTGAGCTAGAGTCACTAGAGCTACAGAAAGTAGGAGACCAGGGTAGATCAAATAAACAGTTTAGACTGTATGCTACAATGAGCTATTAAACATTGGTCACCGAAAAAGCTGTTCTCTAAAGAGAGTAGGTTCATGATAAAGAGGAAAGAGCACAGGTGTAGAATGTTTATCTTGTTGTTGATGAACAACTCTGTACACCAGGGGTTCTCAAAGTCTACATTCAAAGGTCCAAATCAGAATTTTCAACAATGAGAAAGGTCCGGAACTATTGGTCATTACAAAACTTGTTTTTAATCAACATGTATTACAAATTAACATTCATTTTATGAAAAAATAAGGTGGCTGCATTCAAAATAGCTACATGAATAACGTGCAAAAGTGGCAAAACAATTAATTTAAGGGTCTGAATTTTTCTTAACAAAACACCACAAAAGTAACATGGTGCAAAATACAGAGCAGTTTAATGTGAGAAATGGCACTGTCTGTCTCCCATCAACTGCCGAAACCGTGGCACAAAAGGTGTGGTTGCTAGACGGAGACACTGGCCTAAATGTTCATTAGTCAAGCTGCTGCGGTGTGAGTTCTTTATAGCATTCATTGCTGAGAATGCAGACTCACACCGATAGGTTGACCCAAACATGGTAAGAACACAGATGGCTACTTTCTGTAGATTGGGGAAATTTTCAGCTGTGACCATTTTAGTCCAAAAGGTAACAGTGTCACAGTCCACTTCCTGCAAAACCACGTTTTCCTGCAAGTCAATTAGTTCAGTCTGCAGAGATGCCATGCTTGCCCACGGGAAGATGCTCTTGATTTCTTTTGAAAACTCCTCAACATTCTTGACTAGGAATGGAGATGTAATGCAAAGCAGCACTTGTCTGCCTACATTGAAGCCCTCAAAGCGCATCCTGAAATTTTCAGCTAGCTTCTCCAAAAAGGAAAGATGGTGATGATGGTGATTTCCATTAGTCTGCTGGAGACTTTGCTATTTCAAACATACTGAAATACTTCAGACATGGAGCGGTGTTTCTGATATCAGTGAGCGTGGAGTGGAGCAGGAGCGGGATAGACGTCAGCGATGTTTTCAGCTGTGGTCGAGGATAATTTAACTAAACAAACTTGTTGTTAAAAATATGTAATATTCACAGATGAAAGTTTATTACTTATGAATTTCTGTGTGTTTCTTAGAACGAATTCAAGGAGGATAAATGTTAAGCCAATGAGCATGTGCTTTTATTTTCTCTAAGTTACACAGTATTACACCATATTTTAGATTTGACACATTTACTAGGTGTGCAATACTATTTATATAATAAGAATATTATTCTAAATAAATTGTGGCATCAGAGCAAAAATGTATTTGTACACTGATTAAGAAATTGTTGTGTGTTTTATAAATTATTTCCTTTATTTTAGTTAAACGTGAGGCACTGTATTTTCGCTCCCATTATTTTGGCCTAATTAAAACAAGAAACGAATAAATTAAACCTGCAAGATTTAACTAAATCCTTGAAACTCTAAAGAATGGACTGATTAATAAAACGTCCTCACATTTAAACTCAAGTTCTCTTATTATAATCAGCACAATGCACACAAAAAAAAGCTTTATTAATTGACAACTTCAGTGATTTTAAAGGGAGCATTCTTTACTTGCTTTCATATAATGCAAGTAAAAAAAAATTCAGCTGCTTTTAAATGCATGTGTGTATCATATTCCTTGCTGTGTGCCCGATGCTGAGTGCGAGGCACATCAATTATTCTTATTTGTCTACTTATTATTATTATTATGTATTAATGTTGGATAATTGCATATCAAATATTATTTACTTTGTAATGCATATGCAAAATGTGAATAATTATTCATATTCAAGTGTTTGTGCGAAAATTATTAATGCACTCAATCACTTGAAATTTTTCCTGATAATTAAATAAAAGAAAATTGGGGTGTCTCACATACATGAGAAATATATCTACAGAAAACTTGAAATGTCTTTCAAATGAATCAATTCAAAACGAAAGCATAATGTAATCTGTGAAGGTTGCATTTCTCTCTAAAGATGCGTCCATGTGGAGAGAGACAGCACTGGGAATTTCATCTTGAAGCCGACAAGAAAACATTCGTTTATTAATAAATAATTAAAAGGTCTCCTTTTTCACAATTCTTAGGCTACTTCTGCCTGTGCCTTGTGGCAAACTTAATGCATGTGCTTGAGCGCAGTATATATTAAGACTAGTGCTGTCAAAATTAGCGCGTTAATGCATTCGATTAATTTGAAATATTTAACGCGTTAAAAAAAATAACGCAATTAACGCGGTTGCAGTTTTTTTTTATTTCCAGTTGTGGCCTATGCGTGTTCAACGTGCAAAGAAATATGGATAAGACCAAGGAAGGACTTTAAGACGGAAAGTTTCAGTATAAAACTCTGCCGGATTACTCTTCAGTCTGCCACAAGAAACATTACTCTTCATTTAGTCTGCCACAAGAAACAGCACCATTAAAATCATGAACTCAAATGTCATTGTTTAAAAAAACAAAAAAAAAAACTGTAACAGTGCGCAAATCAGACCTTTCTGTAACGCTAACGTTAATAAGCTTAAACGAAAATAACGAAATAATTGTGTAGCGGAGTATTTTTTGTACACAGTGCCGCGAACTGTCAATCACTCCTGTACGCGTGCATCACTGTCCTCCTCAGCTGCAGCAACTTGCGCTCTCTCTCTTCATCAAGCTTTAAAACAAAAAGGGGACAAAAAGATCATATTGTCTTTGTGCATAGGCTATAGATTAATTAGATAAATGAATATCTAAATTTGTGCCTTGCCATCTACAGTATTTTTTTAGAACTTAGAAAAAAGATGCTGCAGCCAATGAACAGCCAGCGGGGGCTGGCTGCAGGACGACTCAACCTCCGCAGACAGTTTTTAATGTTTATCAGACAATAAATACTCAAGATTTTGCTTTAGTATAACTCACAACAAGTTTCACACACCTTTTCCGGCCACGTTGAGTTGTTGACACTTAACAGTGGGAAAAGCGACACATGCGCTATTCACTTGTATAACTTAAGGGTGAATGGGTAATGTAGTTTCTGCTCTGGGTGGGATGAATTAGGAAGCTTGCATTGTGAAGGGCGCTCTGAAAATCGACAGTGCAGGTAAAAGATTAAAACCTCTATTAAAACAGATGTCCAAATGAGCGTACCGGTACGCTACAAGCACGTTCTGGGCGCACGGAGAGGTGGCGGTACGCTCAAGAGCTATATTTGGAAGTGGCGGTACTGAGTACCAGTGCATACTGGCCCACTTAAAGCACTGACAATGACTATACTTTGGAATTTTTTTGCAGTCCGCTTAGAATTCAACATGGAAATCATTTTTGTTTTTTATTGGCATTGATTGTTTTGAAATTCAAATGGTACTTACATGCCTGTGTTTTTATTTCTGTAATAAATATGGCTTTCAAGACAACAGTTAATTTGGAGGATATTGATGGTTTATTGCAGGTATGTTGTTTACATTAGAAAATCTGTGTTACAAGTTAAAAAAAAATTCCAATAAACAATCATATTTTGAATTTAAATAGTTTCTTTGTCTTGAGTTTACATTAATTATTTACATTTTACATTTACATATCCAAAAAGTTTCATTCTTTTAATTGCGATTAATCGCGATTAATTTTAAAAAATTGTGCGATTAATTAGTTAATTTTTTTTAATCGATTGACAGCACTAATTAAGACTCATTATGGATTGTTGATGGAAATTTAATATAAACCTGCTATTAGTTGAATAATGACAAATGAACAAATAGTAACTAGAAAAATCTTTTGTGGGGCCTGACCTATTAAATACTCTCAAGACATCTCTGTTCAATTTTTTAAAGCATTTTATATGCATTTGCATAAATTCGTCTTTCAGAATAGTCTGAAACAAAGAAATCTTTGTCTTAATACTGTCTTAATACTGATTTTTCCTCTGAAACACAAAAACGAAAATTGAAATAAAATGTATATTTTTATAGAAAGGCAAACCCCTCTCTGCATATATATTGTGCATTGTAAGTACAAATAGTAATAATAAATATAGCTGCAAGCAGAAATTTCCCGGCCAAGCACTCCACCGGCAAATTGAGGAGCTAAGCATGGCATGGAGCATCATACCAAATGAATAAATAAGCGATAACAGCAATTTTAGGATTATTGTAATTGATCAATCAGCGTCGCACACCTGTAGGTCATAGATAGGTGCTTAGACAAAAAGACTGATATAGTCCTGATGAAGATCAAACGATCGAAGCGTTGCCATTAAAGTATTTTTTATTGTTTTGCAAGTTGATAGTGTCCGGGATTTTCTTGTTTTTCTCAGGATTATTGTAATTGAAATGGCAAAAAAAAAAACATAAATACAATCTCTATTAGCATGATTACTTGGCTTATCAAGTTTGACCAATAGGCGTTGCTGTTATCAAATCAATTTTGTGTACTCTGTGTGACTCTTCAATGACACACAAAGTTTGGTATCAATATGCCAAAGCATTGCGGAGATAGAGCCTCAAGTGACATTTTGGCATCATGCCTCAGATTCATCGCTGTGGTATGCGAAAAACAGTTTTGTCTATCGACACAAAATCCATACATTTTGTCAGAACTGTCTGAAGATCATCTGACTAAATTTTGGTGAAAATCAGCCCAACGGCTGATGAGGAGTTAAAAAAAGTAGATTTTCAATGTAAATCAAAATGGCGGACAGGAAGATCCAGCTTACTCTGGCATATTTGGTATCTTTGTTGTCGGCATAAGCCAGGAAATATTTTGAGACCAGTTTTATTGCAATAGGATAATGCAATAAAAGGTTATTAGCATTTTTATATGTGTAAAAATTAATAGTTAACTATTGGTTTATTACTCTTGACCCTCTCTGGCCAAGAGAGGCGCTGTTACAAAATTGATGTGGCATGGTCAGTGTGAGGTGACAATGACACATACAAAGTTTGATGCAAATATGTCAAAGCTTTGCTGAGATACAGCCTCAAATGCATTTTGGGATCCTTACAGCAAATTCGTTGATGCGCTAAATGAGAACTGTGCCGTGTATCGACACAAAATCCTGATCCACATGAAAAACATGATCCACGTCAAATTGTGTGAAAATCGGACTAACGGTCTATGAGGAGTTTGAAAAAGTAAGTTTTCAACAAATCAAAATGGCGGACAGGAAGTATGGCCAATTTTGGCATAATTGGTATTGATGTTCTCTGTATGGCCCAAAGAATATAGGGGGACCATGTTGATTTCAATAGTCTAATTAATTCAAAGGTTTCATTATAACTTTTTGAGTGCCTTCAGGGCATAGAGCCGAAGATTTTTGTAATTATTTTCTTAACGTAAAAACGATAATGTGTTCAAAAAATACAGCATTTTAAAACATAATTCAAAATGGCAAACACAGGAAAATTGGATATCATTCGACTCGACATGACACTGAATCTAAAGAGACCAGTTGTGTGATTTATGGCCGAACCATTCAGAAATTATATGCAAAAATATGCATTTTTCATATCTCCTGACCATTAGGTGGTGCTCCCGTCAAAACATTGCAGGTAGTCTCAGGTCATGGTTATTAGGACACACACCAAGTTTGGTCTCAATATGCCAAACCGTTGCCGAGATTGTCGTCAAATGTGTTCACATGTCATTCGAGAACGGTTGGATGAATCAACTTGAATTCCATAAATTTTTGCCAGCATTGTCTGAAGATGATCTGAGCCAATTTTTGTGAAAATGGGACTAACCGTCTAGGACGAGTTTGTAAAAGTAGATTTTTCATACAATTGAAAATAGCAAAAAAAAAACTAAGCCCATTCCGAGTTCATTCGACTTGGCATGAGCCAGTGAATTTTCATTTTCTGGCTTACGGTTCAAAAGTTATTAGCGTAGAAACATTGAAACTTTGGAAAAGTGGTGGCGCTAGAGAGTTGGAGTTAGAGACTTCAAATTTGCTATGGTTAATATTGGGACTTCCCTCTATCAGTGTACCAAATCTCACAACTTTCCTGCAAGCGGTTCTATGTGCTGCCATAGACTTCCAGAGGAAGAAACGGAAGAAGACATTTACATTTATTCATTTAGCTGACGGTTTTATCCAAAGCGACTTACAATTGCAATATATGTCAGAGGTCGCATCCCTCTGAGCAGCTAGGGGTTAAGTGTCTCACTCAGGGACACATTGGTGTGTGGTCAGTGATTGGCTGCTGTTCCAATGAATATGTGCACGAGGCACTAGCGCGATCAAACAGTTGAACTACTAAATTTTTGGTCATACAGTAAAGACATAATTAAAAAATGCAAAGTGTTTTTAATCCTTGTATGTATGTATGTATATATATATATATATATATATATATATATATATATATATATATATATATATATATATGTGTGTGTGTGTGTGTGTGTGTGTGTGTGTGTATACACACACACACACACACACATTGTAGACTGTAGCCTAATGCTATTTCAGGTCTGGCAATAGTTTCGCGAATGATGACCCATTTTGGTTGTCTACCTACTGTACATTACTTTTTTCTCCATTAAATTTATCCCAGCACACACTCCTAATAAAATGTTTTTTATTACAGCATCAACATTCACAGAACAGTTATTCTTGACTAAAGCAAGTGGCTGCTGTGTGCATGATTTATATGGTTTGGTGGAATGCCAGCAGAGCACGGCATTTATAATCTCTAAAATACATCTCAGTTCATGCGAATCTCACAAATCTGTTAACACACAATAAAAATATGCATAATGAATCTACATTTTCCTCTTTAAATGAATGCTTAGTTTGTGGCTCATTATTAGCCTATTATTATTAATAGAAACAGGCTAAAACAGTGGGATGACAAATTTTCTTATATTCCACTTTGAACTTTTATTAACAAAATGAATAAGGAAAATATGTTTTATGCACATTGTAACACAAAAATGTTTTTTAAAACACTTTGGATTTCCTCTTTCTTTAAAACTATAGTAGTTTGTGATTCATTGTTAGCCCATTAATTAAAACACATAAGCAATAAAATAATACAATGATACAAATTCTCATTGGCATTTAAAGGCTTTTTTACTTTTCTTGACAAAAATTAAAAAAATTGATATTGTAACCAAAATAAATAAGGTATTTTCCTTCTTTTAAAACAAATTCTTAGTTTGTGGTTCAATGTTTTATTTATTTGAAATGAAAACAGCAACAATAACGACAAACTCGCTTTATTAAAGGAATATTAAAAGGAAGAAATTTAACCTTTTTTAACAAAAGGTGTGCTTTTGGATCAGTATCACGCATCAATCCCTGTTATAGCCTAAATAGAAGCTCTGCATACGCTTACACCTGTTTATCATGTATATTTCATATTAGTTCATTTTGCTTTTGAGCAACAAATGAATAACAATTTAATTGTTTTAGATATTTTATGTTTAGATATTTCTTCTTTGCGGAGTCCCATGAATCATTTTATTTTCCTGCATCCTGCACACACACACACACACACACACACACACACACACACACACACAGAAGTCTTGTCCAGAGCCGCTCTCTGTTGCATCGGGTCTAGTGGGAGCAAGTCTGTAATCCACAATCACATGGAAGTTGCTTCAGTGAATTTAAGGGTGTGGTCCTGGTCAAGAGAATCTCCTGAACTCCAAACTGAATGTCAGAATGGGAAAGAAGGATGATTTAAGCAATTTTGAATGTGGCATGGTTGTTGGCGCCAGACGGGCCGGTCTGAGTATTTCACAATCTGCTCAGTTGCTGGAATTTTACAAAGAATGGTGTGAAAAGGGAAAAACATCCAGTATGTGTAGTCCTGTGGGTGAAAATGCCCTTTTGATGCTAGAGGTCAGAGGAGATTGGTCTGACTGATTCAAGCTGATAGAAGAGCAACTTTGACTGAAATAACCACTCATTACGTCCGAGGTATGCAGCAAAACATTTGTGTTACAATTTGCACAAGTTCACCAAAATTGGACAGTTGAAGCCTGGAAAAATGTTGCCTGGTCTGATGAGTGTCGATTTCTGTTGAGACATTCAGATGGTAGAGTCAGAATTTGGCGTAAACAGAATGAGAACATGGATCCATCATGCCCTGTTTCCACTGTGCAGGCTGGTGGTGGTGGTGTAATGGTGTGGGAGATGTTTCCTTGGCACACTTTAGGCCCCTTAGTGCCAATTGGGCATCGTTTAAATGCCATGGCCTACCTGAGCATTGTTTCTGACCATGTCCATCCCTTTATGACCACCATGTACCCATCCTCTGATGGCTAGTTCCAGCAGGATAATGCACCATGTCACAAAGCTCGAATCATTTCAAATTGGTTTCTTCAACATGACAATGAGTTCACTGTACTAAAATGGCCCCCACAGTCACCAGATCTCAATTCAATAGAGCATCTTTGGGATGTGGTGGAATGGGAGCTTTGTGCCCTGGATGAGCTTCCCACAAATCTCCATCAACTATCCCATCAATATGGGCCAACATTTCTAAAGAATGCTTTCAGCACCTTGTTGAATCAGGTCCATGTAGAATTAAGGCAGTTCTGAAGGCGAAAGGGGGTCAAACACATTATTACTATGGTGTTCCTAATAATCAGAAAAATCATCGTGATGCGAGTTGTTTTCCAATATCGTGCTGCTCTACTAGTAAGTTTAGTCAAGCTTACAGACTCAGTAGCTTCTGCAGCATGAGCACAAACATGTAGTTCTCCATTGTTGTTGGTGTTAAATGACCTAGCGGTGTCTGACTATAGTAGAGAAGTGGGTTGATGACATCATTGTTTTACAAAACATGGATTGGCAGTACAGAAAAACACAAAGGTGTCATTTTTAGATTTATCCACTCTGGGACCTGGTTTAAAAAAAAAAAAATAGGGTTTTCACTGCCCCAAATGCCGGATCCGTCTGGACGAAATGCATATACCATACAAAATATTTACATATACAGCTAAATGCGTCTCCGCGTGTACGGGGCCTTACTGTAGTTGGTTTTTGTATGACTTTGTATAACAGATGACTTAATGGAACGCTTCCCACGTACATTGCGGTGATGTGCTTTCTCTCCAGGGTGAATCCTCTCATGTTTTTTCAGACTTGATGAATCCCTGAATTTCCTGTCACAGTGTGAACACTTGTATGGTTTCTCTCCAGTGTGACTCCTCTCATGTGTTTTCATACTCGATGATTGATTGAATCTCTTGTCACAGTGTGAACACTTGTAAGGTTTCTCTCCAGTGTGGATTCTCTCATGTGTTTTCAGACTTGATAACACACCGAATCTCTTGTCACAGTGTGAACACTTGTAAGGTTTCTCTCCAGTGTGGATCCTCTCATGTGTTTTCAGATTGACTGACTGACTGAATCTCTTGTCACAGTGTGAACACTTGTAAGGTTTCTCTCCAGTGTGGATCCTCTCATGTGTTTTCAGACTTGATAAATTACTGAATCTCTTGTCACAGTGTGAACACTTGTAAGGTTTCTCTCCAGTGTGGATGTTCATGTGATCCTTAAGGTTTGATGATTGTGTGAAAATCTTCCCGCACTGATTGCAAGTGAATGGTTTCTCTCCAGTATGAAATTTCATGTGATGCTTAAGATTTGATTTACATGTGAAACTCTTTCCACACTGAGTGCAGGTGAAAGATACCTTAACTCTTTCTTTCTTTAAATCTTTCTGTTTGGTTTGAGAGCAACTCAAAGTTTTCCCACCAGTTTTGACATTATTTTTCTCCTCAACTTCACTCGATTCTTCATTGTCCTCTTTTTCTTCAATGAACTCTAAAATAAAAAATAAAAATTATATATTTTTGGTATATTATTAAAAGCTGAACAGTCTTGTCTACGGCTGTGATGATGGTAAAGTGGTAAAAATCTGCCACCATCACAGCCCTAGTAAAATTTATTTATTTCTTGATTTATACAGCCAAAAGACCCTGGGGTCAAACTGACCAAAAAGAACAATTATGCTTTAAAATGTTTACCGGGTCTATATAAAGTACAGACTAGGACTGTCACTTTTGTGAAAAAATCATTTCCGATTTTTTTAGACATAAGTGTTCACTGAATCGATTGTAAAATCGATTTTCCATGTCTAAAAAAAAAGACGTTTCCTTTTTCAACGTCAAATAACGGACGAACGTAAAGAGAGCGCTGGAAACGCACAAGTCAGCGGCAATATTTATTATTTATTGGAGTGAAGTTATGTGCTCGAAAAAATATATATGCAGAGTGGACGGCTTCCATAACAAAAGAAAAACATCACTTGAACAGCCTCGCTGCTTTTTCATTTGTGTGGGTGTATTCAAGCCAGTTTGAATCTGAATAGCGCGTTCAGCGTGGGGGTGTGGTCACATTAGATTTAATGAAGGGAGACATGAAAAACAGACATCGGGTTGTTTTCATATAGATTACTTTATCACAGAATATCTGTTAGCAGCACTTGTTTAGTTTTAAAGTAGACATGTCAAGCTTTCTATAGATATCTCTCTCATGTCTCTTCGTTGAGTATTCACAGAGTTACACTTCATTTTAATGGGGTGTTTGTAAATGAAGATCAGCGCAGACAGGCTGCAGACAGCATACATACTGATAAGACACTCGGGAGAAAACAGACACATAACTTCATAATCATACTTCACGTTGTGATTTGGAGATGCTTGTTGTTCTAAATAAAGTTGGTAATGAACCATCTTTTATGGCCAAACGCTTTGAAAATCCCGCTGTACTCACCGAGATTAGAAAAGCAGTCATCAGTGAAATGTTGCGAACACAACAAAAGGGATTTGTTGTACTGCTCTGGTATTGTGGTGAAAATGAATTTTAGCCATTTGGTTCTTCTGATCTTCATTCTTTGGCAGTGAAAATAAAACAAACGGTCTCCTCGACATGATGCTATCACACCAAACAGAGCGTCTGTGTGTGGGGGGTGGGGCAGGTCAGAGTTCCGTTTCTCCCAAGACGGTAGGCGGAGATTATTATGCAAAGTGCTCCTAGTGACGTACATGGAGATGGGCAAAAGATTTGAAATCTATAACGACTCGTTTCAGTGATTCAGAGTTGACTCCGTACTTTAGAAGCCAATAACTTTATAAATCGTGTACTTTTTGGTTTAATTATTTGCACATTGTTTACACAGATGGACAGCTACATCATACACTGTAATACAGGTCATTTTTGATTTCCCATCTGTGTGGCTCTTTAAATAATGATTCAATCCATTTCAAACAACTGTTCAAAAAATGAAACTTTAAATGGACTTGAACAGGCCATGTGTGTTTTTTTTATTGAGCGTATCCGGCACTTAGGCTTGGCGGCACTAGGCAGGCATAATGAAATGTGCAATAAAGGCTAGGGCCATTACAATTTCATTGGACAGGAAAACAAGTCGATCAGCATTTTCGGGGTCCAGAGCAGAGCGTTTTTTATTCACTGTATGTCCAGCTGTTGAGAAGACGCGCTCCGACCGCACTGATGTCCCAGCTACACTCAGGTACAGCTGCGCAAGGTGGGAGTATTACGGTCAATTTTCCACCACAAAAGCCGGTCGCTGTCATATTGCAATGGTCCTTTTCATAACTCAGAATCTCCAGTAACTAGATGGCTATCAATTGTGCAATCAATATTCGAACAAAAAGTGACAGCCCTAGTACAGACCAAAAGTTTGGGCACACCTTCTCATTGAAAGAGTTTTCTTTATTTTCATCACTATGAAAATTGTAGAGTCACACTGAAGCCATCAAGGGCTATTTGACCAAGAAGGAGAGTGATTGGGTGCTGCGCCAGATGACCTGGCCTCCACAGCACAGTCACCGGACCTGAACCCAACCGCAGAGAGAAGGCAAAAGTGCCAACAAGTGCTAAGCATCTCTCGGGGAACTCCTTCAAGACTGTTGGAAGACCATTTCAGGTGACTACCTCTAGAAGCTCATCAAGAGAATGCCAAGAGTGTGCAAAGCAGTAATCAAAGCAAAAGGTTGCTACTTTGAAGAACCTAGAATATGACTTTTTCAGTTGTTTCACACTTTTTTGTTATGTATATAATTCCATATATAATTGGGTCAATGACTTGACGCCCCCTTTTTCTGTCCAAATAATTTTATTTTGCAGAAAAAACTAAAAAATACATAAAAATTTCTCATCTACTTGTTATACCTTCTTCACCTACTAAACCACTCTGACTTCTCCAAATTTTTACGTTTTTCATAATTTTTCTGCTATCAGAAGTGCCAAAACATCATATGGGGCGACCGTCCAGCCTTGACTTTTGTTAAGACAACTGGTTTAAAAACAGTTTAGATCAACTTAAATATATCCTTAGCATTTGCACATACATTTCTATCATGATAATTTTGGGACCTTTATTTTGAAAAACATCTCAAGAATGGGATATTGCATCAGCCAGACACAAGTGAAGACCCCCTAGAAACAACTGTAAGGTAAATCAGTCTCTCTCATATAGTAAGAAAAAGCTGTTTTTTAACTGCTGTAAGGTCGTAGTCACTTCTGGTCATCATGTGGGCCGACCAGCCCAAAACTGTGAATTATAATTTTTTCCCCACAAATCTATATTTTGATGATAAATTTGATAGTGCTTTGTCACTAGAAGAATCTAGTTTGGTTTCTGAGGCTAATTGTTAGCCTGTTATACTTGAGGGAACTTGAAAACATCATATGGGGCGACCGAGTATCATGTGGGGCGACCACTGCTGAGTGTTTTAAATGATAGATATATGTCCTATATTTGTAGTTTTCATATTCTATACATCAATTATATACATAGAGTTAATTGTTTAAAGGGGGGGTGAAATGCTATTTCATGCATACTGAGTTTTTTACACTGTTAAAGAGTTGGATTCCCATGCTAAACATGGACAAAGTTTCGAAAATTAAGTTGTACATTTGAAGGAGTATTTTGTTCCCAAAATACCTCTTCCGGTTTGTCACAAGTTTCGGAAAGTGTTTTTCGAGTATGGGTCTGTGTGACGTTAGATGGAGCGGAATTTCCTCATATGGGTCCTAAGGGCACTTCTGCTGGAAGAGTGCGCGCTCCCGTATAGCAGAGCACTGAGAGCACAATAGGCATTCACTGATCAGAGTGAGAGAGCGAAATGTCACAAAAGAAGTGTGTTTTTGGTTGCCAGGGCAAGACAACCCTGCACAGATTACCAAAAGAGAAACCGCATTAAGGGACCAGTGGATGGAGTTTATTTTTACAGAGCATCAGTGGAGTTGTACAAGTGTTTTTGTTTGTTCCCTGCATTTCGAAGATGCTTGTTTTACAAACAAGGCTCAGTTTGACGCCGGATTTGCATATCGTTTATTCATTTATTTCTCAACGAAAAAGGGTCACGATCGTGTGTTGGAACCGCAGGCGGTGAGTAAAACTGCTTCAAATATCTCTGTTGTTAACTTAGCTATCGGCGCGTAAGCACATCAAGTAAACAACATGCGATGTTGTCATCAAACTACACTTTCCACATGAACAGCTTAAAAAAAAAAAAAAAAAAAAATTACAAAAACATAAAGTGGAACTTAGTCATTTTCCAAAACCGCTAAGCAAATACATACAGTTTCAATACATATCACACAGAGACGTCATTGCTGCTGCTGCTCTTGTTCAATTTCAGCCTCTGGATCTGATTCTGGATCATAAATATACACTGAATCTGACTGTTAGCCATGGTTTGTTTTGGTTGGTTTTGTCCTCACGGTAATGTCACAGCTTCCAAATGCTCTCAACGCAAAAGCCTACTGCACGTCACGTCACGCCTCCAGACGCTCGTGTTTTTCCAGGAAAAAACGGTACAGACTATCTTTCTCTTATAAATGTAATAAAACTAAAGACTTTTTGGAGTTATGCAGGATGCAGTACTACTCTGTAGGTATTCAAGATTAACAGGATATTGAGTGAAAACTAGCATTTCACCCCCCCCCCCCCCAAGCATAATTATTTGTATATTTTATCTTTTTTTTTTAATTCAGCCATTTTCCATTCCTTTTATAGGGATAAAAACAATTTGTTGTTGTAGTACAATCCTACAGGAAAAAATTTAAGTAAATAAAAAAACTACACAATGACAGTGACATTCTATTTATGTGACTAAACATGTATTAGTCATTTAAAACAAGTTTTAACCTATTTTACCTATTTCCTAGATGGCACGATTAACAAGCAAAGAGAAGACTGCTCGTCATAGACAGAAAGTCAACTCCGACCCTGCAGCAAGAGCAGAGTATCTTGCAAGGAAAAGAGAGAGGTAAAGAAAAAAGAGCTTCTGTAGCAGTGAGCTAGAGTCACTAGAGCTACAGAAAGTAGGAGACCAGGGTAGATCAAATAAACAGTTTAGACTGTATGCTACAATGAGCTATTAAACATTGGTCACCGAAACAGCTGTTCTCTAAAGAGAGTAGGTTCAGGATAAGGAGGAAAGAGCACTGGTGTAGAATGTTTATCTTGTTGTTGATGAACAACTCCTTACAATATTGTTTCAGCTACCAAAAAAGAAAGCATGAAATGCTCAAAATGAGGATTTCCATCCACAGATGTCCTCCACACCAGAGAGAAAAGAGAGAAAAGAAAGCTGAGAAACGTTGTAAAAGACTGCTGGCTGAGAAGCATGAATTAAGAAAGCTAAACATAAATCTGATGAAATAACTTTCAAAGATGAGAAAAAAAAAGGAAAGAGCCAAAAAAGGTGAGACGAGGGCAAAAGAATGGTTAAAGCACAGTGAGAGGCTCAAGCCAAAAGGGGGGAAGAAACTAGCAAAAGAGAGAAAGCTGGCTGTTGTTAGTTTTCTGACTAGAGATGAGAATAGTCGACTTTTACCAGGGGAAAAAGATACCATCACAAAAAAACAAAAGAAAAGAACAGCGAAGCCACTCACAGAGCTCCATGGGCTGTACAATAGTGAAATGAAGAAGAGCCTCCACCTATCTTACAGGCAGTTTGCTAGAAGACGCCCCTTCTATGTCACTAAGCCAAAAGCCAAGGATCGGGACACATATGCATGCATGGACCACGAAAATGTCCACCTGCTGGCCAACAAGCTCTACAGCAGAGGGCTGTTGAAAACAAAAAGCATTTCTGAGCTGCTGGTTATGATCCAAAAAATAAGGACTGTATGGACCGTGTTTGTGCCAAGTGCTGCTATGAGGAGGTAGAATTCCCTGAGACAGAGAGCAGCTCAGAAGTCACCTGGGAGCAGTGGAAGAGGGTAACTTCCACAAATGGAGAGAGAATGTTTGGCAACATGGTGAAACAGATCTATAGTGGAACCATCAAGAACTTAATGGAGCTTTTCTCTCAGAAGTTAGAGTCCTTAGCGATACAATCAGTTTAACTGGCTGCACCAGGCAGAGCAGTTCCGCTACCTTAAACAAAACATCACAGGGTGTGAAGCCGTTCTGCATGTTGACTTCTCAGAGAATTATGCATGTAAGCTGAACACAGAGGTTCAGGCATTCCACTTTGGAGGTAGCAGACAGCAAGCGACTATCCACACAGCAGTCCTGTACACTGTGCATGGAACAAAGTCCTATGCAACACTCTCTAACAGCCTGCGCCATGATGAGCGGGCGGTGTGGGCACATCTAGAGCCCATCTTAGGAGAGCTTCGTGAAGCCTTCCCACAGATCACAACCCTTCACCGGAATAAAAACAACTTTTACCTCCCCAGTACTGTCCCTTTCCTTTCTGGGTTCACTAAGGTGACCTGAAATTATTCAGAAAAGTCTCATGGGAGAGGGGCCCCAGATGGGATTGGTGGGGCAATAAAAAGAGAAGCAGATCGCTTTGTCCAAAGAGGTGGTGAACTTCAGACACCACAGCAACTCTATAGCCGTGTTTCCACTATCGAGCTAGGACCGGGCGTGCTAGTGCGTGCCAGGGCCAGTCGCGTTTCCACTGTCACTTCCGGGGCTTAATCGTGCCTCGCCGGGGCTTCCCTGGGGCCAACGGCCAGGGTTTTTTGGCCCGACGAAAACCTTGGGCCAAAGCGGGCCAGCTGGGGCTAGAGGAGGGGTTACGAATAAAGGCGGAGTTTCTCCGTGTCTGGAGAGCGTCAGTGCGGATCATTTCAGAAAGATATCAACTTTAACACCAGCATTAAATAACCGATGTGGATTATAATCACTAAACAAGGCATAAATATTTATAAGCGATGTAAAAGACTATGCACGCTGGGCATTAACATTAAACATGGTAAATATGACCGCTTGAAGTAATTAAACGTCAGCTTCTTATTCTCTATCACAATCGTGTATTTATTTAGTAACTTATATTATCTATCACAAGCCTCGTCTCGAGAGTTTAGCTCATGTTGCCTATTATAAAAATATGTTTTTGTTCAGGATTTTAAAAGTAAAGATATAATTCATTCTTAATGTGACGTATAGGCCACTGTGACTACAAATAAACAGAAACACTCACTGAATAAGCAGGCTATTTTCATAAGCGTTAAAAATAAATAAATAAAATAGAAAGTGTATTTATGTGTGATTAATTTTGAGTCTTGATGAATTAAATCAATATGATCACTGTATCACTTATTCTATAGTTAAAACATCCATGCTTTTGAATTTGAATATATAACAAAGCATGCAAACAAACGGCTGCTTTTATCATGTTCGTTTTGTGATCGCGCATGTTCCAGTGACTTATTTCTTAGTTTTCTGATAACTTCTCTAGTGAAATAATGAGGTTGCATGACGTTGTTCTGAGAGGCGTGTAAAGGGCGTGTTTTAGTGACGAGCAGCGGAGCTTCAAGCTCCCCTGTGGAAACCCTGCGCTACTCTGGCCTCTGTGCTACTGGCCCGAGGCTATGAGCCCCGTCCCGCCCGCTTTAAGCCATGGCTCGCACTGGCCTGACAGTGGAAATGTGGCTTATGAGATGCTGAACACAAGATTAGGCTCAAGCATCACACACTATTGGGTAAACAGAGCAAGCATTGAAAAGTGTGATGAGCTAATTCCTGACAACTTAGAGGCTGTGAAGGGCACCTTTAAAATACATGTAATTATCAATAAGATTCGGGAGGAGCGCGTCAGATACTTAGCCTAATCAACACAGGTGGACCACAATCAAGTAATCAATCCCACAGTATAAATATCGCTGACTTACCTCTATCCATTGACGGTTTATCAGCATGCTGGTTCGCTTCGTCAGTCACCTTATCACAGACCCAATTTTCGTACCAACAAAGAGCGCCACACAGGGGATTTATAAGACCTGCTGCTTTTGCCGGACCCGAGATCATTTCTACCCAGCCAAACACGGCCGTTGAGCAGCATTAAGCGTCATCGCGACAGCTGCTATCCTCGCCAAGCCACACATCGTGGCCAATAGACCGTGCAAACTCTGAGCTCGCTTTGCTCGATACAACGATCGCGCCGCCCGAGACCGAGCTCTCTTCGAGCGCTGGATTGCAACAGAAAGAATCCAACCAGCCTGGGCTGAACAGTTTTCACCGCGGCTCAGTCTTTCACCATGGCGTTCCGGCCGAGTGGCAGTTTGAGGCCGCTTCCTCTAGCAGCGCAGACCAATACATTTCCAGGCGAAGACGCTAAAAACAGGTTCTTCTTTTTCTTCATTGGATTTTTACGGCAGTTGGCATCCAAAGCGTTGCATTTAAAAGCAGTTTTGCGGCTTTTATGGCGGTTTTGGCAAACCAGCCTTAAGGTGCATTACCGCCACCCGCTGATCCGGGGTGTGGATCGCGCATAGATTCGGACTACAGATTCAACGTTCTGTCTGTCTTTAATGAATTGTTGCATTGCTTTTGTTCTTACAAATAAAATGCATTATTATTATTATTATTATTATTGTTACATTCGCCTTACCGCGCACGTTTAAACCTCACCGAAATGATACAGACATAAGTTAAAAAAAAAAAAGGAGCCTTGCCTATACCTCCTCACTGTCACGCAGTGTCTGCTCCCGCAGGAGCCTTTCCCGTTCTCCCCACTGCCGCAGCAGCATCTGCTCCCGCAGGAGCCTTGCCTATACCTCCTCACTGCCGCGCAGTGTCTGCTCCTGCAGGAGCCTTTCCCGTTCTCCCCAATGCCGCAGCAGCGTCTGCTCCCACAGGAGCCTTGCCTATACCTCCTCACTGCCGCGCAGTGTCTGCTCCCGCAGGAGCCTTCCTATACCTCCTCACCGCCGCAGCAGTCTCTGCTCCCGCAGGAGCCTTTCCCGTTCTCCCTACTGCCGCAGCAGCGTCTGCTCCCACAGGAGCCTTGCCTATACCTCCTCACTGCCGCACAGTGTCTGCTCCCACAGGAGCCTTCCTATACCTCCTCAACGCCGCAGCAGTTTCTGCTCCCGCAGGAGCCTTTCCCGTTCTCCCCACTGCCGCAGCAGCGTCTGCTACCGCAGGAGCCTTGCCTATACCTCCTCACTGTCGCGCAGTGTCTGCTCCCGCAGGAGCCTTTCCCGTTCTCCCCACTGCCGCAGCAGCATCTGCTCCCGCAGGAGCCTTGCCTATACCTCCTCACTGTCGCGCAGTGTCTGCTCCCGCAGGAGCCTTTCCCGTTCTCCCCACTGCCGCAGCAGCATCTGCTCCCGCAGGAGCCTTGCCTATACCTCCTCACTGCCGCACAGTGTCTGCTCCCGCAGGAGCCTTTCCCGTTCTCCCCAATGCCGTAGCAGCGTCTGCTCCCGCAGGAGCCTTTTCTATACCTAAATATAATATTATATATATATATATAAAAAATAGATAAATAAAAAGTCACCTCCACCTAAAGGCATGCCATGCATCCGAGGTTGCGGTGATGGCATCATGTATCGACAATAGCCAAGATGATATTAGGCCCATTCTCCAACCAATGTTTTTTGTAATAATCATTAGGCGGCCTACCATAATTAGGCTATCAAACCGCTCCGTTCTCCCATCTCAGCACTGCATTTCCCGCTCGCCCGTGCTTTCATAGGATGATGTGAGCCCGTAGGTTAAAAAAAAAAAAAAAAAAATTCACAGGACAAGCGAGATGACAGTAGTGCCGACTACATGAACTAGCAGTATTTAAATAAAGTATTTTATACTTAATACCAGTGTATCAGTACGTCCGAAAGTATATTTTTCGATTATTGGCGATTCCATAGGCTCTTTTTGTGCACCTGCATGGTCAAAATGGAAAATAGTAAGCTCAGACAGTATAAAGAATCTTTCTCTTACTCCACCCATGCACGATTACATCGTCGATATGTACCATCAATCTTACGTGCTGACATGACCACATCGCCGATACATGGGACCTATTTGGGGTACACTGGCACAGGAAATCCAATTTATTTTTGCACGCTTAATTTTGGATACTATGACTGCACCAAGATTTTTCGGACTCATTATTGGAAGCAGCTCATTGGATTTGGTAAACAATTATTAAAGTAAGCCTCACAGCGTCTACCCTCGTAGACAAACAAATCATCCTTAGTATCGAACTCCCTGCCAGGCGCTGCAAGAGGGCTCCCGGTTGAACCAAACTTTGCCTTCTCCGTTCAACTATCAGCAAAGCTTACTCGTATGACATCGCAAGTATTAAAATCCTGCCAGATGCTTTCCCATTTATTCAATCTTGGACTTTCCATCCGACCACCAGCGAAGCTTACCCATCTATAAAAAAAAAAAAAGGGCTACATTTACCTATCGAACACCAATGAGTACATCGCAGCCCAAACAAATTTTCCCTCCGATGGCAAGATGTACCCATCCAATACCGCAAGTTACGCTTTCGCTGAAAACTAACGGGCGCGTCGCAGATAAAACTATCTCAACTTTCCCTCCGATGGCTGGAGAGACTGCCCATCTGGTGTCACAAATTTAAATAAATAATAATAATAATAATAATAATAATAATAAATAAAAATAAATAAAAAAAAAATAATAATAATAATAATAAATAAAAAGACACCGACTGCTGGCCATAGCCTCCCGGCCAGATAACCTTACTCTTTTCAATTCTATGGCCGGCAAGGCTTCTCTCTTCGATGCCAAGAGCTTGAGCTCCCATCGGATGCTGACGAGAGCCTCCCGGCCAGACAACCTCACCTTTTCCATTCTGCGGCCAATAAGGCTTACCCGTTCGTTGCCAGGAGCTCACACTCCCTTCGGACATAGGTGAAAGCCCCCGGCTACCTGCTTTGCCATTCTGTCTTACGTACGGAGAGGTTTACCCGTCCAATTCATGGAGTCAAGGCTCCCATTGAATGTAGGCGAGAGCTTCCCAGCTAGACAACTTTACCTTTTCCGTCCTTTGGCCAGCGAGGCTTAACCGTTCTATCCGGGAGCCAAGCTCCTGTCGGACGAAGGTAAGAGCCTCCCGGCCGGACAACCTTTTCCGTCCTTCAGCCAGAGAGGTTTACCCGTTCGATTCCTGGAGCTAAGCTCCTATCGGACGTCGGTCCGAGCCTCCTGGCTAGACAACCTGACCTTTTCCACCCTTGGCCAGCGAGGCTTACCTGTCCGATGCGAGTGCTCCCATCGGACGCTGGAGACAGCCTCCTGGCCAGCCAACCACGACCTTACCACGTGGTTTAGGTTACAAACCTACAAGCAAGCTGTTCAATGCTGCTAGTACCAAACACACAAATAAACCCTCCTTCCTTCCTATGGTCGCCAAGGCTAACCCGTCTCTTGCCGGGAGAAGCAAACTCCCTTAAAACGCTGACGACAGCCTAACGACCACACAAACTTACCTTTTCCATCCTACGGCCTGCGAGGCTCACCCAGTTTTGTCCCCGCCGGACGCTGGCAAGAGCCTCCTGGCCACATATCGTTACCTTTTCTGTCCGCCATCCGGAGAGGCATACCCGTTCGATGCGTGTGCTCCCTTCAGACACCGGCGAGAGCCTCCCGGTTAGACAAGCTTACCTTTTCCTTTTCTATGGTCAGCGAGGCTTACCTGTTCGATGTGCGTGCTCCCTTCGGACGCTGGCGAGAGCCTCCTGGACAGACTTGCTTTACGTTTCCACTCTACGGTCGGCGAGGCTTACCCGTTCGATGCGTGTGCTCCCTTCGGACGTCGGTAACAGTCTCTCGGCCACGCAACTTACCTTTCCATTTGACGGTAGGCGAGGCTTAACCGTCCGACGCTACGAGTCTCGTCCTCTCGCCAAATCCTGCAAAAAAAAAAAGAAAGAAAGAAATAAAACTACCCTCAGCTACTCTCACATCTTTTAACCCCGTCTGGCGAGGCTTACCCGTTCGATGTTCTGAGTTAAAGGCCCCATCGGATGCTGCGAGAGTCCTCCCAGTCGGGTTTTCCTTTCCAACCCTCCCCGTCCGCCGAGGCTTACCCGTCTGTCACGTGTTCTCCCTTCAGACGTCTGGTGAGAGTCTCCCGGACGGGCCTATGCTTGCCGGCCGCAAGCGAGTCTCATCCATCCGATGCCGTGAGTCGGGATCTCCCTTCGGATGTCGCCAGAGTCCTCCTTGACGGCCAGCCTAAAAGCTTTTTATCTGCCAAACCGAGAGGACCCAGACGTCCGTCATCCTGAGTCTCAATCTCCTGTCGGATGGTTCATGGGCCCTCTCGGTCAGCGTTAGGCCCTTCACCCACTGAATAGCAGGGGCTATCAGCCAGTAGGGCCTGTACGCCGACACCGTGACCTATTCCGGTCGAGGCAACTCTGGTCCTCCCGGTCGGGCACCACAACCACGCTGCTCCTCCTAATCGGCCGGTAGGGCTCACTGTTCCAACGCTAAAAAGCTCCAGTTGAGCATCGGCTCGAGCCCTACGGAACCGGGTGCCGACAACCACGTAGTTCACTAGCTGCAGCCGGTAGGGCCTACTCTCCCAACGCCCAAGTCGCTCCCTCCGGAGTACGTAGGCCCTTCCAGCCTGCCAACGAGATGACTTCTCAGAAACCAAATCAGCCCCCCCCCCCAGTACTCTGCTTTTTTGGAGGGGCATTCTTTAAAACTGGCGGCTGTCCTCTTGTACATTTGCCTTTTTGGGGGGTACTCTAGGTTCGGGCAATTCCCGAGCTCGGAGCCCTTCCCCGGACAGCATGCCAAATACTCATACCATACCTCAGCTAATTATATGTAAGTGTGAACTAGTGAAACCAGGTTTGGTCTACCCAGCCTTCACAGATCACTCACAGGACTGTGTCATGGTTCTGTAGGAAAACAGAGAGGAGTCCATGCCCTTGTTACAAGCCCGTAACAGTAGACCTGAGAGTGAGACGCACTGTGTGCAACACTGAGAATCCCCCAAGCTCTCCTCCTCAACCACCTAGGGAACAAGAAAATCTAGATCTTTGTGGCAAGTTTGTTTTTGTCATTGATGATGAAAAGCCTTATGTTGGCCAAGTGCTTGAGGTTGTGGGAGAAGAAGTGCAGGTCAATTGTATGCTACAATCTGGTGACAAAAACCTCCTCATGTCGCCACAAACTGTAGATTTAATTTTCTACTACAGAAAAGATGTGCATGCTGTGATCTCAGAGCCCGAGTCAGCAACATCACGCTTCTTAAAGCTGACTCTCCAAGATTGGGTGAAGTTCAGAAATACCTCAGCTTAGATAAAAGTTGTGTTCATCACTGCCTTATGAGGCTAAATGGGTCCAGAAAAACAAACGTATTATTTGTGATATTTGAATGTTGAAAGGTTAATTGAGATGCAAGTAGTGTTCATCCCTGTCTAATGAATCATAAAGGTTGCAAAAAAGAGATTCTTTACTCAGTTCTTGTTCTTGAAGCATTTAATGTGTGTTGCAATAAAAAATTATATAATTTTAAATGTTAATGTCCTTCTGATTTGTTATATTTAAATGTTGAAATGTCATTTGAATAAAAAGTTAGATTTTCTTTCGTCTTGAACTCTTTTGTGTACATTTTAACTGAAATTTTTATACCTGTGGTTTTCTTATCATTTGGGGCGACCATATGTCATGTGGGGTAACCAACAAATGATAAAAAAATAAATTCATAACCAAATATCCATCAGTTTAGCCTCAAATATTAATCAGTGGTATGCTATTGTTGAATGTGTAATATCTGTATAAATGCGAATTCAGTTTTTTTGCTTTTAAAGTAAAAATCAATATTGTAACTGGATTGGATTATGAGGGAGACTGATATTATAGAAAAAACTTGTGAAATAATGGTTTTCATAAAATGAAAGGGCACTAAAGTTTATCTTTCTTCATCAGTTTATCTACTTACTGATATGAGTTCAACTAGTCTTAATGATACATAAAAATGTGAATTTTGAGATGTATTACGGTCGCCCCAGATGACTTTTTTTAAGGCTATGTATTATTAACTTAAGTGTAAAAACACTAAAATGTCATATCCATATTTTCGGTATTTTAAAATTGGCCTATTAAAAAGTCTTGTCCGTCAATGATATATATATATATTAGGGCCGGGAGTTTAACGCGTTAATTGAGATTAATTAATTACACAAAAAATAACGCGTTAACTAAGATTAATTAATTACAGAAAAAAAATCCCGTATTTTTAATAACTTATTTTTGCACCATGGAACGTTTCTCACTGGATGAGTTTCGGCGGACCGATTATACTGAAGCACCAACTAGCGTTCGCATATCACCGCAGCAGCACATCGAGCCTCAAAGATCACCTCAACGCAAAACATATAGCAGCTAGCGTGGACTTTACACTTTATGTTGAACTATGTATTATTTTGTTGGTTCAACAGTTTATGTTGAACTCTTTATTGTTTTGGCCAAGGTTATTGAGAGTTGGACTTAGTATGTTATGGCCTCTGAAGCAACAGAGAGATGTTTTCTAATAGTCAGTGTTTCCAATGTTCTGAATGTAATTGACAGTATTGTGTTTTACTTAAAAAAAAAAAAAAACTCTTTACAGAAGGTTCCAGCACCTATAAGCTTCCTGAATTTCTAAAATGTACTATTTCTAAATTGTTTTTAAATATGCTATTGCTACACTTAATGGCAAAAATTGCACTGGTCTGCTAGACTTGGTTGAAATAAACAATATTTTGTTGCTTAAGCTTATGTATTCAGTCATTATTCAATGGTATACTATAAATCCATGTGAAAAAAAATTACTTCTCACTGTTCTCAGGTCAAAAATTATATGCGATTAAAATGCGATTAATGACAAAGCCTCTAATTATTGCTAGACTTGGTTGAAATAAACAATATTTTGTTGCTTAAGCTTATGTATTCAGTCATTATTCAATGGTATACTATAAATCCATGTGAAAAAAAATTACTTCTCACTGTTCTCAGGTCAAAAATTATATGCGATTAAAATGCGATTAATTAATGACAAAGCCTCTAATTAATTAGATAAATGTTTTTAATCGAGTCTAGGGCTGAAACGATTCCTCGAGTTACTCGAGTTACTCGATTACAAAAATTCCTCGAGGCAAAAACTCTGCCTCGAAGCCTCGTTAAATTCCTATGACGCGCACTATACGCGCGGCGCAGGGATTTGATTGTGTCACACGGACCGTTTATTCACACGGACCTTTTGAATTTAGTTGGCACGATGGCGGAGAATAGATCTATATATAAACGGCAGAAATTGTCTAAAGTGTGGGATCATTACACACTTAATGAAGAAGAGAACAAGGTGCAGTGTCTCTACTGCAAAATAGAGCTGGCATACCACAACAGCACATCTTCCATGATTCAGCATCTGAACAGAAGACATCCACTCTATGCTGTTTCACCAAGCATCGCTGAAACAAGGTAAGTTAACGTAGTCTAAGCCTATTGATGTTCGCTGATTTTAATCCCATACTGCATTTGTAGCGATGTCGTGATGCGGTTTGACTAGATATGATGTTTAACTTTGATGACGTTTTAAAGTAGTAAACGTAACTATCACGTTCAATTGCAAGAGAGTATAGCCTAAAAAAAGAACCCCTTCACACGCATGCACGCACGCACGCACGCACACACACACACACACGTACATTTTGATGTTTGTTTTGAGATTACAGCTTATTATTTATAATTGTTTATAATTGTTTTATTTACATAATTTTTTTAATACATTTTATACATTGTGTACCTGTTTGGCTTGATATTTTATATTCATTTTTTGTTCTCAGGTTAACTAAACTAAGTTTGCAGAAGGTGCAATCCTTTTTTTTGTAATGTTGTGTATTAAGAAGACAAAAAACTAAGTTTATATTCATATTAGTTTTACAATACATGTTATACATGTTACAGTACATTGTTCTATAATTGTTGGCAATGCCAACTTGGCACTTAACTTTTGGAGCCAAACTTTTGGACTTGGAAATAAATACCTCTGTTGAGAAATAAAAGCCAAATGCTTGTTCATTTTACAGCCACATCATTTTTGTTATGCATTATTTGTTTTGGTTGTTCAAAAACACACACAAATCGTTTTATCCGATTACTCGATTAATCGATCGATTAAGTGCTAGATTAATCGATTACAAAAAGAATCGATAGCTGCAGCCCTAATCGAGTCCCGGCCCTAATAATATATATATATATTTGTGTATATATATTTACTTTTCCTGTGAACACAAAAAGCCTTCAAAGAGAACACAAAAAGCCACAAAAAGATTTTTCCGGAAGTGCTGCCGCGTGCACAGACTACATTGTAATCGTTCGCTATGTCATTTGTGTTCAGAGATGTATAAAGTACTAGAGAACCATACTTGAGTAAAAGTACAAGTGCTCTATCAAAAAAGTGACTTGAGTAGAAGTTGAAGTGCTCTTTAAGCACCACACTTAAGTAGAAGTACTAAAGTATTCAACAGTTTTTGTACTTAAGTATTGCAAGTAGTCTATTTTAAAATGTACTACTCATGTACTGAAAGTAAAAGTACAAGTATTGTGTTATGTAGTTATTAAAGAATGTAGTCAAAAGTTTGAACATATTGTTTTTACTATTTGAAATTATTAACCTAAAGGACAATCACAATTCCTCTGACTGTAACTTTTTGTAAACAAAAAACGGTTACAGGGTTAGTTCGCCCAATTTGCAAAATTAGTTACTTACCCTCATGTCGTTCCACTCCCGTAAGACCTGTTCATTTTTGGAACACGGTTTAAGATATTTTAGATTTAGTCCGAGAGCTCTCAGTCCCTCCATTGAAGCTGTGTGTATGGTCTACTGTCCATGTCCAGAAAGGTAAGAAAAACATCCTCAAAGCAGTGTGACATCATAGGGTCAGTTAGAATTCTTTGAAGCATCGAAAATACATTTTGGTCCAAAAATAGCAAAAAAAATACGACTTTATTCAGCATTGTCTTATCTTCCGTTTCTGTTGTCAGTTTAAGACAGTTCAAAACAAAGCAGTTTGTGATATCCGGTTCGCGAATGAATCATTCGATGTAACCGGATCTTTTTGAACCAGTTCACCAAATCAAACTGAATCGTTTTAAACAGTTCGCATCTCCAATATGCATTTATCCACAAATGACTTAAGCTATTAACTTGTTTAATGTAGCTGACACTCCCTCTGAGTTAAACCAATATCCCGGAGTAATTCATTTACTCAAACAGTTCACTGACTGAACTGCTGTGAAGAGAGAACTGATGATGAACACCGAGCCGAGCCAGATAACGAACAACACACTGTCTCGTTCACGAGACAAGAACCTTTTGTCTGACGTGTCCGATTCGTGAACCCAGGAGCTGATGACACTGCGCATGTGTGATTCAGCGTGAAGAAGACCAACACATAGAGCGTCTAAACCAAACTAATTCTTTTGGTGATTGATTCTAAACTGATTCTGTGCTAATTTTATGAGCCCAGGTAAACCGAAGGCTTGCAGTCAACGCCAATGACGCCATTACGTCGAGTGCAAAAGAACCGGTGAACTGTTTTCTTCAACTTGTTTATTGAATCGAACTGTCAGAAAGAACTACTGGTGATCCGAAAACTGATGCAACCGGTTCTTGACTCGTGAACGAGTCATTATCTGGCTCGGCTCGGTGTTCATCTCTCTCTTCACAGCAGTTCAGTCAGCACGCGCAGTCTTCGCTCAATGATATGCCAGCTTCATCAAACCTGCCATCTACAGTTTTGGCAGTGGTAATGTGGTTTTGTAATGGAATGATTTGTAACATTTTTCTAATTGTAACGAGTAAGGATGCAGCACAAAAAAAAAAAATATCGGAGTAAAAGTATTAAACTCAGCGAAAATATGTACTGAAGTAAAAGTGGAAGTAGGAGAAAAAAAATAATACTCTAGTAAAGTACAGATACCGCCTTTTAGCACAGTAGTGAAGTAGTTCTACTTCGTTACTATACATCTCTGTTTGTGTTGGAAGTATTTCGAAATCTGTGCGCAGGACACGGGCAGCCGATCAGTACTGGAAATGCAGAGCTACATGTCTGAGGCACAGATAGCAGGAAGCAATTAGCCGTCAGTGTACTGGTGCACAAATAAGAGTCCCTTTTCTGCGCCCACTAAAGCTGCACGAACTTACTGTTACCGGTCAGCGCCCTGAACACGAGTAGACCATGAAGAGATGTTCAGATCAACTTCTCACGTGTTGGATGAGAAACGAAACGGACTAAACTGTGACAAAACTTTTTTTTTTTGTAAAGTGGAACTTGCATACACGTTTGAAAAGCCAGAAGTAAACGACAGTTGATTATTTTTATTTTACCTTAAAATTACATTGACTTAATTTGATTTAAAAATCATCTGCTGTAGCACACTGAGAAAAAGTGTTTCATTCATCCAATTAAACAAATTTAGGGTAATGATTCACATCTATATTTTTTTACTTGAGAGAATAGTTATTTATTTTTCATTGGCTCAAGTAAAAAAAAAAATATAGATGTGAATCATTTCCCTATTTTTTTTTTTATTATTGGATGAATGAAAACACTTAGCATCTTTGTTTTATTCGCACCAACATTATTTGATTTTAACATTTTGGAATAATCTATTTATATAGCATACTTTTATTTAGTCTGTAAATAAAGACACAGGTAAAGACCTTTTTAAAAAAAAAAAAAAATTTAAAACTAAAATACTGAATGCTGATCAAGAAACATCTTATTGAATGTGTGTTGATTGTTTTGTTTGGATTGTAGAACTATGCAGTTATTGCCTTTAATTTCACAGGGTTACAGTTAATCTTTTAATTTAAAGGTGCCATATGCAGAAATTGAGGTAAAAATATCCATAACATGACCTACACGCATCAAAAGAATGAGAAGAAATAAGGGCGATGATGTCATTAAAAAAATGTCAAGTTATAGTGCTGCAGAGATATCAACCTTAATTAGCATTAGCATTACTAGCCCCGGCCCGACAGGTGTTGTAATACCAGTTTCGGCCATGGGAGGCGGTATGCAGGCAACATAACCACCAGCCAACCTGCAATACACGAATAACTCGCAGGGCGTACCTGAACCTGAGTCAATCGTGTGGAAAGTACACCCCACTACTTTCAGTTCAGAGAAGAGAGCGGAAGGATAGCTGAAGCCCTTGGCAAGAGACCAACACCCGCTACAGGGAAACAATCACGCTCGGAATCACAAATCAAATCCGATAAGAATACCAGAGTAAACATCGGCACTGCTTTTAATCGCTGGAGACAACTGATAACCGTAGCTGCGTTTGATAATTAGCTAGCTATAATTTAACGTTACCCATTTTATTATATAGGGTTGTTCATGTCTTTACTCATGTACATCTCATCAGTAAAGACGCTCCTGTAATTAGAAGTATATCTCCAGCACGTGTGTTCAGATCAGGGCTGCCAGGTTTTCACAACAAATCCTTAAAAAAGTTAAAATATAGGTTTTTTAGCAGGGTTGCCTTGGTAAAATTTGCATTTTAGGGGCTAAATATCACGTTATTTGTATTGGGGTCGCTGTGACCAGCGGACATGAAAAACAACCACCACAGACTTGGCAACACTGGTTGGCATTTACTACACAAAGCCGTAATTCACTGACAATCTACACAACATCGATGTTAAAATCGCAGGCGATTCTTTGACGATTTTGAAAGCGATTTTGTGTTAGTTGTAGGTAGACTAAGGCTCTGGCAGTAACTGCCGCTCCACCTGAACCAGTGTTGCCAAGTCTGCGGTTGTTTTTCATGTCCGCGGTTTGAAGCAATCCCAATACCAATAACGTGATATTTAGCCACTAAAATGCTAATTTTACAAGGGGAACCCTTTCCAAAAATTTATATATTAACCCCGGGAAGCAATTTTTATCGGGGAACCTCCCGGAAACGCGATTGGGCTAGTTTTGAACTAGTTTTAAGAAGCAACTGGTCAGGATTTGTTGTGAAAACCTGGCAACCCTGATCTAAATGCACATGCTGGAGATATACTTCTAATAACAGGAGCATCTTTACTGATGAGAGGTGCATGAAAATCGCATTCGATTTTTTGCACAGCCCTATGGATCATAACTAACATGCTCTGTCTAGTCTGTTGGTCTCCGTGTCCTCTTTGCTTCGTGGTTTTTCTGTGCGTGAAAAAATTGATGTGTGGCGTGAAAGCGTGTGAAAAGAGTCAATTGCGTGTGTCTCACGGTGAATGCTTGAGAGTTGGCACATTAGTTCCCAAGCAGAATAAAGGACAGGTTGATTATTGCTGTTTAGCGTTTGTATTAATCTATGATGTGTCCCTGTTTGCCTACAGGGACATAAAAAAATTAATTAAAAGTGATGCGTGGACCAAGGTGTCTGAGATTGTTCATTTTAAGTAAAGGATCCTAATATTTCGTCCACAAAAATATTTAATGAGGTTATAACTCCTTGTGGTTAGTCTGCACGAGATCAACAAGCTTGTTTGCTTTGCGGCCGCTTTAAATACAAAATAAGCATTCGATCTACGTTAGAGCATCTGAGCGCTCACAAATCTTTCTGCAGCATCGTGAGCAGAGCGGCAAGAACGATTTTTGACGCTCTAGACGCCGGCGGTGTGAACGCACAGTTAAGCTTCGGCTATGGCTGTAGTGTTGTTGTGAAAGTAGGGGCAGAGCATAGAGACTATGCCGTTTCTCGTTTGTTACTCTAGAGTAGACCAATTCACTTTATTGAGGCATACTGCCCCCATCTGGTATGGAATGTGGAGTATGGAATGGAGTATGGTATGGAATGTGGAGTATGACTTGATTCCCCGTTTGGGGATCTCTGAGAATTGAGGTAATTTTAAAATGATATTTTGACAAAATAATGTTTTTTAACCTTGGATGGATTTAAACCTAATGTACAGGACTTATAAACAGTGATAGGAAGCTTAGAATTTTCATCTTACTGGCTCTTTAAAATAAATAATATTATCGTTCAGATATAAAAATGTCATAAGATAATAACATAATTTTCTATATAATTAAGTAAGAAAAAATAAATATTAAACTGTAACTATGCTTCCACTATTCGAGCTCGCTGATTGGTTTAAGAATAAACGGCCAATTTATCTTAGATATTTTGAAGTGAGTGAAGTGAAGTGACATTCAACCAAGTATGGTGACCCATACTCAGAATTTGTGCTCTGCATTTAACCCATCCGAAATGCACACACACAGAGCAGTGAACACACACACACACACACACTGTGAGCACACACCCGGAGCAGTGGGCAGCCATTTATGCTGCAGCGCCCGGGGAGCAGTTGGGGGTTCGATGCCTTGATCAAGGGCACCTAAGTCGTGGTACTGAAGGTGGAGAGAGAACTGTACATGCACTCCCCCCACCCACAATTCCGTCCGGCCCGAGACTAGAACCCACAACCTTTCGATTGGGAGTCCAACCCTCTAACCATTAAGCCTTGACTTCCCCATATATGCATTTTTGCTGCATATATGCTCCAGAACAACAGCAGCTGTGCCAAGCAGTGCCAGCCAGAGTTATTTTCTGTTCATTGAGAGCTAATTTAATAAAGACTATCTAGCTTCTGAGTAGATTAAGTTATTAACCCAACAATAGCGGGGTCTTAATATAAATTCCAACAATTCCAACATTTTCCCCATTGTATTGTCACAGGTAGGAAAAGAGAATTTTTTTCTCAAACACAATAGATCCATTATTGAAACTCAGTGAAAGTTTGATCATGGCACATTTGGCAACACAAATGGTAGAAATGTCTTGTGAAAAAACACACCAAAGTTGAGTGTACACACTTCGAAGGCCACGGACATCGAAGACCAGGTCTCCGAAATGCACAAAGGGCCCTTCGAAGTGCGTGAGATGCTCCGCCTTTGCTGGATTTCCTAACTCCGCCCCCAGAGGTTCCCGATTACTGCTCTGTCGCATTGCAACGGTGCGAGAAGAGCGCTGACGAGAGGATAATCCTGCCAGGATAGGTGGAGCCAGAATTGCTCGTTTGTGCTTTTATGTTTTACATCATAATGGAGGAGAGTTATGTAACTCAGGCTTAGCCAAGACCGAGGCCAGGTAAGTTACACTGGTTTGCTGCGTCCTTTGTTTGATTACAACTTTAAATGCAGGTTCTGGTTCGGAGCTTATTTGAATATTATAATTATACATATGAAAAACTACAAAATACACACACTTGCACACACCGCAGTTCAAATGCTGACTGATATGTTAAGAAGGTGTGATTTTTATATAGTTTATTGTCTTGACCAAGGTGATATTTAGGGTTTGCAACGCATTTTTTTTTCCAGCGGTTAAGCATAAAAATAAAACTGAAAAAAAATTAAGTGCGTAGTATAGCTGCTGCTGAACATTGAGCTATCACAGCTGAACAGTGCTATGTTTGAATTTATTATTCTGAAAATAAATGATTCTGACAATAAATGTTGTTACATTAATCAGAGGTGGACTTTAAGGAAGTACATTAGTTAAGTTTACTCCTACAAATATAAAGTACTACGTTTTGTTTTTCTCACAGGACAGCAGCACTACAAAAATATGGTCTTTTACAACATGATGCATTGTTGTAGATTAAACTTCCAAACAGTATATTTACTAGGCAACTTTAAATTGAATAACATTGAACATATTTAGAAGTAAACTGCAACATACACAGTAGTGCAGAAGTAATATTAATGTAAAACCATCCTGACAAATTATTTTTCAGAATAAGACTGTACATACCTTTACTTTTACTCTCAATACCTTATGTATATTGGAGTATGCAAGATAATACTTTTACTTAAAGGATAGTTCAGCCAAAAATGACAATTCTGTGATCATTTGCTCACCCTTAACTTGTTCCAGGTTTGTTATTTTCATTTTTGGGGTTTTAAACATATGGTATTTGTAGTTACTAAAAATGGTTTACATAACTACCTCAATATTTCTTCTAACTACGTTTTCATAGCGCTAAACAATTCCTCTTTTCCTTCTTTCTCTAAATCAGACTGGACCCCTGTACTGCAGGGGTCTCTGAGGAGGTGCTGGCCATTCACCAAGAGACTCACCTCCTGAAGACCCCAGAACACATGGAGGCAGCGCTGGGCTCAAACTGATGTTGTTTTCCTGATGTTAATCCTAAACTATGCTGTAAATGATTGTAAAAAGTACTTTCAATTACAGAGCAATTTGTTTTAATGTGTAAAAAATATATTTAACGGATGAGAAAAACTAAAAGTTTTGTGAAAAAATTTACAAGCTGCATTAAACTTATTAACAACTAGTGTTGTCACGGTACCAAAATTTCAGTATTCTGTACCGATACCAGTGAAAATCCACGGTTCTCGGTACCAAGAAAAATTATTAAAATTAAAACTTTTTATCACTAAAAATAAAACCAATGCCATTCTTTATACTTATTTTCAAATGTGTTTAAAGTTTTTCTACAAGTTATATAATTATGAAAAACAGTAAACAAGTTTCACCCAAATTTAATTTGTCTTTTAATGTATGAAATTTAAACATTTTATTTTTGTAAATAAAGGGGATTTACTATTAAAATTAAAACATGGAAGAAATATTTTGTGATTTATTTCTTTAAAAAAAATAAAGTTTATTAATTTTTTCAACAGTAGTAGCAGTATCACATACATGTGACTAAATAATAGTAATATTTAGCAGCACAATGCCTTTATGTAAAAATGAACTTTTAATGAATGCATATTTGTCATTTTAACTGAACTTAAGACTGGTGGTGATGCTTAAGATATTTTTGGTCATTGAGGGTTTCTGTAAAAAAAAAAAAAAAAAAAAAAAATAGTAATAGATCATATGAATTATTATTAAAAGATAATACTGCTAATAATTCCACTACCATACTAACAATATACAATGCACTATTAATTGATCAGCTGCTGGGTTCATGAATATTAATCACGTTGTATGCATTTGGTCAAACTGATTTGCTGAAATCAAACCAGGGACGGTAATAGATAAATGCCAGCCAATGAAATTGCCATTTGCGCATTAGCTCCGCCCACTACTGGAAAAAACGTCATATCTTTTTTTTGTTCGAAAAATATGAATAATTCTAAATGAGCTCCATTATTTTGACGAGAAGACAACAAAGAATATAGTTTACATGTAGGATGTTGATTCAGCATGGTAAGACTCTCGCGCTCTCTCCGCATGTGTGAGAAAGCGACAGTGAGTTGTGCGCCTTCACACAGAGTTTACAGAGCGTCAAATACAGGTGCGCTGTGCGTACATTGACATGAATCGGAAAGTTCAGATCGCTTGATAGAGAGAGAAGTCTGAAGCTCAGATGCTGAAATTAATGCAAGTGTCACGCGCTTCAATCTATGTAGTAAACAAACCTGCACGTCTCTGCCATTCGATCATTCAAAGACGCACAGAACATGCAGGATTCATATTTCAAACAACTTTTGCGGCTTAGGGTTAGTTCACCCAGATAGCAAAATTATGTAATTAATAACTTACCCCTCATGTTGTTTCAAACCCGTAAGACCTCCGTTTATCTCCGGAACACAGTTTAAGATATTTTAGATTTAGTCTGTGTGTACGGTATACTGTCCACGTCCAGAAAGGTAAGAAAAACATCATCAAAACAGTCCATGTGACATCAGAGGGTCGGTTAGAATTTTTTGAAGCATTGAAAATACATTTTGGTCCAAAAACAGCAAAAACGATGACTTTATTCAGCATTGTCTTCTCTTCCGTGTCTGTTGTGAGAGATAGTTCAAAACAAAGCAGTCTGGATATCCGGTTCGCAAACTAATCATTCAGTTCACCAAATCGAACTGAATCGTTTCAAACGTTTCGCATCTCTAATACGCATTAATCTACAAATGACTTAAACTGTTAGTTTTTTTATGTGGCTGACACTCCCTCGGAGTTAAAACAAATCAATATCCCGGAGTAATTCATGCCCTCAAACAGGACACTGACTGAACTGCTGTGAAGAGAGAACTGAAGATGAACACCGAGCCGAGCCAGATAAAAAGAACCGAGGAGCTGATGATACTGCGCATGTGTGATTCAGTGTGAAGCAGACCGACACACAGAGTGTCTAAACTGAACTGATTCTTTTGGTGATTGATTCTGAACTGATTCTGTGCTAGTGTTATGAGCGCGGGTAAATCAAAGGCTTGAATCAAGGGCAATCATCGCAAATGACACCATTACGTCGAGCGCAAAAGAACCAGTGAACCGTTTTCTAAAACCAGTTTATTGAAAGAACTACTGGTGATCCGAAAACCGATGCAACCGGTTCTTAACTCGTGAACGAATCAACGGGGCAATTTTTTTTTACCAGAACTTTATTTAGTTCCTGGTTCCTGCGGTGGAAACACACCGAGTACAAGTACAGCCCAAAGTCTCTAGTTCCTGGGTAAAGTTCCTGTGGTGGAAACGCAGCTCTACTGTCATATGTGCAAGCCGTTCTGGAGGTTAACTTAAGACGTATGCATCAAGCACATGCCTCTGAGATATGAGAGTCTCACAAATATTGTTTACAAGAACAAAGTTTCCTTACTTTAGCAAAGGAAAACCAGTCTCTTCTTGGCTTAGATTGAAATCCTCCTAATTAGGCTAATGCTTCTAGTTAGTGACCAGCGATTTGTTTTGGTGTCTCTCATCCACGCTTCCATGTTCGTCACTAATCACAAGTGCATGTGTGTCCTACGTCATCTGCCCAGAACCGCTTGAATATATGACAGTCAGGAGAAGTGAGGAAAAAGTGTTTATACCATTTAAAACATGGATGCTTTTCTTACAAAAACAAACCAATTCCCTACAGGAAGCCTTTATTCATCTCTTTTTATTACAGATGTGCATGCTTTATTTGACTACTTTTGGACTATTGAACAAAAACACCCTCTAAGGTGCCGTTCACATGTAGCGTCTTTTTGCGCGCGCTGTGCGATGGCCCATTTTTTCCAGGCACGTCATGTAATGGAAGGCACCGCATCAAGTTAAAAACATCTAAACTTTTCAGAGAGCCGCAAGCGCACCGCGGGTCATGTGACAAGAACTAACCAATCAGCTTCATCCTTTCACGTAACAACGTTGAAAACTCAGCCGAGATGAAGGAACAGCTGTTCATAGTTGTATATGGATTGCCATTTTTAAATAAATTTAGTAGCAGAGCTACTGCAAGTGATTTTTAGTTGCGCAAATCCATTTTTCCTTTGCTGAAATGTCAGCGTCTTCATGGAGAGAGCACGTCATGGTTGCTTAGCAAAGGAAGACGCCTCAGGGGCGCAACTGCCCGAGCGCTTTGGAAAAGAAAGAGAAAGTGGCGCGCCTAGCGTTTTTCACGCGTTTTTAGGCGCGATATGTGAACGGCCCCTTACTCCAATTCTAACGCTTGGAAGAGCCAGGATAATTATTTATATAAATCAGATTGGATTAATCTGAAAGAAATCAGTCATATACACCTAAAGAGTTCTTGAGAGTGAGTAAAACAAGGCTTAACTTTCATTTTTGGGTGAACTAACCCTTTAATATCTTTCTTGTGGTGAACACAAAAGAAAAAAGATATTTTGAAGAATGTGGGTAACCAAACAGTAGCTGGTGCATTTTCATAGTAGAAAAAATACTGTTCAAACTGTCTGGTAATACACATTATTCAAAATAACATTTATCATGACATCAGAATATTATTATGTTTTGTGAACAAATGTTCTGTATGTGTATCATGGCCTTATTTTAGTGACTTAAAATACATTTTTCACTAACCACAAATAAACTTTGTTTTTTCAAAAACACAAACATGTACTTCTACATCCATGCAGCACAGCATATTATTGTTGCACAGATTGTGCCGATTACAGTGTTATCAGATTTAAGTTATTAATATGCTTAATAACTAAAAAAAAAAAAAAAAAAAAAAATACACACACACACACACAAATGTCTGAAAAAAAGTCTCAAAAATACCCAGGAAAAAAAAAAGCTTTGTAAGCCCATACCACAAACATTCATTAAAAATGAATGAAGAATAAACACCAACCTCCTTGTTCCTCGTGTTTTATTTCTGGTTCCTCCTGTTTTATTCTCCAGGTTTCTGTTTCCTCGTGTTTTATATCTGGTTCCTCATGTTTTATTTCTGTTTCCTCGTGTTTTATTATGCAGGTTTCTATTTCTTCGTGTTTTATTCTGCAGGTTTCTGGTTCCTCGTGTTTTATTGCCCAGGTTTCTGGTTCCTCGTGTTTTATTGCCCAGGTTTCTGGTTCCTCGTGTTTTATTTCTGTTTCCTCCTGTTTTATTGTCCAGGTTTCTGGTTCCTCGTGTTTTATTTCGGTTTCCTCGTGTTTTATTCTGCAGGTTTCTGGTTCCTCGTGTTTTATTTCTGTTTCCTCGTGTTTTATCGTGCTGGTTTCTGGTTCACTCGTGTTTTCTTCTCTCTCCTCTTTTACAAACTCCATCTTCACAGCAGCAGATCTCAGTTTAGATGATAAACTCCTCCAGATATTCCTGCTCGCTTCAAAACTCAGTCACGACTGTGAGGACGAGAATATTACAGGTATTTACTGAACTGATTCAAAATCTGTATTGTTTTTCTCATAGAAACTTGTCTAACCGTTTTTATTGAGGCAGCACACCGACGTAACAACAGAGAGCTTCTTCCTCTGAGGTTTAACTGTGTTCGTCAAACAATCGTATGAGTTTAGCGCCTCCCGCTGGGCTGGAGCGAAGCGACGAGAGGAAGAAAGACCAGCGCTGCGTCCGAAATCGTATACTGCGTACTGGGTACTACATTTGAATTTGAATGTTCTACTCGACCGTTAGAACAGAATGTTCTATATAGTATGAATGTGGGTAGTATGAATGGAACTCGTGCATAATACATCCTAAATGTTGGTGTCGTCACGTGACGTGCTTCTTCACAACAGCGCGAAAATGTAAAGAGCCCACTCGACTGCGCGAACATCAGCAATTGTTTAATTAATTAATATTAATTATTGTAGTTGTTACCGCTTTCATCTGCGTTTTAACGTTGATAGGATCAACAGCTCAGAGGAGGAATAGGTCAGCTGCTCGTAGATCACGCCTTCGTCGACAGCTTATACAATGTTTATAAAATAACTTAAGTATAATCACCTATAGCTTAAAATTTTTACCTCAGAATAAGAAGAGATGTCTATAAACACCGTGACAGAGTTTGATTTAGATCAACGAAATTAAGTAGTTTATTGTTATGAATAATTAAAAATACACAGGACAAACAAGACACGTGAAAAAATGAATAAACTTGAATTAATGCATACATATATATATAGAGAGAGAGAGAGAGAGAGAGAGAAAGAGAATGAATACAATATATACTTACGTTAAATAAATATTACAAATAGATACAATATATACAAGATAAATAATATATACATAATATAAAAAAAAAGTAAATACACATTTACAGACTGTGAGCCCTACAACCTACTGCCACCTGAATGCTGCTGTGCCAATGCTTCGACTATACTTCGAAGATGGATCTGACCATCGCCTCAGCCTCCGGCTTTCACGACAGTCCATCATGTCCATCATCGCTGCGTTGAAGTCAGACTCTGACCATGGCTGGGAAAAGGATATTGAGGTGCTGTTGTTCCTGTACTGGCTGGCTCATGCAGCATCATATCGGGTTGTATCTCGTCACTTTGGGGAGAGAATTTATCAAAGCCCACCTTGAGAGCATTGAGAATGACTAGATAGACGAGTAGTAGACGAGAGTATTCAGATTATAGCACAGATTATAGATAAATAGATAGATAGACTAGATATATAGATAGATAGACAGACAAATAGATAGAGAGATATCGACCAACAGTGACCCAAACGCACTCACTTCCCTACAGCACAAGCTTTCCAACCCAGTTTAAAGCCCATCTTTCAAGTTGAAGATCATTGTGAATGAACGTGTAGATAAATAGTGTAGGAACTGGACTTCCGTTAAGAAATTAATCATAAATTGGCATTAAAACAGTTTTTTAAAAGAAATTGTGATTAAAATTACTTCCATTGTGAAAAACGCTCTGATCGGAAGTGACGCAACGGCTGGTAAACATCGTCTCTTGGTAATGGAGTCAGACAGTGAAGAGGTTGCAGTTGGCATAAATGTCAACTCTTACGATGGGCCATTGCCGTATAATTTCGAGCCGCCTAGACGAGAGAGTGGTCAGGTAGAGTTAAGGGGAAGGGTAAATGGACAGAGGAGAGAGATAGAGTCGTGGTGTGAGGAGAATCGGTTGAGAATTGGGCAGGTGTCTTGGTGAGTGACAACAGGCGATAGCTAATTGTGGCTAACGTTGTCTCCATGTTTATCACATTGCAGTATCTTTAATAAATCATATTTAGCAATATTGCTGTCGACTTTGTTGTTTTTCAAGCATCCATGTAGATTGTCACCATCTATGCCAGCAACATGTGTCTTAAAATAATTAATTTAGATCCCAGATTTTAAATGAATGTTGTAGGATGTAGGCTATAGCTTACATCTGTGACGGTCAGCTAGTCTGGATAGGGATAGAAATTCTGTGCATTTCTACACAACATAGTTTATCGTGACATTTTGTAGAAATAGACTACTTGCACGTAGATTCGTGACGTACTTCCGCTTTGAAGTAATAGAGCTCGCTGAGTTCCGGTTGTCGGCCATTGTTTTGCCGTTTGGAGAAAATGTTACAAAAAAGTGTGTTTATAGATTTCAGAGACAGGAGAAGGTATAGAGCGCATACTGTTGTGTTCCGCTATGTACATCTTCTGCAAAGTTCAACGGAACTTTAAGTTTTCACAGTTTTCCTGCAGATGTCGACCTTAGAAAACGGTGGCTTGTGAACATACGTCGAGACGATTTTTGTCCTACCAGCAATTCTAAGGTTTGCAGTAAACATTTTAGCATTGATCAGTTTAGTGAACCGCAAACACCAGAGGCACGGAGAAAGTTAGTAACTGGTGCTGTGCCAGTGCTCTTTGCCTGGAATAATTACACAGTTAAAGCACTGTGGCCCAGTGTGTGGGAGAGGAAAGAGAGGCCTGCCGAAGTGGTATCCGCTGAACCCTTACCCATGGATGTAACGATGGATCATGATTACTGTAGCATTCCTGAGCCTTCTTCATTAGACCTGGCATGTACTAAAGTAGAAGAACTCTCTAATGAAGTGGAGGAACTGAAAAAACAGCTACATGAGCTACACGTTCAGCGTGGTTTCGGATTGGAGCGGTTTGCCGGATGAGATGAGGACATCAGATTTTACACAAGGTAAGTCTAAACATTGGTAGAATCTTACATATAGATGTGATTACATCTACTCAGTTTTAGATGTATGTAAACAATTTGTAAATGTATTCAGTATAAGACTTCTGCTTACAGGTTTCCCAGCTACCATCACCTGATGTCGTTCTGGTGGCTTATAGAGCCATCCATACACAAAATCATTCGTGTGTCCAGATCGAAATCTGCTGCCAGAAAGCATGAAGATGTCACACGTGTACTGCCACCATCAGAGGTAGGTTATATACTTGCATGCACACGATAAGTGTGACTGTACATTTACAGAACACCGTACAGGACAGTATTTAAAATGTGTTATCTATATGTTTTTATACACTTAACTTACCTTTCATGCATTTTTTTACTTTTCCAGAGACAGCTGCTGCAGCCAATTGATGAGTTTTTTCTTTTCCTTATCTACTTGTCAGTTGGTTTAAAGGAGAGAGACCTGGCACACCGAGTTCATATGCATCCTTCCACAGTGAGCAGAATAATTTCGACGTGGACAAACTACCTCTATACACTGCTGGGATCAGTGTGTGTGTGGCTTTCAGCAGCTGAAGTGAAATCTAACCTCCCTGAAGAGTTCACGGATTTCCCAGACACACAGGTCATCATTGACTGCACTGAGATCAGATGTCAAACACAGTCCTCACCACTACTCCAAAGTGAAATGTACTCAAATTACAAATCTCACTGCACAATGAAAGGCCTCACTGGAATAGCTCCTCATGGACCAGTGACATTTGTCTCTCAGCTTTATGCTGGGTCAATGAGTGACATGGAGCTCTTTAAACAGTGTGGGATAACAAAAAGACTGACAGAAGACATGGCAGTTATGGTTGATAAAGGCTTTTTGATTAGTGACTGTGTCAGTTGCAAAGTGTACTGTCCACCGTTTCTCTCCAGGTTAAAGCAGATGCCAGCACATCAGGTGAAAGAAACACAAGCAATAACTAGACTGCGTGTGCATGTGGAACGAGTCATTAGGAGGATCAAACAAAACAAACTTTTTGATTGTGTCATCACCCTTTCCCACAGTGTTAACATTAATCAATGTTTTACAGTCGCATATCTGTTGTCAAATTACTCTTATATGACAAATAACTCTTATATGACTGTTTACTTTGAGTACTGGTATGCTATTTTACATTTATGGCTTACTTTAACTCAGTGATCCTCAAATATGGCTCGCGAGACTTTCCTGCATGCTAATCAATGTCTTTAGGATCATTAGAAAATCACAGGCAGGTGTGTTTGATTATGGTTACAGTGAAAATCTGAAGGAAAGTGGATCTCGCGACCCAGATTTGAGGATCACTGCTTTAACTGTTACTGTTTTATTGCCATTTTTTATGTTAACTCTGAATCGGTTTATTTAAAAAAAAAACTTATGACAAGAAAGATAAATGAAATTTACTGAAAATGAAACTGGCATTGTACAAATAAGAGAATGGAATTGAACATAAGAAACAGACATCGTACAAATAAACATTTTATTAACATGTTTGAGTGCTGTTTTACAGATGTCATTTCTCTTACAACTTGATTTCAGTTACTGTTTCATTGACAGGTATTTAGGCATGTATGTGTAAAAGTAAAAATCCACCTTCTCTCTAAAAACTTTGTGCACTGAAGTGTCACTGTAGATGGGTCAGCGACGTTTTAGAATTTCAAAACAGTAAAAAAATAAAAATGAAAAGACAAATTAAATCTAGCATTTTTAATGTAAATCTATGTGTATATTTTTTGTTTTTATAAGTGCCCTTTATAAAAAATAACAATATATGAAATTTTAATGTGTGTCTTTGTATACAGTCCTTGAAATGCCATACGGTAAAACGAAGTGATTTTTAGAAATAAATAAATATTGATATTCATGACAAAATAAATACAACCAAGAATGTAATAGTTGATCTGTAAGTATTCTATAACAAATTGCAAAATATAAACACCTACACCACAAATACTACATATTTTGTTTTAACGACTACAGAATGTCATATATATATATCATACTAGCTCTCCTCCATTATTTTTATGAACCATGTAAACAAACAATTTATTTTTATTTATTTTAAAATCCAATGTTTTGCCATATGACATATTTTGTTTTACTGTATGACATAGTACAATTTCAATGTTTCATTGCATTTTTAATGTAATAAATTGATGTAGGCCAATTCAGAATGATTTCAAAGAAACACAAGGCATCTCAAGTGAACCTTTTATTAACAGTAGAATATATATTCCCAACACTTGGAACATTTATTTTCTCAACTCTCTTTCAGTACAAGGAACACATAGGCGGTGCTATACAGTCATGCCCACAAATATTGGCACCCTTGGCAAATATGATCAAAAAAGGCTGTGAAAATTCATCTGCATTGTTAATCCTTTTGTTTTTTTATTCAAAAAATTCACAAGAATGTATCCTTTCATTGGATAATAAGAATTTAAAATGGAGGGGAAATATAATTATGAAATAAATGTTTTTCTCAAATACTCGTTGGACACAATTATTGGCACCCCTAGAAATTCTTATGAGTAAAATATGTCAAGTATATTCCCTTTCTTATATAATCACAATTTTGAACACTCCAGCGTGATTATAAACATGAAATTATCCAGCCATTGCTTCCTGTTTCACAGAAATATAAAGTGGAGGGAAAACAAAAGCCCAAATGCCCTTAATCATCCGTCACAATCAGAAAAACCAAAGAATATATTTCTGATGTTCAGCAAAAGATGATTGAGCTTCACAAATTGGTGAAGTGGCTTTAAGAAAAGAGCTAGAGCAGTGACAATTCCCATTTCCACCATCAGGACAATAATTAAGAATTTCCAATCAACCGAAAATGTTACGAAACTGCCTGGAAGAGGACGTGTGTCTATATCGTCCTAATGTGAGGTGAGAAGGTCAGTTTGAGTGGCTAAAGACTCTCCAGTGGTCACAGCTGGAAAATTGCAGAAAATAGTTGAGTTTCTGGTTCAGAAAACCTTTAAAAAAATTGTCAAACAGAACCTACATCAACACATGTTGTTTGGGAGGGTTTCCAGAAAAATACTTAGCTCATCCAAAAACAAACTAAAGCATATTCAGTTATCAGACACAACTGGAACTTCAAATGGGACTGGCTTCTATGATCAGATGAAACAAAAAATGAGCTTTTTAGCAGTAAACACTCAAGATGGGTTTGGTGAAAACAGGGATAAAAAGTACCCCATGTGTACAATGAAATATACAGCTGTATTTTTGATGTCGTGGGCCTATATTTCTGCTGGAGGTCCTGGACATCTTGTTTAGACACACGGCATCATGGATTCTATTAAAACCAACAGATAAAAAATCAGTAAGTGACTGACTCTGTTAGAAATCTTATAATGGGCCATGTTTGTATCATTCAACCGTACAATAATCCAAACACAAACCTAAAAAACAACACCGAAATGTGTCACTGAGCTCAAAACCAAGCTTCTGCTATAGCCATTCCAGTCCTCTGACCTGAACCCTACTGAAAATGAGAGGAGTGAACTGAAGAGGAGAAGCTGGGAATCTGAAGGGTCTGGAGTGATTCTGGATGAAGGAATGGTCTCTGATCTCTCGTCAGGTGTTCTCTAACCTCATCAGGCATTATAGGAGACAGTTTTGAGCTGTTAAACTGGCAAATGCAGGATTAAAAAAGTATTCAATAAAAGGGTGGCCTTAATTGTGGCCAATGTGTATTAGAGAAAAACATTTATTTCATAATGATATTTCCCCCCATTTTAAATTCTTATTATCCAATGAAAGGATACATTTTTGTGAATTTTTCAAATAAAACATCAAAAGGATTAAGAATGCAGATTAATTTTCACAGCCTTATTTGATCATATTTGCCAAGGGTGCCAATATTTGTGGGCATGACTGTATGTAATACATGACAATATCAGTCAGATTTACAACAGTGAGATAACTTGTGAAAAATTCTGTTTTTTAACATTCATTTAAAAAAGAATTCATGTCTGTTATTAAAAGGTTATGAACAACCAAATCTCATATAATTTACAACAGTTAGATAACTTGTGAAAAATTCAGTTTTTAACATTCAGTTAAAAAAGAACAGTAACATTCATGTCCGCTATCAAAAGGTTATGAACAACCTAATCTCATATAATTTACAATAATAGCTCATATCAAAAGATTCATCACTTTTTCATGAAAAACGTATAAATGTATAACAGTAACATTGTTGAGACAAACAGTAACATTATCTTTCATCAAATGTGTAACTCCTCACACAGTTTTTTTGCCTTTCAGCTACAACAAAATTCATCACTTTACTAAACCATTTCAAATTAAGACAAACCTGTTATTCTTGATGAACAAACATCACCTTCATATATATCTATATATGAAGCCACTTTCCAGAAACATTGTGATGCTGACTTCAACTCAGTTCTATAGATAAGATACTGCCTATACTGACAAAACTGGCACATCCTGACATTACTGACATCATATACTCTCACAGTTATACCTTTCCCTCCTCTTAGCTAGGTTCTCCTCTCTAGCTGCAGGATCTGCCCTTTGCTTTGCACGGAAACGTGCACCCCTCTCCTTACTAGAAAGAGGCATCTGTAATAATGTGAAGAAATGCTTGAAACAGGCAAAAATATATTATATATGTTAATATTAATTCATAGTAGTTGTACAAACTATATATGTGATAAAACAATTAAGAAATAACTAAATAATTCAGTTAAATGCTCTGTGTCATATGGTATAACAACATGTCATACGGTAAAATCGTTTGTCCGTATGACATTTTTTGTTTGCCCTTATTTCAGTTTCATGCTTTGTCATTTATAACAGGCAGTTGCTTGGCCACCTCCTTCCACCATTACACTTTACCTTGACTTTTAAACTTTACATTTCACCTGTAAATCAATATTTTTTCAAATTTTAAATGTATTAAACCCTTTTTTGACGTTTGACCATATGACACCCAAATATGTGACGCATGGTAACACACTTGGAAAAGGTGAAATTACCTGAAATTTGGGAGCAAAATCTTAAACTTACATTCAACTTCTTCAGGGGTCCTCTGAGTGATGTCATCACATGTCACATGACTTAAGTCATTAATATTCAGTTCCAAAATGGCTTCCAAACTTTGTTTTACTGTATGACATAGGGAAAATGTGTCTTTGCGGAACAATTTGTTTTAGATACTAATGACATTTCTTAAAGGTCTATCTTACTGATACTTTAATATGCTTATCTTATCTTTTTTCATTTTTAAATATTTTTTATCATTTTAAATGCAATTGTCTTAAATAACTTTAAGTGAATTCCGTTTGACCGTATGACAATTGACCACATTAATAATCTAAACGTTACCTATTTTTGAATTTTTCACACAATTATGAACAGTGAGGAGGACAAATGATGTGAGATTAAAGCATATATATAATTTTAAACCTATTTTATATAAATATATAATATTTATTGCTTGTGGAAGTCCAAATCAGTGCGGCACGTCACTGACCCAGATACGCTGGACAAAATAATCCTCCTGGGCCCACACCATGAAATCACACCACTGCATTCCTGAGACCTGTATCCGTCCCTGCACTTGGTAATAGTATGCATGGCCCTTTTTTAGGGTGAGAAACCTGTTGTCCATTTGCAAATATTTGCAGTCAATAATGTTTTTGACATTAGGACATTTAATTTCAACAAGTCCAAATTGAGGACTGTCAGTTGGATCAAAGACCACACCATCAGGGGATGCACCAAGCCAGGGAGCATTTGGATGGATGATTAAACCACAGGGTGAGTAGTTGACATTTTTCAATTTACTGTATTCCATGGTTACCTCCGACTCCATTTCAGCACCTCTTCTCATCTCTGCCGTCTGTCGGCTTCCTCTGATGATTCGCTCTGCGAGGGACTCTGCAGAGCTCAGGCCTCTGACGTGACATCTCCCGAAACCTGGAAGCTGTTACACTTGATCTGCAAAGCTGATGCCAGTCAGGACAAGAGCTTTGCTCGCGTGTTACCTCTTCAATTTTCTGAGCCATATCTAATGGTGTGTTTAGACTTTGAAGGTGTAAGAGTTCCTCCTGAGTGCAAACAAACATGCATTTAGATGGAGCAAGATGATGTCCTTCAAGAGGCAAAGGTGGAGTTGATGGGGCATCATGTAGTGTGATGTACCGTGATGTTAAGGCTGCTGGTAGGACAACACGCTTCCTTCCTGGACCAACCCGAATGCACTTTCTATAAGTGGCTTGTCAGGTGACATGTTCATGGTGGTAACAAGTAACTTGTCCTCAAGGTTGAATTCTGAATCAGAATCTGAATCAGAATGAGCTTTATTGCCAGGTATGTTTACACATACAAGGAATTAGTTTTCGTGACAGAAGCTCCACAGTACAACAGAATGACAGAGACAGAACATAAAACACATAATAAAAGAATAAAAAAATACAAATAAGTAGATAGTGAATGACAATATACAAATGACAATTGTAGGCAGGTATATTACAAAATGCAGTTATGTATGTACATGTAAATTATGTGCAAAATTTAAGTGTATACTAAGTATGTGTGTTAGATAAATAAAGTGTATGTGTATATAAATATAAAGTGTAGTTTGTTCGCCGTTATTATCAGCTGTTCATAAGATGGATTGCCTGAGTGAAGAAACTGGTCCTGTGTCTGGTCGTTCTAGTGCTCAGTGCTCTGTAGCGTCGACCAGATGGCAACAGTCCAAAGAGGGAGTGTGCTGGATGTGAGGGGTCCAAAGTGATTTTGACAGCCCTTTTTCTCACTCTGGATAAGTACAGTTTTTGAATAGAAGGGAGGGTTGTACCGATGATTCGCTCAGCAGTCCGGACTACCCTCTGTAGTCTTCTGAGCTCAGATTTAGAAGCTGAGCTGAACCAGACAGTTACTGAAGTGCAGAGGATGGATTCAATGATGGTGGAGTAGAACTGTTTCAGCAGCTCCTGTGGCAGGTTAAACTTCCTCAGCTGGCGAAAAGGAAGTACAACCTCAGCTGGGCCTTTTTTACGATGGAGTCAATGTGAATGTCCCACTTCAGGTCCTGAGAGATAGTGGTGCCCAGGAACCTGAATGACTCCACTGCAGTCACAGTGCTGTTCATGATGGTGAGTGGGGGGAGTGCAGGGGGGTTTCTCCTGAAGTCCACGATCATCTCCACTGTTTTGAGCATGTTAAGCTCCAGGTTGTTGAGAGTGCACCAGACAGCCAGCTCTTTAACCTCTTGTCTGTAAGCAGACTCGTCACCATCCTGAATGAGGCCTATGAGTGTGGTGTCGTCTGCAAACTTCAGGAGCTTGACAGAGGGGTCCTTAGATGTGCAATCGTTGGTGTACAGGGAGAAGAGCAGTGGGGAGAGAACACAGCCCTGGGGAGCTCCGGTGCTGATTGTACGGGTGCTGGATGTGTATTTTCCCAGCCTCACTAGCTGCTGCCTGTCTGTCAGGAAGCTGTTGATCCACTGACAGATGGAGGTGGGTACAGAGAGCTGATTTAGTTTGGGCAGGAGAAGGTTTGGGATGATCGTGTTGAAGGCCAAGCTGAAGTCCACAAACAGGATCCTCACATAAGTCCCCGATCTGTCTAGGTGTTGCAGAACATAATGCAGTCCAATGTTTACTGCATCGTCCACAGACCTGTTTGCTCTGTTGGCAAACTGAAGAGGATCCAGCAAGGGCCCAGTGATGTCCTTCAGGTGGGCCAGCACCAGTTTTTGCAAATGACTTCATGACTACAGACGTTAGAGCCACAGGCCTGTAGTCATTTAGTCCTGTAATTTTGGGTTTCTTAGGGATGGGGATGATGGTGGAACGTTTGAGGCATGAAGGGACTTCGCACAGCTCCAGCGATCTGTTGAAGATCTGTGTGAAGATGGGGGCCAGCTGGTCAGCACAGGATTTCAGACAGGCTGGTGTAACACAATCTGGGCCTGGTGCTTTTTTCCTTTTCTGCTTCCGGAAGACCTGGCGCACCTCATCCTCGCTGATCTAAATTGCAGGTGCCCCACCTGAGAGGGGGGATGCAGGAGGTGAGAATGGTGAGAGTGCTTGATTGGAGAGGTGTTCAGGATGGGTTGCAGGAGCTGTTAATGGTGTGAATGTTTGTTTGGAGAGGCATTCAGGGCTGGTTGCAGGAGTTGTGAAGGGTGTGAATGGTTGTGTGGGGAGGTGTTCAGGGCAGGTGATGGGTGTTCTTTCAAACCTGCAGTAAAACTCGTTCAGATCGTCTGCCAGTCGTTGATTCTCTACAGTGCTGGGGGGTGGTGTCTTGTAATTGGTGATCTTCTTTAGACTTTTCCACACTGATGCGGAGTCGTTGGAAGTGAACTGAGTCCTTATTTTTTCAGAATAATTCCTCTTTGCCACTTTGATCTCCTTTTCCAATGTGTATTTAGCCTGTTTATACAAGACATTGTCCCCCTTCACGTAAGCATCTTCTTTGGCCTGACGGAGCTGTCTGAGTTTTGCAGTGAACCACGGTTTGTCATTATTGTAAATTAGTTGAGTCTTTGTGGGAATACACATATCCTCACAGAAACTGATATATGATGTTACGGTCTCTGTGAGTTCATCCAGATCGGTGGCAGCAGCTTCAAAAACACTCCAATCAGTGAGGTCAAAACAAGATTGTAAATCCTGCTCTGCTTCATTAGTCCATCTTTTTACAGTCCTTGATACAGGTTTAGCTGATTTTAGCTTCTGCCTGTAAGACGTTATAAGATGAACCAGAAGATGATCAGAACGTCCCAAAGCTGCTTGTGGAACAGAGTGAAATGCATCCTTTATTGTGGTGTAACAGTGATCCAATATATTACTGTCTCTTGTGGGACAAGTAATATGCTGTCTGTATTTTGGCAGTTCACGGGATAGATTGGCTTTATTAAAGTCCCCAAGAATGATTAAAACAGAGTCTGGGTGTTGTTGTTCTGTCTCTGTGATCTGATCAGCGAGTTTCTGTAAAGCTGAGCTCACATGCGCTTGCGGAGGGATGTAAACACTGACCAGAATGAACGAGTGAAACTCCCGCGGCGAATAGAACAGCTTGCAGTTAATGAAGAGTGTTTCGAGATTTAAGCAGCACGTCTTCTTTAACACAGTTACATCTGTACACCACCGTTCATTGATGTAAAAGCATGTCCCGCCGCCGCGTGATTTCCCCGTAGATTCTGATTCGCGATCCGCTCTAAACAGCTGAAAGTCCGGCAGATGGAGCGCGCTGTCTGGTATGGTGTCATTCAGCCAGATTTCCATGAAACACAGAGCAGCAGAGTGTGTGAAATCCTTATTTGTCCTACAAAAAAAAAAAGCAGAAGGAGTTCGTCCATTTTGTTGGGTAGAGAGCGGAGATTTGCCAGATGGATGCTAGGCAACGGCGTTCGAAATCCGCGCTTCCTGAGTCTGACGAGCGCTCCCGCTCGCTTCCCCCATCTGCGCGTCCTGAAGCGCTTGATCAGCGCCGCCGCTCCTCCGATAACAACATTCACTAAAACATCTGAATAATTGAAATCCGGAAAAACATCTTGTGGTGCGTTCTGCCGAATGTTCAGCAGTTCTTCCCTGGTGAAACTGATGGCAGGAATATAACTAAAGACAGGACAAACTAACAAAAACATATGCAGAGCTCGTCACGGAGGCAGCCATCCTGTATCGGCGCCAGTACAGTCCTGACTCAGATGACCAGAACACCGCAAGTACTGAATTGGGCTCTTTCACATCTTTTTGTTTATTCAAACTGAGATTTGTATTTGTTCGTTCAGGTGCAGGAGGGACTTCGAGGAGAACTTCGCAGAAGAGAGCTCGGTTCAGTGTCGCTGTCCGTGATACGCGGCTCTCACTCTCTCTCTCCGCACTAAACACAACACACGAGTAACCAGCTACTCTGTTCAGCTTTTCAGCGTCTTGTGTTCGGATGCTTTAATGTTTAAATCGACAAGTGGTAAGGCTTAAAAACACGTGATAAAGATAAGCTTTCGTGACGATGCGCAACAGTGGCCCATCAACTGTCCTGAGCATCTTTTTAGGCTGGCCTCAGCCAGTCGTGTGCTAAATAAATATCAAGGTGAAAGTCATTATAACTTGCTTAGTATAGACCCAGCTCCCAACCCAACTTTGAGAATAGATTAAAGGCGATTAGATAAAGGTGATTTTTATCGCCCAATAAGAGGCTCACGGCCCACCACTAATATATATATATATATATATATATATATATATATATATATATATACAGTATATTTACTTAAAATTTACTTCTTGTCTAATTGTGTCTTAATTTAAATTACTTTCCTTCCATCAGCTTGGTGTTTAAAACAAATAAATGGATATAAACACAATCTAAAGAACATTTCTTGCCACTATCATTTGATTCAATTTGTTTTGTGTTTGATGAGAAATAAAACCAATAGCTGAAGAGGTTTTCTGAAGATGAAGATTATATGTATTTATCAGTGTCTTTGCTATCACTATATATACAACTATAAACTGATGTGACAGACAGTGATTAACCTCATTCAATAGATATTTGCATAGACAGGCAAACATAATCTCCTAATTTTGTAAATGAAGCCAATTACATTTGCATTAAGCAGAGATGGCACTTGTCTATAATTTAAATTAATAGCTTACTTTTACAAACTGAGCTTTCCATGAACAAAAATGTGTTTTGCCTGTATGTCATGATAAAGAGGTAAATCCAGCCCTGCTTTTAGAAAGACACAGAAGTGAATTCAGGGCTTTTAAAGGGGTCCTATTATAGTCTTTTACAAAGTCTTGATTTTGTTTTGGGGGTGAACTAAAACAGGCTCTTATTCTAGGATGTTCAAAACATTATTTTTTACATATTTTACATTATTAGTAGTGATGTGTCATTCATGATCGAATAGTTCTATTTGAACGAATCTTTTAGGTGAATGAATCGTTCTCGTTCACGCAATCCACTGGCTCATATTTCTCGTTCAGTGAAGTTCCTCCCTCCACAGCAGCGTGGTGCTATAAGCAGCGCATGCGCAGCTCAGTGAACCGGGTAACAACCATTTCATCCTGTCAAAGAATTACTGAACCTCGAGCCAATAGCCTTCGAGTATGAGATGTGACAGAGTATGTGATTTGTTGAATGTAGTGAACGAATACGCCCTTCAATGAACGAGTTTCATATGAGTCTGAACTAGAACTATAGATTTTATAGTTCGTGAACGCAATGACTGAACTGGTACCCATGTCGTTCATGCATGAGTTGAGTGATTTAGTACATCTCGTTCATGAATGAAATGACTCAACTGGCACACATGTCATTCGTGAACGAGCTGAATGAACGGATACATGTCGTTCGTGAATTAAATGAACTGGTACATAGCTTATCTCGTTCGTGAACGAAATGGTTAATCTGCCATATGTCAATCTTGGAAAATGCAAAGCGCAGTTACAGGTACTGTGCACATACGCTTGTTTTGATATTTAGCAACTCCACGTTTAATCCCCTATTTATGAATTTGAATATATAATATATAAACTGTCTGACCAAACAATTAAAATGCTAATTAGGCAAGAAAACCTTGTGCTTTGTTCATCTGAACAACTTAATAAGACTTTATTTATTGAATGCGATTTATACACACATTTTAATAAAGTCAGATCAGTTTTTGTAACAAGTGACTACATTCGTTGACTAAAGACATAACACATAATACACTCTTTTTTTTGCCACCTGCTGGCATATTTTGTGTAATACGAGGAAATGATCACTGATCGAATCAGTGAACAATTCTGAACGAATCATTTTGGTTTATGAATCATAATTTCTACCACTAATTATTACCAAACTTCTCTCCCCAGTATGGCATGAATGGCTCGAATAGTTCCTGTATCAAATGAAGGCCCGCCTTCTGAAATATGAAATGTGCTGTGATTGGTTAGCTGGGCCAGTGTGTGTTGTGATTGGTAAGCTGAGCCAGTGTGTGTTGTGATTTGTTAGCTGGGCCAGTGTGTGTTGTGATTGGTTATCTTGGCCAGTGTGTGTTGTGATTGGTTATCTCGGCCAGTGTTTGTTGTGATTGGTTAGTTGGGCCAGTGTGTGTTGTGATTGGTTAGCTGGGCCAGTGTGTGTTGTGATTGGTAAGCTTGGCCAGTGTGTGTTGTGATTGGTTATCTCAGCCAGTGTGTGTTGTGATTGATTAGCTGGGCCAGTGTGTGTTGTGATTGGTTATCTCGGCCAGTGTGTGTTGTGATTGGTTATCTCGGCCAGTGTGTGCTTTGATTGGTTAGCTGGGCCAGTGTTTGTTGTGATTGGTTAGTTGGGCCAGTGTGTGTTGTGATTGGTAAGCTGGGCCAGTGTGTGTTGTGATTGGTTATCTCGGCCAGTGTGTGTTGTGATTGGTTATCTCGGCCAGTGTGTGTTGTGATTGGTTATCTCAGCCAGTGTGTGTTGTGAATGGTTATCTCAGCCAGTGTGTGTTGTGATTGGTAAGCTGAGCCAGTGTGTGTTGTGATTGGTAAGCTGAGCCAGTGTGTGTTGTGATTGGTTAGTTGGGCCAGTGTGTGTTGTGATTGGTAAGCTGGGCCAGTGTGTGTTGTGATTGGTTATCTCGGCCAGTGTGTGTTGTGATTGGTTATCTCGGCCAGTGTGTGTTGTGATTGGTTATCTCAGCCAGTGTGTGTTGTGATTGGTTATCTCAGCCAGTGTGTGTTGTGATTGGTTATCTCAGCCAGTGTGTGTTGTGATTGGTTAGCTGGGCCAGTGTGTGTTGTGATTGGTTATCTCAGCCAGTGTGTGTTTATAGTTAGCAGGGCCAGTGTGTGTTGTGATTGGTTACCTAAGCCAGTGTGTGTTGTGATTGGTTACCTAAGCCAGTGTGTGTTGTGATAGGTTAGCTGGGCCAGTGTGTGTTGTGATTGGTTATCTCAGCCAGTGTGTGTTGTGATTGGTTATCTCAGCCAGTGTGTGTTGTGATTGGTTAGCTGGGCCAGTGTGTGTTGTGATTGGTTATCTCAGCCAGTGTGTTTTGTGATGGGCAGTAGTCTGTGCCTGGTCGGGAAATGTCATGCCCACACCATAGCTACCTACGAGCTTAAGTGTAAATACTGCATCAAAATTAAATCGATTTTAGCATTATATAAAACTTGATGATTATAACCACTCTAAGTTCATCTGCCTTGGGAAAGCTAGAGTGTGTTTGAGATAGTGATATAACAATCATTGCCTTCTCTAATGCAGCTAAAACAAGGTCTCGTCCCATTCATCGATATTTGTGATATCAAAAATCCCAGAAAATATGTTTTAGTCTAAAGTCATTTGTTGAAGTTTTTGTATAGTTATTTCTGTTAAATAAAATATCTACTTTTGAAGTGGACTTTGAACAATGTAACTCTGCAGATCTTTTTTTATTCTCAAAACAGCAACATAACAGATCTGACTAAAGCTGAAAATTATAATAGGACCCTTAAAAAACAATGGTTGGCTTTAGTAGCTCTCCACCACATATAACTTTTTACCAGCTCAGGGCACTGACTCACCAAAGACAATTATAGACAAAATGAACACGCACTTGTTTTATGAGAACAAACCATTTATTGTCACCACTCAACAGACTGTGAGTCATGGCTGTGGGTTTCCTACAAAATAAAAACAATGACATAAACATGAATGTACATAATATATGTGATAATAGCAAAAATAAATGAAAAGAAACTGGCAATAACAGCACAATAGATTAAGCTTAATAATTAAAAATGAACATTAGCCAAAAAAATAGGTAGTAATACAAGGAAGGCTGCAATTATTATCTTATACACCTGTAACTTGACACCTTTATTAGAGCCATGCAGCTTGTGTAACACCACTCTGCCTGAGCTACCAGAGCGCGTGCGCGTAGAGTTAAGTTTACAACAGTTTTTACCCCTTAAATATAAAGAAATGGAGCGAACCTTAATTCAAATTCGTACTAATAACAACAAATGTAACTCTAGCACTCAAAAGACTGAAAATATGTGTATAAACTTAAGCATAATAATATTATAATACATAAGTGTTACGGATCACTCGGGAAGCAGGGGAGTAACAGATGAAGATGTTTATTTTAAGACACAAGCAGAGGAGCAGGTAGTGAGGAGTGAATGGGAGTTTGGATCCGTGCAGGTGAGGCTGTGACTTCTTGGAGGGATCAGTGAACCACACACACGCACTTCGGGGAACTGGGACCTTCGGAGAGAATCCTTGGAGAGAGAGTAGAAGAGGAGTTAGTCCTAATAGTAAGCATACAGAAATGATCTTGTCGAGAACGTGACCGGACGAAGACTGAGTGCGCATGTGTGGCTTTTATGGTGCAGCGCTGATGAGTGGGTGATGGTGGTGATCTAGTATTCAGGTGAGGGTGTGCGCTGTGATTGTGAGGAGGGGGAACCTGGCGTGTTTGTAACAATAATATTTGAGCTTCAAAAACACTCTTCATAAATCTACAGGTGATGTTACAGTCTATGGTCTCAACATGCAGAAGGAGATATTTAAGAGCGAGGTTATGTTTATAATTTATTTTAAGCTCTATTTTGAAGACTGAATTAAATTATTGAATAATTCAGTTGTTTTTATTAATATATCAAGAGTTATTATTAATAATAAATAATACATTATATTAATACATGATTATAATATAATTAATAACAATATAATTAATATGAAATAATTTCATTGTATTATTCTGGAATACCTACTGTTTATTTGGGCAGATTTAAGTACAGAGCATTGGGATTCACAAGAAAAATATATACGTATAAAAATTATTTCTGCTGCATTATTATGTTTTTTATCTCATTCGAATATAAAAGCACTGTGTAATGTTCTGTACAAAGGAAACATTTTGTATTAAAAACATCTCACTATAATTTATAAATTACAGTGTATAAAAATGAAAGGGTAAATGAATATGTTTTTAGTGTGTGTACAGTATTCACTCTTCCAAATGTCTGGCTGAATGACAGGTCTTTCTTTTATACATGGAGTTACGGCACCGGTTAGCTTTAGCAACAGCATATCACTGATTTAAACACAGTACATTGGAAATAGTCGGTTTAATGTTTACTGAAAGCATCCACAATAGATGAGCCTGAAGCAGCAGTTCATATCGACAGCCTTGACAACAGACTACAAGGCTCGTGGGTAGATTTACCAGTGTGATAATACGATAGCATACCTAGCAAACATAACTGAACAATTAGCTTTGGACAATGAGCAATGTCTGAAGCATATTCACCAACATACCACTTGGCAATAAAAAGAATGAAACTTTGTGAAGATGTCCGGAGATGAATTAAAGGTGAAATGGCCAAGTTGTTCATGCATGCTTTGATTCTTCTTTTACATCACTTCTTCCAGCAGGGAAGCAGATCTTGTGTAAAGTTGTTGGGTCAGTCATATTAGTACAAATTTGGCGATGGATCGCGGGCAAAGTGTCTATATCAAGTGCTCTCTCGTATCACTTTCAGTCGATCGCTTGACATTCCAATTTAACATCTTGAAATCTGGTGAGACACTCTGTGGAAATCCTGCCAAAAATCCTGATTTTCATATCCGGTTCGCGAACGAATCATTCGATATAACTGGATCTTTTTGAAACAGTTCACCAAATCGAACTGAATCATTTTAAACGGTTCGCGGCTCCAATACGCATTAATCCACAAATGACTTAAGATGTTTACTTTTTTAATGTAGCTGACACTTCCTCTGAGTTCAAACAAACAAACATCCGGGAGTAATTAATTTACTCAAACAGTACACTGACTGAACTGCTGTGAAGAGAGAACTGAAGATGAACACAGTTCGATTTGGTGAACTGGTTCCAAAAAGATCCGGTTACATCGAATGATTCGTTCGCGAACCGGATATGACAAACTGCTTTGTTTTGAACTCTCTCACAACAGACACGGAATAGAAGACAATGCTGAATAAAGTCGTAGTTTTTGCTATTTTTGGACCAAAATGTATTTTCGATGCTTTAAAAAATTCTAACTGACCCTCTGATGTCACATGGACTACTTTAATGTTTTTCTTACCTTCCTGGACATGGACAGTATACCGTACACACAGCTTCAATGGAGGGACTGAGTGCTCTCGGACTAAATCTAAAATATCTTAAACTGTGTTCCAAAGATAAACTGAGGTCTTACTGGTTTGGAACAACATGAGGGTGAGTTATTAATGACATAATTTTCATTTTTGGGTGAACTATCCCTTTAAAAAATTTTTTAAGGTATTCAGAACAGAGCAACATAAAAATCTAAGCAGCTTTACATTTATAGGACAAAGTTTTACACAAGGTTTTTTTTTTTTTTTTAATTGTAAAGAATTCATAATCGGTCCAGTTTTAGGCTTTTTCTTATTTTTATATTTAAGACATCAATCAATTATGGTGTTCAACACCGAGATGGCAGAAAGCGTTTGTTTTCCTCATTTTATAAAAGCACAACTTTATGTTCATATTTTGAGTGGACACAAATAAAACCAGACCTTTTATAGTTTAGATTGATGTATTACTCTCACCTTTATCAGCAAAAATGACAGCATATTTTAAGTTGCTTCCACTGTTAGAAAAAAATGCTGAAAAGCGATGGTGCTGGCACCTCCATGCAGAGCGCGCTTCAGCTTCCACTCTCAGCAAAAACCCTTGCATATCAATCTAACAGCACATTTATCTAGGTTAGATATTTAAACAAACATTGTAAAAATGCTTGAACTGTTTTATATATAGATTTTATTTAGCCAAGTTGTGATGATTTGACTAGAAACATATGTGATCAATTCACTATGCCACTGGTCGCTTGGTCCTTTTAAAAAAAGAGAAAACCCTTGCATTTAATAAACAAAAAAGGCTCCAAACTTTTTTTCTAAATCAAGTGCTCATGAGAAAGCCATGCAACAGCTTTTTAGGTTAACCTTTTCAGTGGTGAGTTTAAAATATTCTAGTGGTCCCCCCAGAGTGAGATTTTTTTTACACAAAAACACTATGACAGATGGGTTGCTTTTATTTAGTTTTACCTTTTTTATTTAAAATATTCAAATACTTGCATACCATCTCATGAACAATCTGATATTTCAATTCACAAATGTGTGCAAATGAGTGTGTTTTCTCATTTAAAAATCTTTCTAAATGATCATGATCTGTAATGTGAGATTGGCACCGCCATGTTTGTTTGCGCTGCAGTTTTGTCCACATGATTTACAGCATGTGAATTCCCCAACCTCTCCAGAAATACAAGAAATAAGTGGCCGGTGAACTGGGTGAAGACTTGTTGTGATAATATGACAAGAGCAGTGCACATCTTTGGCTCAATGCCAGCTAAAGCACAAAAGCACACAATTTGAATTTGAATTTGACAATTTTGTGACATCACCGAACGTTCTTAATCACACATGTGGGACCATAACGCTCAAAGAGTTAATTTACCATCATTAACATTTGTATCATAAATATATATAGAGAGAGAGACAGAGAGAGAGAGAGTCCAAAAGTGGACTCGGCCATAAGACTGTGCCATAGACCTGCTACCTGGGGCAATGCTACCTAAAATAGGGGTGCACCGATATATATATCGGCCGATGATTAATGCGCATCTATCAGCGGTAGATTCCATCAGGTGCGTGATTTCACTTAGAGAAGCTGTTACTACACAGGGCCGTTGTCAATTGAAAAGCTGTGCAAATCAATGGTGATAATGAATGTGGATTTGCGCAGCTTGTCACAACGGCAACGGCCCTGTGTAGTAACAGCTGCTTTATGTGAAATGAAAGTGAAAGTGACGTGACATTCAGCCAAGTATGGTGACCCATACTCATTTGTGCTTTGCATTTAACCCATCCAAAGTGCACACACATAGAGCAGAGAACACACACACACACACTGTGAACACACACCCAGAGCAGTGGGCAGCCATTTATGCTGCGGCGCCCGGGGAGCGGTTCGATGCCTTGCTCAAGGGCACCTAAGTCGTGGTATTGAAGGTGGAGAGAGAGCTGTTCATGCACTCCCCCCACCTAAAATTGCTGCCAGCCCGGGACTCGAACTCACAAGCTTTTGATTGATAGTCCGGCTCTCTAACCATTAGGCCACGACTCCCCCCCCCCCTCCCTTTTTTTTTTTTTTTTTTTTTTTTTTTTTTAAATCACACACCTGATGGAATTTACAGCTGATTAGAGAACCGGATTTACTGACTAGATGCACATTAATCATCAGCCGATATATATCGGTGCACCCCTAACCTAAAGGTAAAAATTAGCTTACTGTCCACTCTGAAACAGAAGGCCATGGAGGTGTATATTGAGGTAGCTCTCAAGCAGAAGAAGTCCATTCAACCATCCACTTAAACTACCGCTTTCTTTTTAGATTTTTTTTTCGTCAGTAGGATGGAGACTTGAGTCCCCGTATCAATTACCGTACCCTCAGAGTTCCCTGACTGTCAAATTCAATATCCTCTTCCTCTGGTCCTGGCCGCTCTGGAACAACTGCGTGGACCTCGTATGTTTACCAAGCTAAACCTGCAGACTAGCTACAACCTTATTCGGATACATGAGGGAACTAAACACTGCTTTGAGGTCATTACCGACCACAGAAACCTTATTCTTCACCCGGTTAGAATTTATAATCACATACCAACCTGAAAATAACAATTAGAAGTTTAATGCACTGTTGTGACCACTCACCAGAACCAACCTGAACCAATTCTCCCTCCAGCCATCATCATCAATCCCATTCTGTGGGCTCTCAATGAGCAGATTGCCAAGGATTCATCTCTTCGTCTCACTCTCATGAACTAGTGGTGGAACACGTCTTTAATGCATGTAAACTTGTACCTCTAAAGCCACTTCAGTATACCCGAAGTGGCAGATACACAGTTAGGTCCATATTTATTTGGACACAGGCACAATTTGAGATTTTTTCAGATATTTACTAAAATATATTCATGGTATTATATATAATTGATATACGCTGAAAGTGCACACTCTCATACTGTGAGGGTATTTACATCCATATTGGAAGAAGGTTTATGAATTACATTACTTGAGAGTACTCATCCCTTCTTTTTGAAAGGAACCAAAAGTAATTGGACAATTGAATCAAAAGCTTTTGTGGACAGGTGTGGGCTATTCCTTTGTCATATAAACAGGTAAAAAAAAGGAGTTGATTCGAAATGTGGAATTTGCAATTGTAATCTAAGCTACATCATGTCAGGACAGATAACTCAAGATTCAATTTCAAGTGAATAATTCCTTTAATTAAGACAAAACTTTCAAAGTGAATGTACAATTTGTTTGGTCATGAAAGTCTTGGTGCAGCTGGTCCTTGGCAGTACAGGGACTACCATGGGCAGATCTCCGAATCCAATCCAAAAGCAGATAAAAATCAACTCCGAACAGAGGCAGGAACTCCAATACGAAATAGGCAGGGTTAATGGTTGAACGAAAAACAGCCTTAATTTTGGATACATGAAATACAGGATGAATTATCCTGTACGCTGGAGAAAGGTTTAGGCGAACTGCCACTGGACTAAGGATCTTTGTGACAGTAAACAGGTCAATTAATTTAGGAGCAAACTTATTTCAGCCGGCGTGGAGAGGAATTTTCTGGGTAGAAAGGCACACTTTTTGACCAACAACGCATTCTGGAGGCTTTGACCGGTGGCGATCGGCATTGGCCTGGGACGATACTAGTAACGAGTTATGTGCGTACTCAAACCAAGAGAGCTGTTGGCTCCAGGAGGAAGGATTCTGAGAAACCAAACATCGCAACACTCGTTCCAAATCTTGGTTGGAAATCTAGCGCAATATAGGACCAGGGTCTCGAAGCAACTGACAGCGATTGCAGGAACACAACGGGGGTCAATTGGAAGTCTTACCAACCGTGCAAACCAAGCATACCAAAACAAAACCACAAATGTCTCAAGCCACCAGAATTGTCGCTTAACCAAATAACTAGTACAACTGACCCCTGGATGACAAACGATGCTGGAACAATGACCCCAATGGATAACATCGGACCGTAAGTTCTCGTGCACAAATAAATGGCTCAGTGGACAACTGGACAAAGGCCTTACCCCTTGTAAGGCATAAAGGACCTACGCTTAATCTCCCAGATGACCTCAGAAATGACCAGTCTCACCAGTACGATGGAATCGGCAGAAGACGGATGCTCGGAATGATCAAAAGTACGAGACAAACATCAGGCTTGGTGTTTTTGGAGCCCAGGCCTAAAAAAAGAGTCCACCAAGCCTGCCTAGAGTTCAAGTTTTAAGCGGATCTAATGTACTCTAGGTTCTTGTGATCAGTCCAGATGATAAAAGGTACCTCCATCCCCTCTAACCAATGATGTGACCCCTCGAACCTATGATTCCAAGGCCAACTTAACTGCCAACAGTTCTCTGTTAGCAATTTCGTATTTCTGTTTGGTGGTAGTCAAACGATGGGAAAAATAAGCGCTAGTGCATGAAACATTTCTCCACCTTTACAAAAGCCCATTCTCTTGCAGCCTCTAAAGCACTCGTCTGACATGCTGAATATGTTCCTGGAGAGACTGAGAAAAAAATCAATATGTCATCCAGGTAAACATATGAAATGATCAACCATGTCTCTCAGTACATCATTGATGAGTGCTTGGAAGACTGCGGGAGCAGTGAACAAGCCCAAACAGTATGACCAAATATTAAAATTGCCCTCTGGGGGTATTAAAAGCGGTCTTCCATTCATCCCCCTCCCTGATGCGAACTAAATACGGCGGTCCAACTTTGTAAAAAAGGAAACTCCCTGCAACAGCTCAAAAACTGAAGACATCACCGGCAAAGGATTCTTTGCCATGATGTTTTTCAGTCCCTGATAGTCAATGTAAGGTGACAGGGAACTATTCTTGTCACCTACAAAGAAAATCTCAGCGCCCGGAGGAGATGAGGAAGGGCGGATGATCTTGAGTGCCAAAGAATCAGAAATATATATCTCCATGGCTTCCCTTTACAGAACAAAAAGCGAGTATAATCTGCCCTTAGGCGGAGACTTACTTGGCAATACGTTTATGGAACAGTCATAGGGACCATGAGGAGGAAGAGAGGCAGCTCGAAACTTACTGAACACTTACTGAAGCATGTTAGACAGGTCCATGGATTCATCCTGAAACACAGAGCACAATACTTAAGAACAGGCAGCCACCAAACAAGACGCATGACAAAAACTGCTCCAAGCACAAACAGTTTTCTGTTGCCAGTCTATGTGGGGATTGTGAAGTGAAAACCAGGGATTACCCAACACCACAGGAGCCAGAGGGGAATTGATTAACAGTAGTCTAATCTCCTCTGTATGGTTAACGGAGGTGATGAGTTTGATGGGTACGGTGCTCTGGGTTACTGATGGCATAACCTGGTGCTTGGACGGAGGTAGGCTGAGGTAGCAAGACCACCGGAATAAGTAACTGAGCCGCCAGTGAAGCATCAGTAAAACTGCCCTCCACTCCTGAGTCCACTAAAGCCTGGCAGGTATGGAATGCATTGGTCCACTGTAGTCTAACCGGAAGTAGCGTAGCTGTAGAAGGAAACTCCACCCGTCAATAACCAGTTGATAACGCGCTAATCGTTGGAGACTTTAATATTCACGTTGATAATACAAATGATGCATTAGGACTTGCATCTACTGACCTTATAAACTTTTTTGGTGTCCAGCAACATGTCACCAGGCCCACTCATCATTTTAATCATACACTAGATATAATTATATCGCATGGAATCAATCTTACTGCTATAGATATCGTACCTCAAAGTGATGATGTTACTGACCATTTCCTTGTATCATGCATGCTGCATATCACTGATATTAGATAAATAGCATAATGGTTAGAGAGTCGGACTGGCAATCAAAAGGTTGTGAGTTCGAGTCTCGGGCCTGCAGGAATTGTAGGTGGGGGGAGTGCATGTACAGTTCTCGCTCCACCTTCAATACCATGACTTAGGCACCGAACCCCCAACTGCTCCCCGGGCGCCGCAGCATAAATGGCTGCCCACTGCTCCATGTGTTTTCACAGTGTGTGTCTGTGTGTGTGTGTGTGTTCACTTCTCTGTGTGTGTGCACTTCGGATTTGTTAAATGCAGAGCACAAATTCTGAGTATGGGTCACCATACTTTGCTGAATGTCAAGTCACTTTCACTTTCATTAACTATATGGCTCAGTGTTACCATCTGAGCAGAACCATTGTTCCAGCCACCAAAGACAGATCTGCAAATAACCTGCCTGATCTATCTTAACTGCTTTTTGTACCCAAAAATACACATGAACTAGACAAAATGACTTGCAACATGGTCACTATTTTCTCTAATACATTAGAAGCTGTTGCCCCCCTCAAATTGAAAAAGGTTAGAGAAAAATGTGCCATGGTATAACAGTAATACTCACTCTCTCAAGAAAGTAACTCGTAGTCTTGAATGCAAATGGAGAAAAACTAACTTAGAAGTTTTTATTTTTTAACTAACTTATGAATTTCTTCACTGATAAAATAGATAACATCAGAAATACAATACAAAATGTAGATTCTAAAGCATCTAATACTTCAGTTTCATCCATCACACCCAAAGATAAACTGCAGTGCTTAACAACTATAGGACAGAAAGAGCTAAATAAACTTATCACTGTATCTAAACCAACAACATGTTTATTAGATCCTGTACCCACTAAATTACTGAAAGAGCTGTTACCTGTAGCAGAAGAACCGCTTCTCAATATCATCAACTCGTCGTTATCTTTAGGTCACGTCCCAAAACCATTCAAGCTGGCGGTTATCAAGCCTCTTATTAAGAAACCAAAACTAGATCCTAGTGTACTGGCAAATTACAGGCCTATTTCAAATCTTCCATTCATGTCAAAAAATTTAGAAAAAGTTGTGTCTGATCAGTTGAGTTCCTTCCTGCAAAAATAATTTTCTTTATGAAGAATTGTAGTCAGGTTTCAGGCCCCACCATAGTACAGAAATTGCACTTGTTAAAATGACAAATTACTTGCTCCTTGCATCAGATCAAGGCTGCCACATTAGGTTGGTAATATTTGGGACATATTCACTATTAACCACATGGGCCACTTTAGGGTCACATTCAGATTACACATTGCCGTGAACACCACATATTTGCCTACAGAGGCCCGCATGTGATTTGATGCTATCTGGGAAGGAATATTGAAATAATCGTCCTTAAAGTTGTCCAAATGAAGTTCATAGCAATGCATATCACCAATTAAAAAAAAACAGTACATGAACTTTACTTAATATCCTAATGATTTTTGGCATAGAAGAAAAATCTATATTTTTGACCTGTACAATGTATTTTTGGCTATTGCTAGAAATAAACCTGTGCTATTTAGTTTTTTTATACAAATTTACAACAGCATATATTTTATACATAATATGTCCATGTGAATTTAAATATACTAAATTCATTGCAATTAAGTAATTGGATCATTAACAGGTTACAGTTTTGTAAGTACAAAAAAAAATTACAACAATAATAAAGAGCACCAGCAATATTATTTCAAGCGTAAAAGGTTATTAATAATTTGTTTTTATTCAAATCCAGGGGCACTTCTGAAATATTTGGAAGCCCTCTCTAGCTCTGGCGAGAGTAGAAACACCAGTTTGTCAGCCACACAACATTTGTCTGAGCCTGAGGATGAGGAAGACAGTTTCTTCCACTCCTGCAACTTCCAGAGGTGTCAAGTAACGAAGTACAAATACTTTGTTAACTTACCTTACTTGAGTAATTATTTTTCAGCCGACTTTTTACTTCTACTCCTTTCATGCAATTATCTGTACTTTCTACTCCTTACATTTTAAAAATAGCTGCTTACTGCTATTTCATTTTGGCTTATCCTATTGGTTTGTACACGATCCGTCGCACCTGCACATGACACAAATCACTTCAGACTCCAGCAAGCACTTAAAAGTTATTACCATACTTTCCGGACTATAAGTCACACTTTTTTTTCCTAGTTTGGCTGGTCCTGCGACTTATAATCAGGTGCGACTTATTTATCAAAATTAATTTGACATGAACCGAGAGAAATGAACCAATAGAAAATATTACCGTCTCTAGCAACGAGAGGGCGCTCTATGCTGCTCAGTGCTCCTGTAGCCTACACAAAGGAGCATAGAGCGCCCTCTGGCGGCTGTACACGGTAATGTTTTCTCTTGGTTCTAAATAAATATAGACTTATAGTCCAGTGCGACTTATCATGACGTATTTTTGGACTGATGCGACTTATACTTAGGTGCGACTTATAGTCCGAAAAATACTGTATTTCTAAACTACTGGCTCATTTATCAAATGGGTGCTTTCTCTTCTTCTTCCGCAAATTAAGCTACTGTAGGTAGTTCGGTAGCGAGACGTTTGAACCTTTGTCCACAAACCCTGCTGCCTTCAGTTATGATGCACAGAATTCAGACACTTTTAGGTTACAGAGGACTAGGGAAGTAATGGTATGAAAATTTCTTATCACGATTATAGTGACTAAAATGATCACGGTCATCAATATTATCACGGTATTGTTATAATGTGCTGGAAAGGTTAAAAAAAGTACATTCACATGAATCACTTAACCTAGATTTATATTTTAAAAAATCAACAAACAACAAATAAAATGACTTTTTGTTTGCATAATCACTAAAACAATAACATTACCAATGATTTCCGGATTTTAAATGACAACTTGACTGACAACAGTTTAATAGCATTCGAGATTTCAAGATTGAGATATCTAATGTAAAAGTTCAAATAAAGGTTAAAAGGGTTTACTAAAAAGATAAACCTCACATTTTAGCCTTTAAATAATGACAAGATATAAGTCAAAATTATAATTGTTAAATAAACGCAACAACATTGCTATTAAGAACACTTCCTTTAGGTCAGCAGTTCTCAATCCCAGTCCTCGCGCTCCCCAGCTCTGCAGATTTCACACAGCTCTCTTTAACACACCTGATTCATTGACATGGTCCCTACACAGTGTTCCTTGCTCCCTACTCTGTTGAAGTTTACCTCACTTTGAAACATTCATTCTCGCAGCAGAGTATGTGAGCAGAGTGGAGGGGTAACATTTTCCTCCTCACTCCACTGATCAGAATACTAGATACTAGAATAGTTATAACATGGATTAACACAACGATGCAGAGTCCAGACATGGGGTAGAAGCCGTTGATTGGCTGAGGAGCTTTCAATCAAAGCTTTCCTCGGGCTGCTTATTGGATGAACTGCTAGAATGAAAATCACTCACTACTCATAGGGCTCGACCAAAATGGGTGGGCCTGGACCTAAAATGGGTGGGCCTGGACCTAAAATGGGTGGGCCGTGCCCAAAGGCAGCGCCACGGCTGGTAGCAGCAAATTACTATTGAGCGGAGAACTGTACAATTTATAACATGCTTTAACCTCGAGCACTGGAATTGAGAACCACTGCCATCGAATTTTTTCTGAAGACAGTTATATTCATATAATTAAATAATTAATATTTTAATTTAAATCATTCCCTTGGCACTCTTTTTACAACCTCCCAACTCTTCCACCGTGTTTTGACCGAAACTAAGCTGGTGTACACTCGAGACTGTCACTGAAAACTGTGCTTTATGCTGGACAGTAGAGGTCTTCACAGTGCACCCGAGACCCGTGGACCCAGGACCTGTACGGGTTCGGGTCTATATTTTAAATCATCAGCTGGGTACGGGTCGGGTCCGAATCTCTTACCTCGGGTCCTGGGTCTGTTTAACATTGTGTCTAATACCTGTGCGATCGGAGTCATCGGACTCGGAGAACAAACACCGTGATCAAACACTGCTTGAGTTTTTTGTAACTTACAACTAAAATTAGGAAAAGGAAAAGGAAAGTGTGAGCCAAAAAAAGCGCTCTCTCTCTCTCGCTCTCTCTGCCGTTAGAAGCAGAGTGCATGCATGGTTATAATGACTGCAGACTTGACACACTTATATTTAATATATTTCAAATCAGCAACACAATCTGAGGTGAATTGTAACATGAATGTTTTCTATGACGCTCAAATTGCGTTAAACATATTTTAGGTTGATACAGCTAGCTGTGCAGTCTCCAGCATGTTTCATGTTTCTATGTCAATGTGAAGGGAGGGACACAATGACTTTGACCGCCAAACCGTGCTTTACATTTTCTCCCATTTTTATAATAATATAAATGAACCGTTTAATCTTAAAGTTTTATTGGTCAGATTCAGACTAAACGCAGAGCAGAGAGCACAGAGATGATAGCAAATAAATAACGTCAGGCCATTATTATAGTTCAAAAGGGCAAAGAGTCGAAGTTATTATGCGAGTTAACTGGAGTCAGAATGTACATGTGCACAGCTGCATTTGTCATCCGTCACAGTGACGTCAAGTGGACTTTTGAAGCTGAAATAATGAGTGGATTAAGCTTGGACTTGGAATAACGAGAGGAATAACATGGATAACTTTCTTGCCACAGGAGAGACTACGGCTCCTTAAATTAGGTAAGACAAAAAGCTGAATTTTTGCAACAAGTTTATTGACTTGTAATAGCGATTTAAGGTGGAATATGTGACAATCAGGTCCAGTCGGGTCTGTGTCAGTGGCGAGGCCAGAAATTTAAAACTGAGTGGACCTTGGTGGAATAGGGTGGACCTCAATCAGTGATGTGCAGATCGTCTCATTACCCGTGGGCCCCGAAGGGGCAGTATGCTGCGTGCAATTCCCTATATATAGCCTATATTAAATATTTGGAATATATATTCTATGGCGTTATTTTACTGACAAATGTCAGAAGTGCATTATTGTAGCACGAAAGCACAGTAATACAATGTGCGGCCTATATATGTGGTGTACTTTGATTGATATAGCCTATGTACTGTATATGAAGAGTTCAGATATATATATGGGTCAAAGACGAGACGTCACCATTTTGGTGTCCGCATCAAATACAATTTACAAAAGTGATTTTACATACAAAAAAAATCATATTAAATGCAAGTAAAATGTCTACTTACATGTTTCAGATAAGTTTTGTGAAAATACAATGACAAAATGAGTTAAATAATGCTGCAAAGTGTAAAATTGTCATTCAGCGTAATGATCCGGACTATGATTTTACTAATACATTTTTAAATAAATGTATAAAATACCATGTTAAAAAAATATTTGCTTCCTTGGCATGTTCACGTAAGTGTTGGCTGTATTATATTAAAAGGACTATGTGTTATTTTTTTCGTTAAATATTGAAATAACTAGGGGACTTTTGTCCCGAATATGCAGTTTGTCGGAGGTCATTCAGTGTAACGGGATCAGGAAGCCATTTTGAAATTAAATAAACAACCAATAGTCATCAAGCAGTCTGTGACATCATCAAAAGGCTCCCTGAAGACCGTGTGGTGATTCAGCAAGGTAAGTTTATTGCTCTTAAATATTTGATAATTTCACCTTTTCATAGTGTGGTATCTTGAGTTACAAAAACGAATGTCATTCAGTGAAATGCCAAAAAACACTTTTATTGTTAGATTTTTTGAAAAATAAGTAGATGTTGTGAATAATGATGAATAACCTTTCTGGTCAAGTTCACTGTTTGATATAGGTGGCTAGTTGTTAGCTAGCAATATTAGCTTAAGTAGAAGTTTCGTCATTCAGGGTAATGTTTTGTCATTCGGTGTAATGCAAATTGTCTGTTACACCACAGTGTCATCCATTACACTGAATGACAGTGTCACTGTTTAGATAACATTTTAGCATTTTATTTATATTTAAGATAAATGAGTGATATTTAGCACCAAAAAAATATATATCAAACTTCATAAATATTAATGTTTTAATGCATTTTTGTCTTTTTGGTACTGATTTCTTTTAGATGCCCACAAACAAAGAGAGAGTTTCTAGGCACCGGCAGAAAGTTAATGCAGACCCAGTAGCTAGGGCAGCGCTTTTAGCAAGGAGACGATAAAGGTATCGAGGAGTGCAATGTCAAAATAATAGGGCTGGGTTTAAAAAGATAGATTTCTCGATTTTAATCAATTCTAATTTTGAAGAAACAATACTGATTTGTAAATCCCAAGAATCAATCTTTAAGTCTATGCTGTTTTCAGCTGATGTTAATCAATATCAAATTGATTTGATATTGAATCAAATCATTAAATTTGTGTCAAAGCCTAGCCCTACAGAATAATAGTTTACCACTGTTTTTAGATAGACTCCACCCTACCTATACCACAAGTTAAGAGAGGCCAGAGAGGGATTCTCCACCCATAATACCAATCCTGATAACATGTCATTTATGTTGCCAAACAGAAAGTATTTTTAATTAATAACACGGTTTATATAGATCTATGTCAGTAATTTTATGTCAATAATTACATGGAATCTGTATTTCAGCTACCAGAGAAGAAAGCAAGCTGCCTTGGCTGCAAATCCTGATCACCCGTCAATCAGGAATTTATCAGATGCTGCAGCTGAGAAGAGGTGAAAGCAATGGCAGGAAAATCTAAGAAAACACAGGGCAGAAGCAAAACGTATAAGGGCAGTTCTGGATCTTACACCAGATTCCATTGAAGAGTCTCTTGAGGAAAATATTGAAAGACCCTCTCCTGCAGAACCCACTCACCAGCTTCAGTCTCAGCCAGAACCTCCGTTAGCATTTTCCACCCCTAAAGAGAAAAAAAGCTTTCTAACAGGTGCAAAAGACTGAAAAAGCTCAATTTAAACTTGAGAAAACAGCTCTTCCAATTGAAAAAACAACTAGCCCAAGCTAAAAAAAAATGAAAAGTTAAGGAAGGATTTACAAAGGTCAAAGAAACAGAGTAGGGTGAAAATGGCCAGTAAGAGGAAAGGGAATTTGAAGGAAAAGTCAACACGACGAGAAAAGGTCCATTCTTTTCTCAGTAGAGATGAGAACAGCCGACAGCTGTCTGGTAAGAAAGACAAAAACTAAACTTCAGAGACGCATCCTCACCAAGACACTGAAAGAACTCCATGGAGAGTATAACTCAGAGGTGGCCAGAGAGGACTCCATATCCTACAGACAGTTCTTACGTTTAAGGCCATTTCACATCACTGAGCCAAAAGCAAATGATCAGAACACATGTGCCTGTACAGATCATGAGAATTTTAAACTTCTGGTCGAAAAACTCAAGCAAAAAGGGTTGCTTAAAACATCAAGCATTTCTGAGCTAATAGCAGCCATTGTCTGTGACCCCCACCAAAGAAACTGCATGTACCGTGTATGTGCCAAGTGCTGCTATAATGAAATTGAGGCTGATGTGCCTGAAGAATCTGTAAAGATTATGTGGCAACAGTGGGAAAGACAGAAGACTGTAGAAGGGGATAAGCCATTCACCTACATTGTGAAGAAGACAAACAATGGGACCTGGGATGATCTACTGAAAGTCTTTAATAGGAAGCTTGACTCTCTAGCAAGACACCAGTATAATTGGCTCCACCAGGCAGAACAGTGTAGATGTCTTAAAGAGACCCTGTCTGATGAAGAGGCTGTTCTCCACATGGACTTTTCAGAAAACTATGCCTGCAAATTGGCCACTGAAGTGCAGGCATTTCATTTTGGTGGCAACCGAAGACAGGCTACCATTCACACAAGTGTAGCATACACAAATAAGAGTCACCAGTCCTATGTTACAATTTCAAATTCTTTACGTCATGATGAGCGTGTTATCTGGGCTCACCTCAAACCAGTACTGCAGAATTTGAGGGAACAAAATCCTTCAATCACCACACTACACTGCATGAGTGATGGCCCAGTAACTCAGTACAGAAATCGCAAGAATTTTTACCTGCTCAGCACAGTTCCTTTTCTCTTTGGGTTCAAAAAAGTGACATGGAACTTCTCAGAGAAAAGTCATGGCAAAGGGGCACCAGATCGAGTGGGTGGTGCTGCCAAGAGATGTGCTGATGACTTTGTACAAAAGGGAGGAGATATCCAGGACCCAAAAGATCTCTTCAATGTCCTTCAAGACAAAGCATCAAGCATCAAATACTTTTGGATTGATGAGACTGAGGAAAGCAGATATGACGAAGCTGTTCCAAATGAGTTGCCACTTGTGAAGGGCACTTTAAAAATCCACCAAATTGTGGCAGACAAGCCTGGGATGATCCACCGTCGAGAGTTATCCTGTTTCTGCTCCAGAATAAATGCTACTTGTGAATGTGGACCATCAGTGCAGATTGACTTCCAAACAGAGGCTTCTGGAACAAATACAGAAGCCTCTGTGACATTGGAACCTGATGATGACTTATCCGGCAAATTTGTAGTGGTCCTCAATGATGGCAAGCCCTTTGTTGGGCAGGTTTTGGGGGCTGAAGGTGATGAGTTAGAGGTTAACTGCATGTATCAAAGTGGAGCTGGAAAGAATTCATTTGTGTGGCCTGAGACACCAGACAAACTATTTTACTTCACATCTGATGTGAAGGCAATAGTGTCTGAACCTGAGCCATTAACCCTGAGGAAGTCCAAACTCACTACAGCAGACTGGGAGAAATTTATTGAGTAGGCATCTCTCTCTCTCTCTCTCTGCCTCTGTCTCTCTCTCTCAATGATTGTATTACCACCATCTCTGTTCTTGATGAAATCTCTAAATCACTATCTGTTATTGATAAAATGAGAGAAATTTATTGTATTACCACCACAATTGTTAAGGTGTGTGTTTGTTTGTCCTTCAAGTTCCAATTTGTCAGTTAAATGAGGGATATTTATTAGATTACCACCAGTTTGTTTCAAAATTGTGAAGGTGTGTGTTTTTTATATATATTTTATTTACAACTTTTTACATGATGTACAAATTAAAACAAAGAAAATCAAACAATACAACCATACAAAAAAAAAACAAAAAAACAATGGGGGATGGACTAATATAAACAAGACCTAATCATACATGAATTGTTACAAAGAGAACAATAATTATACATTATTCAGACTTTGAGGAAATCCACAAAGGGCTGTCATATAGATTGAAATTGGCGGCGAGATTTGGACTCCAAGGACTGTATCCTTTCCAGTTGTATGACGTGAAACTATTCACTTAACCACACTTTGAATGATGGAGAGTCCGGAGATTTCCAGTTTAAAAGTATAATTTTTTCGCAAGAGTCATACCCATCAATAGAGGTCGTTGCTGAGATCTTGGAAGACCATTCAATGACTCAGAGGATCTGAGAATTGCAAGACTATGGTCCGGTTTAATCTCTTTTTTTTTAAACTTTTGAAAAGAAATCAAATGTAGCAGACCAAAAATTAAACAGTTTGTGACAAAACCAAAACATGTGTGACAAAGAACCCTCCTCTGATTTACATCTGTCACAAATTGGAGAGATAGAATTATATATCTTATTCAATTTCGTTTTGGAATAATATAGTCTATGTATCACTTTAAATTGAATCAACCTGTGCCTCACATTTATTGAGCAATCTTGGATCTTATTGAGACTATCATTCCAGGTTTCATCAGACACTTCTTCCTCAAAATCCTTAGCCCAGGCTTCTTTTATATGATTGGTGTTCACAGGCAGTTGGAAGGAATTAACACATTGTGAGATCAGATGTTTAGAGCTTGGATTTACCAAAAAAATGTGTTCAAATGTATTAATCTCAGGTTTGTCAGTAAATTGTGGGATAACCGTTTGAACATAATGTCTTACTTGTAAATATCGAAAGAAGTCAGATCTTGGGAGATTAAATACAGATTGTAGTTGATTAAAAGATGCAAATTTACTATCTACATAAAGATCCCTAATTTTATCCCTAAATCAGACCTTTATTTTTCCATTCAATAAAACGTCGGTCTAACTGAGAGGGTTTAAACGTGTGATTGTTAGCGATGGGTGTAAGAACAGAGACGGCAGGTGATTTAAGATGTTTCCTTATCTGATTTAATATTCGTGATGAATTTTTAAGTATTAAATTGTTACCAATTAGTTTTGTTGAGGAAGAAACTTTTGAGAAAATTAAAACTGGGAGACACGATGTTGTAAGAGAAAACGTCTCTAATCTAAGCCATAAAGGGTCTGCCACAGAGAAAGTTTCACCAGGAATACCCCTCTGCCAGTAAGATAGAACCCTGGCATTTGCTGCCCAATAATAATATTTAAAGACTGGAAGTCCTAGCCCTCCCATCTGAGTGGGTTTCTGCAGGTGCGCTTTTGCTATTCGGGGAGTCTTATAAGCCCAAATAAACGGTAAGATAACTGAGTCCACAAGCTTGAAAAAAGATAGAAGGTGTGTGTTTGTCCTTCAAATTCCAAGTTCTCAATGAAATGTGAGCTATTGATTTTACAGTATTACCACCAGTTCAATTAATTTTTACGAATATGATATGCACTGTGGAATAAAATGATTATTCATTTCAGCATCTGCTTCTGTGATTTGTTTAGGAATTTAATTATATAAAATATAAGAATAATATTCAAAACATTGCAATATGGAAACAATGACACTATTTTCTAAATTTTTGTCAAAAATGTCATTCAGCATAACAAACCATGGTCATTCGGCGTAACATATATTTATGTAGAAATGAAACAATATACTTATTCTGAGCTGTACTTATTAAAATATGTAAAATAATATGTGATCCTACAAAATTGTATTTTATTTGAATTGATTTTTACTTCCTTACAAAAACTTCTTGCTGACAAATGGGTAAAACCTAATGGTTTAAAGCATATTGGCGAAGTATAATGCTTTAAAATGACAAATAATTTGTATTTGGGGTCTGCACTGTGATCTATAGAGTCCTGTAATATTTCATCAAATAATAGTTTTTCTAAAAAATGTCTGATAATATTTTTTTGACGACCACATTAATTTTAAGAATCATATGCTTGTTTGTTTAGATAAATTGTTCAGAAGGGTTTGACTTGAGAAGTTATTTACAAATAATCCAAACACCTGATTACTTTTTGTAATACAATTAAATTGTAAAGAATTACAGATCCATCTTTGAAATCTGATTGGTTGATAACTTTTGACAATGTTTAATTCAGGTTTGAAAATAATTTATAGCTATCTAAAGCGCATCAACCTAGAGAGATTTGAGCGTGCACAGGACACAGTTGAGCCAGAGGAGAGACAAGTTTTAAGTGAGCGCGCTGTTTTCAGACGAGAGCAGCATATATCTGAGCGTGCGTCCGGTTTTGTGCAAGATCAAGAAAATCTGTGCATGAGTGGATAGACTTGCGCTCACACATTTTATTAATGTGCTTTCGCACTAAAATAATGCGCTCTCGACATTTGTCAGTAAAATAATGCCATATATTTTCATATTTTATTAGGTTCTTTGATAAGGTTAAAATACAAAGACAAAGTAACAAGACATCAGTGTTAAGTAATTGTGTTCATTTTAAACTGGATTTCTGACAGGCGTTATACCTTTCGAGATTGGCTAAACGTACTACTAAGCTTATTGATTGGCTGTTGCAGTAGGGCAATTATATGAAAGTTTTCGCTCTACAGTAATTATCTTTTTATGAATTGTCATATATGCAATTTTATTTTGTCTGTTCTGATCGGGTGGGCCAGTGCCACTCTGGCCCTTATGTAGCCTCGCCCCTGGTCTGTGTCTTCAAAGCAGGTTCGTGTCCAGCTTTCAAATAATATACGGGTCTGGGTAGGCATTTCTCGGATCTACACGGGTCCGAGTCCAGCTTTTGAAATAATAGATGGGTCCGGGTCGGTTCTGTGTAGTACATTTTTTGGGTACATCTTTCGGGTTCGGGTTTCGGGTTCGAGCGCAAATTTTTGGACCCGTGAAGACCTCTACTGGACAGTATTCAATTATCTCCAGTTGTTCATATCGCGGTAATCTAATATGGTTTTAAAGATAAAAAGATTAAACATAACCAGGGGGAATATTATCATTATTTATCGTCAAAATGGTAATCGTTACATCCCAACTTGAAAAATAAACATTATCTAAAGTTTTTACAGAGAATAAAGGTAATCTTCAAAACCAGCAGATGATAAACACAAATATGTAGTTACTCCTCAAAGAACAATGTCACAATTGTATTCTTGTATATCATTTTGTTTCATGATATAAATTATAAAATTGGGTTGCTTATGAGCTTCCTAAGTTTTATAAGTCATACAATGCATATGTACTGTGAGATTCTGTGGCTTTCGTTATTTTATTTGAATACATTATTTGTTTTCTGTTCCTTTCTGAATAGACACCAACTCATCCATGCACATCACATCCCCTGTACAGCCTGGAATATAACATTTATTTCCATGATTATCCACGCTATCCATTTCTTCACAATATATCTGCAGAACTTCTGATGATTCGGCTGACATAAGCAAATGTTGGGGGTGTAACTATTAGTGATCCAGACTGTAACATCACAGTCGGTGTCTGATTCTGATTCAACTATTCTTCAGTGGTCTTTTGCATGCACAAGATTTACACAAGGAGAAAACAATGGTGTTTGAGCCTCATATAATGTCACTTCCATGTACAGAACTGTTATTATTCATCTATGTCAAGGTAAATACAGTTTTTCATTCTATGTCACCTTTAAACAAGTACTACAACACTTATTCACATGCAATCACTCTCTCAATAATGCATTCAAACAAATGTAATACAGCGATACTTAATCTGTATCTGATTTTGAATGAGCAGAAATCTGTAAGAAATGCATTGATCCGTAGGCAAAATAACTGACGAAAACGTACTTTTATTTTCATCTCAAACAAAATTTGCACCCCAAAAAGCAGCAATTATACATTTTAATGCTGACAACCACGTTATTGGATTGTCATGTGGTAGAAAAAAAGGTTGCACACAGTGTTCTGATAAACCACTTTGAAACTCTCCTCTTATTTTATTTTGTAATATATGTTATGAACAGAACGGTGCTATTTCAAACATACTGAAATACTTCAGACATGGAGCGGTGTTTCTGATATCAGTGAGCGTGGAGTGGAGCAGGAGCGGGATAGACGTCAGCGATGTGTTCGGCTGTGGTCGAGGAAAATTAAATAAAAACACTGTTGTTAAAATATGTAATATTCACATATGAAAGTTTATTACTTATGAATTTCTGTGTGTTTCTTAGAACGATTTCAAGGAGGATAAATGTTAAGCCAATGAGCATGTGCTTATATTTTCTCTAAGGTACACCGAATTACACCATATTTTAGATTTGACACATTTACTAGGTGTGCAATATTTATATAATAAGAATATTATTCTAAATAAATTGTGGTACCAGAGCATTAAAAGTGGTAGTCTATTTTAGTGAGCTGCTTATATTTTAATTTTTGGGGAAAAAGATATTTGTCTGTACACTGATTAAGAAATTGTTGTGCGTTTTATAAATTATTTACTTTAAGTAAAACATTAAGGCACTGTATAATTTCGCTCCCATTATTTTGGCCTAATTAAAACAAGAAACGAATAAATTAAACCTGCACGATTTAACGAAATCCTTGAAACTCTAAAGAATGGACCGATTAATAAAACGTCCTCAAATTTAAACTCAAGTTCTCTTATTATAATCAGCAAAATGCACAAAATTAAAAAAAAAGCTTAATTAATTGACAACTTCAGTGATTTTAAAGGGAGCCTTCTTTAATTGCTTTCATATAATTCAAGTAAAAAAAATTCAGCTGCTTTTAAATGCATGTGTATCATATTCCTTGCTGTGTGCCCGATGCTGAGTGCGAGGCACATCAATTATTCTTATTTGTCTACTTATTATTATTATTATGTATTAATGTTGGATAACTGCATATAAAATACTATTTACTTTGTAATGCATATGCAAAATATTAATAATTATTCATATTCAAATTATTAATGCACATGCATGACAGGGAGGCGCCCTCTCGATCACTTTAAATTTTTCCTGATAATTAAATAAATGAAAATTGGGGTGTCTCACATAGATGAGAAATATATCTACAGAAAGCTTGAAATGTCTTATGAACGAAATCAATTCAAAACGAAAGCATAATGTAATCTGTGAAGGTTGCATTTCTCTCTAAAGTTGCGTCCATGTGGAGAGAGACAGCACTGGGAATTTCATCTTGAAGCCGACAAGAAAACATTTGTTTATTAATAAATAATTAAAAGGTCTCCTTTTTCACAATTATTAGGCTACTTCTGCCTGTGCCTTGCGGCAAACTTAATGCATGTGCTTGAGCGCAGAATATATTGAGACTCATTATGGATTGTAGATGGAAATTTAATATAAACCTGCGATTAGTTGAATAATGACAAATGAACAACTAGTAACTAGAAAAATCTTTTGTGGGGCCTGACCTATTAAATACCCTCAAGACATCTCTGTTCAATTTTTTTAAACATTTTATACGCATTTGCAAAAATTCTTCTTTCAGAATCGTCTGGAACGAAGAAATGTATTAACACTGATTTTTCCTCTGAAACACAAAAACGAAAATTGAAATAAAATGTATATTTTTATAGAAAGGCAAACCCCTCTCTGCATATATATTATTGCTTCTGGTTTGTGCATTGTAAGTACAAATAGTAATAACAAATATAGCTGCAAGCAGCAATTACAGGGCCAAGCACTCCACCGGCAAATTAATGAGCGATAACAGCAATTTTAGGATTATTGTAATTGATCAATCAGCGTCGCACACCTGTAGGTCATAGATAGGTGCTTAGACAAAAAGACTGATATAGTCCTGATGAAGATCAAACGATCGAAACGTTGCCATTAAAGTATTTTTTATTGTTTTGCAAGTTGATAGTGTGCTGATTTTCTTGTTTTTCTCAGGATTATTGTAATTGAAATGGCTAAAAAAATAAATACAATCTCTAAAAGCATGATTACTTGGCTTATCAAGTTTGACCAATAGGTGTCGCTGTTATCAAATCAATTTTGTGTACTCTGTGTGACTTGTCAATGACACACACAAAGTTTGGTATCAATATGCCAAAGCATTGCAGAGATACAGCCTCAAGTGTCATTTTGGCATCATGCCTCAAATTCGTGGCTGTGTTTTACGAAAACCGTTTTGTCTAAAAATCCATACATTTTGTCAAAACTGTCTGAAGATCATCTGACTACATTTTGGTGAAAATCAGACCAACGGTTGATGAGGAGTTAAAAAAAGTATATTTTCAATATAAATCAAAATGGTGGACAGGAAGATCCAGCTTACTCTGGCATATTTGGTATCTTTGTTGTTGGCATAAGCCAGGGAATATTTTGAGACCAGTTTTATTGCAATAGGATAATGCAATAAAAGGTTATTAGCATTTTTATAAGTGTAAAAATTATTAGTTAATGATTGGTTTATTACTCTTGACCAATAGGTGGCGCTGTTACAAAATTGATGTGGCATGGTCAGTGTGAGGTGACAATGACAAATACAAAGTTTGGTGCAAATATGTCAAAGCTTTGCTGAGTTACAGCCTCAAATGCATTTTGGTATCCTTCCAGCAAATTCGATGATGCGCTAAATGAGAACCGTGCCGTGTATCGGCAAAAAATCCATTACTTTTTGCCAGTGGGGTCTGAAGATGATCCACGTCAAATTTGGTGAAAATCTGACTAACGGTGTAGAAGGAGTTTGAAAAAGTACGTTTTCAACAAATCAAAATGGCGGACAGGAAGTATGGCCAATTTTGGCATAATTGGTATTGATGTTCTCTGTATGGCCCAAAGAATATAGGGAGACCATTTTGATTTCAATAGTCTAATTTATTCAAAGGTTTCATAATAACTTTTTGAGTACCTTCAGGGCATGGAGTCGAAGATTTTTGTAATTATTTTCGTAACGAAACGATAATGCGTTCAAAAAATACAGCATTTTAAAACATAATTCATAATTGCCGACACAGGAAAACTGAATATCATTCGACTCGACATGACTCACTGAATCTAAAGAGACCAGTTGTGTGATTTATGGCCAAACCATTCAAAAATATGCATTTTTCATGTCTCCTGACCACTAGGTGGCGCTCCGTCAAAACATTGCAGGTAGTCTCAGGTCATGGTTATTAGGACACACACCAAGTTTGGTCTCAATATTCCAAACCGTTGCTGAGATATAGACTCACGTGCATTTTAGCATGCTTTTCGTCAAATGTGTTCACGTGTCATTCGAGAACGGTTGGACAAATCAACTTGAATTCCATAAATTGTTGCTAGCATTGTCTGAATATGATCTGAGTCAATTTTTGTGAAAATCAGACAAACCGTCTTGCACGAGTTTGAACAAGTCGATTTTTCATATAATTCAAAATAGCAAAAAAACTAAACCTTGCGATTTTTTAATTGTGGGGTTGAGCCAAGGATTCAGAGAAAAAAAAAATTTATTTTCTGGCTTACGGTTCAAAAGTTATTAGCATAGAAGCATTGAAACTTTGGTCAAGTGGTGGCACTAGAGTTGGAGTTAGAGACTTCAAATTTGCTATGGTTAATGTTGGGACTTCCCTCTATCAGTGCTGAGTATGAGAGCGGAGTGGAGTGGCAACAATTTCCCCTCCGCGCTCAGAGCATTTAATAATCACTCCGCTCCAGCTTCACAATTTCCCGCTCCCGCTCCACTCCGCGCTCAGTGATACCAGAAACACCGCTCCGCCTTCGATCCGTGGCTAAAGTATTTCAGTATGTTTGAAATGTTATGTTCATAACGTAGCCTATATTAAAATAAAAAATAAAATAACGGGAGAGTTTCAAAGTGGCTTAGGCTATTGTGTGCAAACTTTTGTTTCCTACTACAGACCAAACTAATAACATGGATGTCCGCATTAATATAATTACTGTATTCTGCTGTGCAAATTTAGTTTGTGATGAAAATAACAGTACTTTTTTATTTTATCTAGAGATCAATGCATTTCTTACAGATTTCTGCTCATTCAAAATCAGATACAGATGAAGTAACACTGTAAGATTACATTTGTTTGAATGCATTATTGCAAAAGCGGTTGCGTGTGAATGTGCTGTAACTGTTTAAATCATGCTTTGACCCGAAAATATTCAGTAAAAGGAACAGACAAACTCCTTGAGAACTAACCTATAACTTCTCGCTCGGCTATTGTCGTCATTGTAAACTTCTGATTTGAGAGATCCATCTGTAACAAGCTATAGTTAAATATGGTTAACGTGAATACTTGCTAAATATGCAGTTATATTACGGGCCGTTGGCATGAATTGTACTTGTGATGTAGCGGTGGTGGAGCGCTCTTGAAACGAGTGAAAACCACAACGCTCCGACTTTTAAAAAATCCGCTCCTCGCTCCTGTCAAAATCACACCGCTCCACTCCACGCTCCGCTCCCACACTCTGTATCAGTGTGCCTAATCTCACAACATTCCTGCAATCAGTTCTATGGGCTGCCATAGACTTGCGGAGGAAGAAACGGAAGAAGACATTTACATTTATTCATTTAGCTGACGGTTTTATCCAAAGCGACTTACAATTGCAATATATGTCAGAGGTCGCATCCCTCTGAGCAGCTATGGGTTAAGTGTCTTGCTCAGGGACACATTGGTGTGTGGTCAGTGAATGGCTGCTGTTTCCAATGAATATGTGCACGAGGCACCAGCGTGATCAAACAGCTGAACTGCTAAATTTTTGGTCACACAGTAAAGACATAATTAAAAAATGCAAAGTGTTATCAGTTTGTAAAATCAAGATAATAACAGCGTTAATACAAATTATTTCTAAATGCTGGACCGTATATAGTTTCGCGAATGATGACCCATTTTGGTTGTCTATCTACTGTACATTACTTTTCTCTCCATTAAATTTATGAAATCCCAGCACACGCTCCTAATAAATATTTGTTATTACAGCATCAACATTCACAGAACAGTTATTCTTAACTAAAGCAAGTGGCTGCTGTGTGCATGGTTTATATGGTTTGGTGGAATGCCAGCAGAGCACTGCATTTATAATCTCTAAAATACATCTCAGTTCATCCGAATCTCACAAATCTGTTAACACACATTAAAAATATGAATAATGAATCTACATTTTCCTCTTACTTCAAACGAATGCTTAGTTTGGGGCTCATCATTAGCCTATTATTATTAATAACGAAACAGGCTAAAACAGTGGGATGACAAATTCTCTTATATTACACTGAACTTTTAACAAAATTAATAAGGAGAATATGTTTTATCCGCATTGTAACACAAAAAAATGTTTTTAAAAGACTTTTGATTTCCCCTTTCTTTAAAACTATAGTAGCTTGTGGTTCATTGTTAGCCCATTAATTAAAACAAGCAAAAAAAAAAAGTACAATGGTACAAATTCTCATTGACATTTTAAGGCTTTTTACTCTTCTTGACCAAAGTTAATAAAATTGATATTGTAACCAAAATAAATAAGGTATTTTCTCTCTTTTAAAACAAACGCTTAGTTTGTGGTTCAATGTTTTATTTATTTGAAATGAAAACAGCAACAATAATGACAAACTCTCTTTATTAAAGGAATATTAAAAGGAAGAAATTGAACCTTTTTTAACAAAAGTTGTGCTTTTGGATCAGTATCTCGCATCAATCCCTGTTATAGCCTAAATAGAAGCTCTGCATACGCTTACACCTGTTTATCATGTATATTTCATATTAGTTCATTTTGCTTTTGAGCAACAAATGAATAACAATTTAATTGTTTTAGATATTTTATGTTTAGATATTTCAACTTTGCGGAGTCCCATGAATCATTTTGTTTTCCTGTATCCTGCACACACACACACACAGAAGTCTTGTCCAGCGCCGCTCTCTGTTGCATCGGGTCTCGCGGGAGCAAGTCTGTAATCCACAATCACATGGGAGTTGCTTCAATGCATTTAAGGGTGTGGTCCTGGTCAAGAGAATCTCCTGAACTCCAAACTGAATGTCAGAATGGGAAAGAAAGGTGATTTAAGCAATTTTGAGCGTGGCATGGTTGTTGGTGCCAGACGGGCCGGTCTGAGTATTCCACAATCTGCTCAGTTACTGGGATTTTAACGCACAACCATTTCTAGGGTTTACAAAGAATGGTGTGAAAAGGGAAAAACATCCAGTATGCGCAGTCCTGTGGGCGAAAATGTCTTGTTGATGCTAGAGGTCAGAGGAGAATGGGGACAACTGATTCAAGCTGATAGAAGAGCAACTTTGACTGAAATAACCACTCGTTAATAACGAGGTATGCAGCAAAACATTTGTGAAGCCACAACAGCAGAAGACCCCACCGGGTACCACTCATCTCCACTACAAATAGGAAAAAGAGGCTACAATTTGCATGAGCTCACCAAAATTGGACAGTTGAAGACTTGAAAAATGTTGCCTGGTCTGATGAGTGTCGATTTCTGTTGAGACATTCAGATGGTAAAGTCAGAATTTGGCGTAAACAGAATGAGAACATGGATCCATCATGCCTTGTTTCCACTGTGCAGGCTGGTGGTGGTGTAATGGTGTGGGGGATGTTTTCTTGGCACACTTTAGGCCCCTTAGTGCCAATTGGGCATCGTTTAAATGCCACGGCCTACCTGAGCAATTTTTCTGACCATCCCTTTATGTCCACCATGTGCCCATCCTCTGATGCCTACTTCCAGCAGGATAATGCTCCATGTCACAAAGTTCGAATCATTTCAAATGGGTTTCTTGAACATGATAATGATTTCACTGTACTAAAATGGCCCCCACAGTCACCAGATCTCAACCCAATGGAGCATCTTTGGGATGTGGTGGAACGGGTGCTTCGTGCCCTGGATGTGCATCCCACAAATCTCCATCAACTATCCTATCAATATGGGCCAACATTTCTAAAGAATGCTTTCAGCACCTTGCTGAATCAATGCCATGTAGAATTAAGGCAGTTCTGAAGGCGAAAGGGGGTCAAACACAGTATTACTATGGTGTTCCTAATAATCAGAAAAATCAGAAACATTATCTCGATGTGAGTTGTTTTCCAATATCGTGCTGCTCTACTAGTAAGTTTAATCAAGCTTACAGGCTCAGTAGCTTCTGCAGCATGAACACAAACATGTAGTCCTCCATTGTTGTTAGTGTTAAATGACCTAGCGGTGTCTGACTATAGTAGAGAAGTGGGTTGATGACATCATTGTTTTAGAAAACATATGGATTGGCAGTACACAAAAACACAAAGGTGTCATTATCAGATTTATCCACTCTGGGACCTGGTTTTAAAAAATAATAATAAAAAAAATAGGGTTTTCACTCCCCCATATGCCGGATCCGTCTGGACCAAATTCATATACCATACGAAATATATTTACATATACAGCTTAATGCGTCTCCGGGATTACGGGGACTTACTGTGATTGTTTTTTGTTTGACTGTGTATAACAGATGACTTAATGGAACGCTTTCCACATACATTGCGGTGATGTGCTTTCTCTCCAAGGTGAATCCTCTCATGTTTTTTCTGACTCGATGAATCCCTGAATTTCCTGTCACAGATTAAACACTTGTAAGGTTTCTCTCCAGTGTGGATCCTCTCATGTGTTTTCAGACTTGATGAATCACCGAATCTCTTGTCACAGTGTGAACACTTGTAAGGTTTCTCTCCAGTGTGGATCCTCTCATGTGTTTTCAGATTTGATGACACACTAAATCTCTTGTCACAGTGTGAACACTTGTAAGTTTTCTCTCCAGTGTGGATCCTCTCATGTCTTTTCAGACTTGATAACACACTGAATCTCTTGTCACAGTGTGAACACTTATAATGTTTCTCTCCAGTGTGAAATCTCTCATGTGTTTTCAGATGTGATAAATTACTGAATCTCTTGTCACAGTGTGAACACTTGTAAGGTTTCTCTCCAGTGTGGATCCTCTCATGTCTTTTCAGACTTGATAACACACTGAATCTCTTGTCACAGTGTGAACACTTATAATGTTTCTCTCCAGTGTGAAATCTCTCATGTGTTTTCAGACTTGATAAATCACTGAATCTCTTGTCACAGTGTGAACATTTGTAAGGTTTCTCTCCAGTGTGGATCCTCTCATGTGTTTTCAGACTTGATGACGCACCGAATCTCTTGTCACAGTGTGAACACTTATAAGGTTTCTCTCCAGTATGAATCCTCTCATGTTTTTTAAGATATCCTCTTTGACTGAATCTCTTGCCACAGTGTGAACACTTATAAGGTTTCTCTCCAGTGTGAATCGTCTCATGTGTTTTCAGACTTACTGACTGACTGAATCTCTTGTCACAGTGTGAACACTTGTAAGGTTTCTCTCCAGTGTGAATCCTCTCATGTTTTTTCAGACTTGATAAATTATAGAATCTCTTGTCACAGTGTGAACACTTGTAAGTTTTCTCTCCAGTGTGGATCCTCTCATGTTTTTTCAGACTTGATGACACACCGAATCTCTTGTCACAGTGTGAACACTTGTAAGGTTTCTCTCCAGTGTGGATCCTCTGGTGTGTTTTCAGCTCTGTTGACGCACCAAATCTCTTGTCACAGTTTGAACACTTGTAAGGTTTCTCTCCAGTGTGGATCTTCTCGTGTGTTTTCAGACTTGATGACACACCGAATCTCTTGTCACAGTGTGAACACTTGTAAAGTTTCTCTCCAGTGTGGATCCTCTCATGTGTTTTCAGACTTGATGACACACCGAATCTCTTGTCACAGTGTGAACACTTGTAAGGTTTCTCTCCAGTGTGGATCCTCTCATGTTTTTTCAGAGCTGCTGACTGACTGAATCTCTTGTCACAGTGTGAACACTTGTAAGGTTTCTCTCCAGTGTGGATCCTCTCATGTGTTTTCAGACTGACTGTATGACTGAATCTCTTGTCACAGTGTGAACACTTGTAAGGTTTCTCTCCAGTGTGGATCCTCTCGTGTTTTTTCAGATCTGCTGAATGACTGAATCTCTTGTCACAGTGTGAACACTTGTAAGGTTTCTCTCCAGTGTGGATCCTCTCATGTGTTTTCAGATTGACTGACTGACTGAATCTCTTGTCACAGTGTGAACACTTGTAAGGTTTCTCTCCAGTGTGGATCCTCTCATGTGTTTTCAGATTGACTGACTGACTGAATCTCTTGTCACAGTGTGAACACTTGTAAGGTTTCTCTCCAGTGTGGATGTTCATGTGATCCTTAAGATTTGATGATTGTGTGAAAATCTTCCCGCACTGATTGCAAGTGAATGGTTTCGCTCCAGTATGAACTTTCATGTGATGCTTAAGATTTGATTTACATGTGAAACTCTTTCCACACTGAGTGCAGGTGAAAGATACCTTAACTCTTTTTTTCTTTAAATCTTTCTGTTTGGTTTGAGAGCAAGTCAAAGTTTTCCCACCAGTTTTGACATTATTTTTCTCCTCAACTTCACTTGATTCTTCATTGTCCTCTTTTTCTTTGATGAACTCTAAAATAAAAAAGTAAAAATTATATAGTTTTGGTATATAGACACACACACACACACACACACACACACACACAGTACAGACCAAAAGTTTGGACACACCTTCACAAGAGTCCTGAACCCAATCGAGATGGTTTAGGGGTGAGCTGGACCGCAGACAGAAGGCAAAAGGGCCAACAAGTGCTAAGCATCTCTCGGGGAACTCGTTCAAGACTTTTGGAAGACCATTTCAGGTCATTACCTCTTGAAGCTCGTCAAGAGATGGCCAAGAGTGTGCAAAGCAGTAATCAAAGCTAAAAGGTGGCTACTTTGAAGAACCTACAATATGACATATTTTCAGTTGTTTCACACTTTTTTGTTATGTATATAATTCCATCTATAATTCCACATGTGTTAATTCATAGTTTTGATGCCTTCAGTGTGAATCTACAATTTCCATAGTCATGAAAATAAAGAAAACTCTTTGATTGAGAAGGTGTGTCCAAACTTTATATATATATGTGTATATATACTTTTTCTGTGAACACAAAAAGCCTATTTTCTCTTAAACACTGTCTTAATCTGAAGGTATAGATATATATATACACTCACTTTTGTCACTATATATATTTATATACTCACTTTCATCACTATATATATATTTATTAGGGGTGTAACGGTTCACAAAATACACGGTTCGGTTTGATACGATACACTGGTTTCACTGTTCGGTTCGGTATGTTTTAGATACAGCAAAAAGAAAAAATTGGCAGATAAATTTCCTTGATTTTTTTAAAATGTTTTATTTATTAAAACTAACAATGTTTTTTTGTTTTTCTTATCAGCATACTGTATAAAACAAAAACAGCTCCTTATTAAAAAAAATTAAATTTTTATATTGTTGTAGTAGTAATGAAAAAAAAATGAAATTTTTATATTGTTGTAGTAGTTATGAACAAATACAAAGATGTAACTCTTTTTATATGGAACTCTATAACTCTTTATATTGAGTGTGTTTTTACACAATTGGTTCTCTATAGGGCTTATGTTTTTTGGAACAAAGCAGGAATTAACGTCTGGCTGAAATGTGCTTGTGAAGGAATATTGTAATGGGGCTCAATTACATTAAGCATGTTCTTAAAACCTGCGTTTTCCACTACAGAGTAAGGCGCTCGCTCACTCAGTGCACGCTGAAGGCTTGATCCTCCAATAACCAACAGGTCTGGTGTTTGGGTGCACTTTGATTTCCCTGTAACCTATAATGGTAATGATAGAATTAATGGTAAATGGTAAGGTCTCATATCCGCGGCTATAACGCGGCTTTTTTTTGTATTCCCGCTGGTGTACCCTATTGTCATGTAACAGATGCGACCCAAGTGCACCCAAACACCAGACCTGTTGGTTATTGGAGGATCTTCTATTTCTGGTCTGTTAAATGCATTGGCCATTTTGCAACGAGCCTTCAGTGCGTACTGATTGAGCTAGGGCCTGACTGAGTAGCCTGACATAAAAATAAGTTGGTGTGTTTTTTTTCTTTGGGGGTGTCAGGGGCGTTGCCTGTTACATCGTTTGGGTTATTGGGCTACCTTGTTGAACCTATAACATTATATTTCACACAATATTTTTAATTTCCAAATATAATGAATTAGTCCAACGAACTGTTTGGTACATAATGCGTACCGAACCGAAAGCCTCGTACCGAACGGTTCAATACGAATACGCGTATCGTTACACCCCTAATATATATATATATATATATATATATATATATATATACATAGATACATACACACACAAACACACACACACAAGGCCCGGGCAATATATACAAAATATATATCTGTATCTTGTTTTTATCCAAATTTGTACGATATTCGATATATACCTCGATATATTTTCGTTTGCATTTAAGTAATAAAGAAAACTATAGACTAAGTGATCATTTACTGGTTATTAGGGATAAACCGATCATGATTTTTCATGGCCGATTCCGATACCGATTTTTTACAAACAAATTGGCTGATTCCGATACCGATTTCTTTTTTTTTCTTTTTTTTTTTTATCTTTAAGCAACAAACAAGAAAAAAGGAAAGTGTGCATAAACAAGATGTTTATTTGGTATTTAATGGGCCAAACTGGCTTTTGGCTATTGAAAACAATAACTGCAACCATCTGAAATTAACAGCAACATTACAGACATCAGCATTTAGCTTTTGTTTTTGAATTGGGTTGAAACTACAGAGAACTGGCCTTAAATTTAAAGATTAACTGTATGTGAAATTAAAGGCAATAACTGCATAGTTCTACAATCCAAACAACACACATTCAATAAGATGTTTCTTGATCAGCATTCAGTATTTTAGTTTTTAAATTTGGTTTTAAATAAAAAAAGGTCTTTGCCAGTGTCTTTATTTACAGACTAAATAAAAGTATGCTATAGACCCTTTTACAGTTGGTAAACAATGTGACGTATTTGTGTGGGCGGGGTTTAGCTGGAAGCAGAAAGTTTCCCCTCAACACTTGAAAGAACGGTAGCTAGCGAGTTTTCTTAGCCTGTTTTTTTAACAATGGCTGGAGAAAATCTGAATATATCTGCTTTATCTGAATATTTAAGGTCACTCACTGTCCGGGAACGCGATAATTATTTGAAAAAGTTAACTTTAACAGACGGAACCAGATTGGTCGACCCGTACACAATCACTCATTGGATGGACGATCTGACAGGATTACCTCCGATTGAGTGGCCTGACATCTACACTTACCTGATAGAGAAACCGAGCGTGTATAGTAAAGAGAAAATGAGGGCGTATAAATCCTTAAATTAAATAAAGAGTGACATTACAGTAAAATTATTATTAAGATGTAATTAATTTCTAGAAATAAAAATACTGAAAACTGCAAATTAATTATAAACTTTCTGTATTTATTCTTTCTTACCATGTTCTTAAATTCCGGTCACAATTAATCACAACAATGTATATAAAATGTTCTCCGTCGATTCTGGCAACCAACAACACAACAAGACGACATTTTAAGCTCCTTGAGTAGCCAACCCTGTGTTGGTTTGTATTGGCCGCCTCCAGTTTTCCGTTTGTTTTGCCTCCAGCTAGCGCCGTGACGTACCTCTGACGTCCGCACAAAAGGGGTCTATATAAATAGATTATTCCAAAATGTTAAAATCAAAATGTTGGTGGGAATAAAACAAAGATGCAAAGTGTTTTCATTCATCCAATAAAAAAAATAAGGGTAATGAGTCACATCTATATTTTTTTCACTTGAGCCAATGAAAAATAAATAACTATTCTCTCAAGTAAAAAAATGTAGATGTGAATCATTACCCTAAATTGTTTTCATTGGATGAATGAAACACGTTTTCTCAGTGTGCTACAGCAGGTGATTTTTAAATCAAATTAAGTCGATGTAATTTTAAGGTAAAATAAAAATAATCAACTGTCTTTTACTTCGGCTTTTCAAACGTGTTTGCAAGTTCCACTTTACAAAAAAAAAAAAAAGTTTCGTCACAGTTTAGTCCGTTTCGTTTCTCATCCAACACGTGAGAAGTTGATCTGAACATCTCTTCATGGTCTACTCGTGTTCACTGTTCAAGGCTCGGACTGGTAACAGTAAGCTTGCGCAGCTTCAGTGCATGCAGAAAAGGGACTCTTATTTCTGCGCCAGTACACCAAAGGCTGATCGCTTCCTGCTATCTGTGCCTCAGACATGTAGCTCTGCATTTCCAGTACTGATCGGCTGCCAGTGTCCTGCGCACAGATATACTTCGAAATACTTCCACACATATGACATAGCGAACGATTACAATGTAGTCTGTGCACGCGGCCGCACTTCTGGAAAAATCGGCCTAAAGAAGACCAAAAACTGGCCGATTGCGTATTTTAAGCAAAAACCGGCCAGTTCCGATTTATGGCCGGTCAATCGGTGCATCCCTACTGGTTATTATTAAATGAATGTATATACAACTCAAGTAGCGCAAAACAGGTACAGAAAGTGCATTCTGACAAATTATTCAGTGTATGCAATTCACAATTTACATTGAGCATCTGGGGAAGCTAATTAAACTGAAATATGTTTTCTTTAACAAGTTTTTAGCTAGGGCTATATGATTAATCGAGTTTGTTAAAAAATCACGATTTGAGTGTGCACGATTTCTAAATCACTTTATAGCACAATTTTCCATGGCCCTGACTTTCCGCAGTATGCTGTCCGAAACAATCTGTATGCAACTCAACTAGCGCGAGAACAGAACAGACTGGGCATATGCTTACATAACTCCAGATTCACACACTCTGTCTGTGATGCACATTCAAAGAGCCCTCCCAGCCGGCACATGACCAACCTTCAACATTGAAATATGGCTGAAATATGGACAGTTGCTTTAATGTTGAAACAACGTTCAAAATGTGTAATGCTAAATTGTTGAAAAAGGTTTGAAAACTTAAATTATTTTTATACAATTATTTTAATAGAATTTTACAATATTTTAATCATGATACTTATTCTAAAATCGAAAGGTATATGCTAATATTATCATCATTAACAACAAAAAGAAATACATTTCGCTGTTTATCATGCTGAAATAATTCCTATTGGTTGTTTTACTTTATTACTTAGATCATGCTTGGTTAATCTTGTTCTCATCCAGGAAACTTGACAATGAAATGGTTCGCGGCTTTCTCCAATTTGAAAATATGAACGTTATTATAGTCTTTCTGGGAGTGATGTGGCTGGCGGTGAGGTGCTGCTTGTTTGTTACTGCTCTGTCGGTCCCAATTTATTTATATTTGCCTGTAAATTTTTTTAGGTGTTTCATATGTTTTTATTCTTATAATAGTCTTCTTATAGTCTAAGTGTTTTCTGAAACACATAATTGCAAATGTCAGTACAATTTCAATAAATTAATGAAAGGAATTTAAAAATAAATTAGTATCGTTTAAAGCAGTGGTTTTCAAAGTGTCAGGCCACCTCTAGTGGTTACGCAGGGGAAACACTAAATTAAATCTTAATTAGTGGTAACACATTTTAATTTAATCTTTGAATAAGTTTTTTTTACATTTAAGTACAGAACAGTTACTTTTGTCATTTTTGTTATAACACATTTTAATTTAAACTAAGTGTTTAATTTACCTGTATGTAAGCACAGTGCAGTGTTAATGTTAAAACTGTGTACAAACCCGATTCCAAAAAAATATGGTCACTGTACAAATTGTGAGCAAAAAAGAAATGGAATAATTTACAAATCTCATAAACTTATATTTTATTACCAATAGAATATAGATAACATATCAAATGTTGAAAGTGAGACATTTTGAAATGTCATGCCAAACATTGGCTCATTTTGGATTTCATGAGAGCTACACATTACAAAAAAGTTGGGACAGGTAGCAATAAGTTAAAGTTAAATGTACATAAGGAACAGCTGGAGGACCAATTTGCAACTTATTAGGTCAATTGGCAACATGATTGGGTATAAAAAGAGCCTCTCAGAGTGGAAGTGTTTCTCAGAAGTCAAGATGGGCAGAGGATCACCAATTCCCCCAATGCTGCTGCAAAAATAATGGATCAATATCAGAAAGGAGTTTCTCAGAGAAAAAAAATTGAAAAGAGTTTAAAGTTATCATCATCTACAGTGAATAATATCGTCCAAAGATTCCGAGAATCTGGAACAATCTCTGTGCGTAAGAGTCAAGGCTGGAAAACCATACTGGAGGCCCGTGATCTTCGGCCCTTAGATGGCACTGCATCACATACAGGAATGCTACTGTAAATGGTAATCACAACATGGGCTCAGGAATACTTCCAGAAAACATTTTCGGTGAACACAATCCACTGTGCCATTCGCCGCTGCCAGCTAAAACTCTATAGTTCAAAAAAGAAGCCATATCTAAACACGAGCCAGATAACGAACAAAAGAGTGATTCGTTCTTGAGTCAAGAACCGGTTGCATTGGTTTTCAGATCACCAGTAAGTCTTTCAGACAGTTTGATTCAATAAAATTGAAGAAGAAAACGGTTCACCGGTTGTTTTATGCTCAACGTAAAGGTGTCATTGGCGATGATTACCCTCGATTCAAGCCTTCGGTTTACCCGGGCTCATAAAATTAGCACAGAATCAATCACCAAAAGAATCAGTTCGGTTCAGACGCTCTGTGTGTCGGTTTGCTTCACGCTGAATCACACATGCGCAGTATCATCAGCTCCTCGGTTCTCGAATCTGACATGTCTGACAGAAACGATTTTTGCCTCGAGAACGAGTCAATGTTTTGTTCGTTATCTGGCTCGGCTCGGCGTTCAGCCACATTAAAAAAGTTAACAGCTTAAGTCATTCGCAGATTAATGCTTATTGGAGACGTGAGCCGTTTTTAAACTATTCAGTTCGATTTGGTGAACTGCTTCAAAAAGGTCTGTTTGCATCGAATGATTAGTTCGCGAAGAGAAGACAATGATGAATAAAGTCATTTTTATATATAAAATAGTTTTTGCTATTTTTGGACCAAAATGTATTTTCGATGCTTCAAAAAATTCTAACTGACCCTCTGATGTCACATGGACTACTTTTAAGATGTTTTTCTTACCTTTCTAGACATGGACAGTATACTGTAGACACAGTTTCAATGGAGGGACTGAGAGCTCTTAGACTAAATCTAAAATATCTTAAACTGTGTCCCGAAGATGAACGGAGGTCTTACGGGTTTGGAACAACATGAGGGCGAGTAATTAATGGCGTAATTTTAATTTTTCGGTGAACTAGCCCTTTAATACAGTGGTTTTCAACCTTTGGGCCATGGTATTGCAGGTGAGCCACCAATTTCTATTAAAAGAAATAATAATATTGTTCAGATGTAAAAATGTCATAAGATAATAACATAATTTCCTATATAATTAAATAAGAAAAAATAAATATTAAACTGTAACTATGCTTCCACTATTCGAGCTCGCTGATTGGTTTAAGAATAAACCGCCAATGTATTTTAGATATTTTTGCTGCATATGCTCCAGAACAACAGCAGCTGTGCCAAGCGGTGCCAGCCAGAGTTATTTTCTGTTCATTGAGAGTTAATTTAATAAAGACAGTTAACAATCTAGCTTCTGAGTAGATTAAGTTATTAACCCAACAATAGCGGGGTCTTAATATCAATTCCAACATTTTCCCCATTGTATTGTCACAGGTAGGAAAAGAGCATTTATTCCTCAAACACAATAGATCCATTATAGAAACTCAGTGAAAGTTTGATCATGGCACATTTGGCAACACAAACAGTAGAAATGTCTTGTGAAAAAACACACCAAAGTTGAGTGTATACACACTTCGAAGGCCACGGACTTCGAAGACCAGGTCTCCGAAATGCACAAAGGGCCCTTCGAAGTGCGTGAGATGCTCAGCCTTTGCTGGATTTCCTAATTCCGCCACCAGAGGTTCCCGATTACTGCTCTGTCGCATTGCAACAGTGTGAGAAGAGCGCTGACGAGAGGATAATCCAGAATTGCTCATTTTTGCTTTTATGTTTTACGTCATAATGGAGGAGAGTTATGTACCTCAGGCTTAGCCAAGACCGAGGCCAGGTAAGTTACACTGGTTTGCTCCATCCTTTGTTTGATTACAACTTTAAATGCAGGTTCTGGTTCAGAGCTTACATGAATATTATAATTATACATATGAAAAACTACAAAATACACACACTTGCACACACAGCAGTTCAAATGCTGACTGATATGTTAAGAAGGTGTGATTTTTATATAGTTTATTGTCTTGACCAAGGTGATATGTAGACAGGTTTGCAACTCATTTTTTTTTCAAGCGGTTAAGCATAAATAAAAATAAAATGAAAAATGAAAATAAAAGTTTCTGACAATAAATGTTGTTACATTAATCAGAGGTGGACTTTAAGGAAGTACATTAGTTAAGTTTACTCGTACAAATATAAAGTACTACGTTTTGTTTTTCTCACAGGACATCAGCACTACAAAAATATGGTCTTTTACAACATGATGCATTGTTGTAGATTAAACTACCAAACAGTATATTTACTAGGCAACTTTAAATTGAATAACATTGAACATATTTAGAAGTAAACTGCAACATACACAGTAGTGCAGAAGTAATATTAATGTAAAACCATCCTGACAAATTATTTGTCAGCATAAGACTGTACATACCTTTACTTTTACTCTCAATACCTTATGTATATTAGAGTATGCAAGATAATACTTTTACTTAAAGGATAGTTCAGCTAAAAATGACAATTCTGTGATCCTTTGCTCACCCTTAAGTTGTTCTAGGTTTGTTATTTTCATTTTTGGGTTTTTAAACATATGGTATTTGTAGTTACTAAAAATGGTTCAATATTTCTTCAAATTACGTTTTCATAGCGCTAAACAATTCCTCTTTTCCTTCTTTCCTCTAAATCAGACTGGACCCCTGTACTGCAAGGGTCTCTGAAGAGGTGCTGGCCATTCACCAAGAGACTCACCTCCTGAAGACCCCAGAACACATGGAGGCAGCACGTGGCTCAAACTGATGTTGTTTTCCTGATGTTAATACTAAACTATGCTGTAAATGATTGTAAAAAGTACTTTAAATTATCGAGCAATTTGTTTTAATGTGTAAAAAATATATTTACAGGATGAGAAAAACAAAACAAAAAGTTTTGTGAAAAAATTTACAAGCTGCATTAAACTTATTAACAACTAGTGTTGTCACGGTACCAAAATTTCAGTATTCAGTACCGATACCAGTGAAAATCCACGGTTCTCTGTACCAATTTCGGTACCAAAGGAAAAGACAAAAATATGCCAATTTAAAAATAATTTTTAAATTAAAACTTTTTATCACTAAAAATAAAAGCAATGCCATTCTTTATACTTATTTACAATTGTGTTTAAAGTTTTTCTTCAAGTTATATAATAATGAAAAACAGTAAACAAGTTTCCCCCAAATTTAATTTGTCTTTTAATTTATGAAATTTGAACACATTTTATTTTTGGTAAATAAAGGGGATTTACTATTAAAATTAAAACATGGAAGAAATATTTTGTGATTTATTTCTTAAAAAAAAAAAATTATGAATTTTTTCAACAGTAGTAGCAGTATCACATACATTTGACTAAATAATAGTAACATTTAGTAGCACAATGCCTTTATGTAAAAATGAACTTTTAATGAATGCATATTTGTCATTTTAACTGAACTTAAGACTGGTGGTGATGCTTAAGATTTTCATTGAGGGTTTCTGTAAAAAAAAAAAAAAAAGAGTAATAGATCATATTAATTATTATTAAAAGATAATACTACTACTAATTCTACTATCATACTAACAATATACAATGCACTATGAATTGATGAGCTGCTGGGTTCATGAATATTAATCACGTTGTATGCGTTTGGTCAAACTGATTTGCTAAAATCAAAACAGGGACGGTAATAGATAAATGCTCTTTCAGTCAGCAGCGAGTGTTTGAAATAACTTGATCCAATGTGGATTATAGAATCACCATACAAGGCAGAAATATTTATAAGCGATGAAAAAGATATGCACGCTAAACATGTTACCATAGTAAACATGGTAAAATATGACCGCTTGAAGAAATCAGACGTCAGTTTCTTATTCTTAATCGTGTTTTTATTAAGTAGCTTATATTATCTTTTGAATTTGAATATATAACAAAGCATGCAAACAAACTGCCGCTTTTATCATGTTTGTTTTGTGATCGCGCATGTTCCAGTGACTTATTTCTTAGTTTTCTGATAACTTCTCTTTGATGGTGAAATGATGAGGTTGCATGACGTTGTTCTGAGAGGCGTGTAAAGGGCGTGTTTTAGTGACATGCAGCGGTGCTTCAGGCTCCACTGTGGAAACCCTGTGCTATTCTGGCCTCGGTGCTACTGGCCCGGGGCTATGAGACCCGCCCGGCCCGCTTTAAGCCCTGGCTCGCACTGGCCCGACAGTGGAAATGCGGCTATTGACACAGAAGCGATTGACTGCACTCTCCCTGTTTTCAATTAAAGTTAAAGTACAGCCGCGAGAGCCCTCTCGCGGCAGTAGACGGTAATGTTTTCTCTTGGTTCTTGGTTGTAAATAAATGTGACTTATAGTCCAGTGCGACTTATGTTTTTTTTTCCTTGTCAGGACGTATTTTTGGACTGATGCGACTTATACTCAGGTGCGACTTATAGTCCGAAAAATATGGTAGTTGGACAAGTTAATAAATTACATTTGATTTGAGAAATCACCTTAATTATGTCTGGGAGGGGGAGGGGGGCATTTGCGTTATAGTGCCCAGGGGCACCACACTGTCTTAATACAGGCCAATTTATACTTCTGCGTCGGGTGCGCATAGTAGGTACGGCGTAGCATACGCATTGAGGTGTTTAACTACGCATTGCCAAATTTAAATACACACCACGACGACGCGGACTGCAAGATCTGTGATTGGTCGGCTTGGTAGGATCACGTTTCCTCCTACGCATTTCCAGAATGATCTTCTGCACTCTGGACCGCCCGCCATTATTAAATTCCAAAATTCAGTGAAGAGCCAACATGGAAATGGACCAAGTGACCGAGCGATTAATTGAAGAAGTGAGGAAATACAGCCATCTGTATGACTCCTCTTTGGGAGATTACAAAGACTGCCAGATGGCAGTGAATTCGTGGAGGGAGATTTCCTCCAACGTCGGTTTAGATGTAGTGGAGTGCATGAAGATGGAAGGACTCTCGAGACAAGTACGTTCGTCTCTGTAAAAAACTAGCCACAAGGAAAAAAATCCCAGCGTTTTATTTATTCCTATCTTGGCTGGCACCTCATGTCAAACATCGGCTTATAATGCACGTCCTTTTATGTACCTCTATTGTGTTTCGGTTAGCTAACTTAACTAGCAATGCTACCACATGGGGTATTGATTTTTTGCAAAAATAATATACCTGTGAGTCAAAAAGCATGTGTAATAGGTTGTAAATATATGTAATGGGTTGTATTTACATAATATAGTAGCTTGTAATTTTATTTGGCTTACAGAAATAAAAATGCAACAATTTAGCATTTGTAATGTATGAATATGCAGTTATTATATAGCTCTATCTATCTATGAATTAACAATGAATGCATCACCTTTATATATAACTTATACTATTTGCTATTTCTTTCATAATCACAGGATGGGACTGATACCAGCTCAAACTCCACTGGTTTATCGGATGTGAGACCTCCAGCCAACAGCAATAGCCGTGTTTCCACTATCAGCTAGGACCGGGCGTGCTAGTGCGTGCCAGGGCCAGTCGCGTTTCCACTGTCACTTCCGGGGCTTGATCGTGCCTCGCCGGGGCTTCCTCGGGGCCAACGGCCAGGTTTTTTGGCCCGACGAAAACCTTGGGCCAAAGCGGGCCAGCTGGGGCTAGAGGAGGGGTTATGAACAAAGGCGGAGTTTCTCCGTGTCTGGAGAGCATCAGCGCGGATCATTTCAGAAAGATAACAGCTTTAACACAAGCATTAAAGACATTTTAAAATCAGTTGAGCTCAAAACTCACTCTTAGTCAGCAGCAAGTGTTTGAAATAACTTGATCCGATGTGGGTTATAATCACTAAACAAGGCAGAAATATTTATAAGCGATGTAAAAGACTATGCACGCTAAACATTAACGTTACACAGTAAAGATGTTAAATATGACTGCTTGGAGAAATCAGACGTCAGCTTCTTATTCTCTATCAAAATTTTGTATTTATTAAGTAACATTTTATCTGTCGTCTCCTTTCAAAAGTTTAGCTTCACGTTGCATATCATCAAAATATAGCCTAGTAAGGATTTTTTTCGGGAGCTTTTATAAAAATAGCGAGACTGCATCATTTCAGAAAGATTACAGCTTTAACATCAGCATTAAACACTTTTTTAAATAAGTCGAGCTCAAAACTCTCTTTCAGTCAGCAGCGAGTGTTTGAAATAACTTAATCCAATGTGGATTATAATCACCATACAAGGCAGAAATATTTATAAGCCATGAAAAAGATATGCATGCTAAACACATTACCATAGTAAACATGGTAAAATATGAACTGCTTGAAGAAATCAGACGTCAGCTTCTTATTCTCTATCACAATCGTGTATTTATTAAGTAACTTATATTATCTGTCACAAACCTCGTCTCGAGAGTTTTTCTCACGTTGCCTATCATAAAAGAATATGGCCTAATAATGTTTTTTGTTCGGGAGCTTTTATAAAAATATAGATATTATCATTCATTTTAAATATGACGGCTACTGTGGCTAATAAACAGAAACAGACTTGACTGAATAAGCAGGCTATTTTCATAAGCGTTAAAAATAAATAAATAAATAAAATAGTAATAAGTGTATTTAGATTAATTTTGAGTCCTGATAAATTAAATCAATTCTACAGTTAAAACATCGATGCTTTTGAATTTGAATATATAACAAAGCATGCAAACAAACGGCCGCTTTTATTATGTTTGTTTTGTGATCGCGCATGTTCCAGTGACTTATTTCTTAGTTTTCTGATAACTTCTCTTTGTTGGTGAAATAATGAGGTTGCATGACGTTTTTCTGAGAGGCGTGTAAAGGGCGTGTTTTAGTGACGTGCAGCGGTGCTTCAAGCTCCTCTTTGGAAACCCTGCGCTATTCTGGCCTCGTGCTACTGGCCCGAGGCTATGAGCCCCGCCCGGCCCGCTTTAAGCCCTGGCTCGCACTGCCCCGACAGTGGAAATGCGGCTAATGATGACCAATTACCAAGTGGTAGCCCCCATCACCGGCCATCTCTTCCATCCCCCAGTCCAAGAATGGCACAAAAAAGGAATAGAAAAGAAAAAGATGACTGGGTCCAAGTGCAGGATGCTTGGTTGGAGGCTCAGTTGGAGGAATGGTGGGTGGAGCTTCGACAGAGACTGTGTCAAGGCAATGATGAGAGCGACCGGTTTGGACAAACTGTTGCAGATATGCTATGGATGGTGCCGGAGGACCACAGAGCGCAGGCAATGTTCGACGTGTCGAAGATACTTTTTGAGTGGCAGCAAAAAACAAAAACAATTGTGCCTACTTTGACAACGTTCAACCTTTTAAATTCTGCGCATATGGAAATGCACCGTATCTGCAGTTTGCACTTTTGCTTTTTTATTTTTTGTATATAGTTTGCACTTTTCCATCCATTCATATTTTATCTTGTTTTACTATTTGTGGAGGGTATAAAGTTTGCACATTTTTGTATATAGTATGCACTTTAGCTTTATTTATTGTCTGTTCACACCAATTCATGCAGGTTATATGGTAGTTTGCATCATTTGTGAAGTTTCTCTTTTGCATTTATTTTTGATAATAATTGTAGATCATTGCACTGTCATGCTCATACTTTTATATAGTTTGCACTTTTTATTAAAAAAAAAATACTGCTGTTTCCAAAAATGTGTGAAGGTTATTGCAAATAAACATTAACATATAGTTGCACATGTGTGTGTGTGTTTGCTCCTTTGCATCTATTTTTAATATACAATTCAAGACCATTGCACCTGTTTTTTACTATCTTTTAAATTAAACAATTGTGTATATAGTTTGAACCAATTATGTTGGTTTCTGCTGTATGCATATTTTATGGTTCAGGTTACAGTAAATTAAGATCTTACAGTTAATTTATTTGTATAGTTTGCATAGTACAATAGTTTTGTATAGTACAATTATAGACCATTGCACCTTTACATGATGTATTATCATATACATAGTTCGACCATTTGTATGTATAGTACAAGCTTAAAAAAAAAATCTTTCCCTGATTTTTGCAGATTGTATTGTGTAGGTTAATGTAAATAAAGGAACAATGACATGACTTTAAAACTGGGCTTTATTTAAATGGTTTCATGTCATTTATTGGTGCATTATATTTTACACCAATACAATTTACACAACAAGTTGACCAGACAGGACAAGCACAGAAAATTCACCCTCTTTCTGTCTCAACTGGTTCACGAGTCGCACGCACCATCTCCTCCGACGCCTTCTCTAGTTTCTGCCTTTTAGTTTTAGTAATTTAACAAAAATTAACAGTTTTTGGACCTCGATAAGCTCCAGCTCCAACATGATCCACTCTCTGTCAGTCACCATTGGTCGTAGAAGCCCGCGAGGATCAAGGAGTGTAAACACTCTGGAACCCGCTCGCGTCAACTAGCGTTTCAGCGGTGTAACTGCAGAGCAGAACAGACACGCAGAAGTATAACGGCTGTTTCACACATACTCCGGACTGCAAACGCGTCCTGTGTGAAAGCACAATGAGTCCATGCTGCTTCAGCACAACATACGTAACGCACTCGGACTGCAGAAGCACTGCAGATTATGGAAGGCCATGAGGGTCAAATACACGTGAATTTTAACACGTCAACAACACGTTAAATACGTGTATTTCACGAGTAAACAAATGCGTTAAATACGTGTTGTTTACGCGTGGAAAAATCAGCGCATATTTCACGTGTTAAATACATGTTAAATACACGTGAAGTACGCGTAAAAAATCAGTTTGAACGGGTCAATGTCATTGGCTGCTGAGGACTTGGGTCAAACCACTTCTGTGAGCTTAGAGGGGTGTACCATTCATAGACAGGCAACCATCATTTAACATGCTAACATGTATAAAGTTGATCAAAGTTACAATATTTTGTAATGAAACAGGACTTTTTGTTTAGCTCTTGACCTGCCGAAGTATACTATTTAAATACTGTTGCTTTCTGAGTGCCATACACAAAAATACCAACTCATAACTCCACGAATATAGCAAGGAGAGTCAAAAGTTATAGTCTGATTCTACTGTGACGATCCAAGGGGCTGTAGTATTTTATTTTGTCCAGCAGGTGTCTCGAGGTAACACTTTTTGTGTCTTTAGGTTAAGTGCTGTGATGCAGGTGTGGAAAATTGATTGTGATTAACCATGCTGCCTATAAGGTGCTGGCTTTCTTACCCCTCGGGAGGGAAGGAGATTGGGGCTTGGTCTCTGCTGGTCTTGCTGTTTGGTGGTCAGGCGGACTTTCTCACGCTCTCTAGTCCAACGCTTGATGTTGTGTTTTTGTATCTTTATATTTTTGATGTAGTTATGTCTGTTTTCTGATTAAAATACATATTTGTGCAAATTTGATTATGTTTTATGGACTCTCCATTCATGTTGCTACTCCTTGATCCAAGGGGTTGTAACACTACGTTCTGTCAAATGTTTAATAGAGCTCTCCAACTGATTCATGGGTTAAGGTATTATTTACATATGAAAGATCGTAATGGATTGTTTTGATTTTGGACTCATTTCAATCTTGAGAATCTGCTGTAAATAATGATATGCCATTTTTCACAATCGGAGCATGTTTCATGAAGTTATAAAGGTAAAACCTTGAGAATATTGCAGAATGTGCGCATTTGGAGTTTTGTTATATTTTGTTATAATTCGATGACGAATATCTTCAAATCTAAATGACAGATTATTGTATAATTGGGCTCATTTTAACCTAGAGAATTTTTAATTTTCCAATATTATTAAAATAACTAAATTACTAGTAACTACTTACTGCTCAACTCTGACTTTCAGTAAATAAAAATATATATATTTGCACATTCTCCTGCTGAGAAATAACTGATAAAAATGTAAGAAAAAATTTAGTGTTCAAGAGAAATTATTTATATCCGTCTTATTTGATATTCAATATCTCAGGACATATAAAAGGCAAGTTAAAGTATATCTGTTTCAAATGGTTTGGTGATCGTATAAGACTTAAGTTAGCATCAAGCATTAATGTTTGTGTGGGGGAAATAGTTACAATGGAGGTAAGCAATCAATTCAGGTTTAAGATACAAACCATTGAAATCAATATCTGTCTTTAGAAAACAATCATCTTAGAAATCAACAGCTTTTATTGTGCTTACATGTACAGCTATCACCAAGCAGGTGGCACTTATTGAAACCTCTTTTTGTTCAGCGATTATGCACTCATCAGACAACCAGTAATTAGGTACACAGGTGATGTTATAAGACATAAGCATTTAAGACTTTCAGGATTAGAATGAGAGCTTGTACTAGGGTCAGGACAACAGATGTATAAGAATATTATTATGTTTTGTGAACAATGTTCCGTATGTGTATCATGGCCTTATTTTAGTGACTTAAAATACATTTTTCACTAACCACAAATAAACTTTTTTCCAAAAACACAAACATGTAGGCTACATCCATGCAGCACAGCATATTATTGTTGCACAGATTGTGCCGATTACAGTGTTATCAGACTTAAGTTATTAATCTGCTTAATAACTAAAGAAAAAAAAATATATACACGCACGCACGCACACACACACACACACACACACACACACACGTCTACACAAAAATTCTCCAGGGCTCAAAAAAAAGCTTTGTAAGCCTAATGTACCACAAACATTCATTAATAATTTATGAAGAATAAACACCAACCTCCTTGTTCCTCATGTTTTATTTCTGTTTCCTCGTGTTTTATTTCGGTTTCCTCGTGTTTTATTGTGCTGGTTTCTGTTTCCTTGTGTTTTATTCTCCAGGTTTCTGGTTCCTCGTGTTTTATTTCTGTTTCCTCGTCTTTTATTGTGCTGGTTTCTATTTCCTCGTGTTTTATCCCCCAGGTTTCTGGTTCCTCGTGTTTTATTGTGCTGGTTTCTGGTTCCTCGTGTTTTATTTCTGTTTCCTCGTGTTTCATTTCTGTTTCCTCTTGTTTTATTCTCCAGGTTTCTGGTTCCTCGTGTTTTATTTCTGTTTCCTCTTGTTTTATTCTCCAGGTTTCTGGTTCCTCGTGTTTTATTTCTGTTTCCTCCTGTTTTATTGTGCTGGTTTCTGGTTCACTCGTGTTCTCTTCTCTCTCCTCTTTCACAAACTCCATCTTCACAGCAGCAGATCTCAGTTCAGATGATAAACTCCTCCAGATATTCTTGATCGCTTCAGAATATAACAGGTATTTACTAACTGATTCAAAATCTGTATTTTGTTCTCTTAGAAACTTGTCTAACCGTTTGTATTAAGGCAGCACACCGACATAACAACAACAGAGAGCGCGGTGAAACTGAACTTCTTCCTCTGAGGTTTAATGATGTTTGTCAAACAAACGTGTGTGTTTAGCGCCTCCCGCTGGACTGGAGCGAAGCGACGAGAGGAAGAAAGACCTGCACTGCGTCCGAAATCGCATACTGCGTACTGGGTACTACATTTGAGTTTCTCGCGAGATTCGGACGTACATATACTTAATTTGCGTTCTAATATGCCTTAAGGAAAAACAGTATGGGTGCGTCCGAAATCAAATACTGCGTACTACATTTTAATTTAGAACAGTACGTTCTATATAGTATGAATGTGGGTAGTATGAATGAAACTCGGACGTACTACATCCACCATGTTGGTGTCGTCACGTGACGTGCGCCTTCACAAAAGCGCGAAAATTTAAAGAGCCCACTCGACTGCGCAAACATCAGCAGTGTTTATTGTAAAGTTAGTTGTTACCGCTTTCATCTGCGTTTTAACGTTGATAGGATCAACAGCTCAGAGGAGGAATAGGTCAGCTGCTTGTAGATCGATCACGCCTTCGTCGACAGCTTATACAATGTTTATAAAATAGCGTAAGTATAATCACCTATTTAGCTTGAAAATTTTACCTTAGAATAATAAGAGATGTCTATAAACATCGTGACAGAGGTTGATTTAGATTAACGAAATTAAGTAGTTTATTGTTATTAATAATTAAAAATACACAGGACAGGGTCATTCTACAGAAACGTCCACATTTGGTATGGCAAGATCTCTTAAAATTGATTTCTTTTTCTAACATTTAAATTTAGACCACATTATTAGATTACCCTTTGAATTTATGAGTACACATAAATTACAGCTTAATGATTTTTTATTTTTTGTGTGCATGTATTTAAAGACCGCATACACCATTTTTTTGTCACTGGTGTTACCTTACTTCTTTAGCGATATTAAAGGTGTTTATGAAATTTTTTTTTTTTTTTTTCAGCACATGCAGTCAGAGGTACAGAAAATTAATGATGATCTAACTAATACGGTGATTATGTTTTATTTATTTTAATTAGGTTTGTTAAAAGTGTGACTGAATGATGTTAGTTCAATTGCACAACCATGTATTTGCTATAACAATGAAAATATTTGAAAAAAAGGTTTTAAACAAGCAATAATACAATCATTTAAAGCTTAACTCTTAAGTGCAGCAGAATTCAATGAATTTAAAATGATCATTATGCCACATATGACAGATTTTATTTAATGTGAAAGAAAAAAAAACAGTAACACCAGTGACACAACAAATCACCAGTGACATACATAACATATACAAATGACTCATTTCATAAGAACTGAAATCAGAGTTAGAAAAATATCATAGACAACATTTTAACTTAACATTTTAACTTCATTTCTTCACCATTTCATATCTTCGTTTCTAACCGATGATCTTGTCTTTCAGTTTCTCTATTTCCCTTTGTTTCCTTTGTGCATCTCTCCTACGTTGTCTCCTCCCTTGTTGTAGTTGTCTGTAAAGCAAAATATTTTCTTGAAAAAAAGGTCTCACTCATTTAACCCTAGCTTGAGTGTGTGTGAGAGATAGAGAGAGTGTGTGTGTGAGAGAGTGAGCGAGAGAGAGTGCTCTTGTTTCTGTATCATATCAGGACACAACTCTGTATAATGACATGGGTATGACACAGGTATCACAAGGAGAGGGTGACTTATGAGGACATAACCCTTCTCCCTATTTTTCAAAACACTTATAAATCATACAGAATGAGATTTTTTGATTAAGTAAAAATGCACAAAGTTTCCTGTGAGGGTTAGGGTTAGGTGTAGGGTTGGTGAAGGACCATAGAATATACAGTTTGTACAGAATAAAAACCATTACACCTATGGGATGAACACACTTTACACAAAAACAAACGTGTGTGTGAGAGAGAGTGAGTATGAGTGCGTGTGTGAGAGTGTGTGTGTGTGAGAGAGAGAGAGAGAGAGAGAGAGTGTGTTTGTGTGTGAGTGTGTGAGTGTGTATGTGGAGGTACTGAATGCTATGCATTTTTATATCTCTTTCACCATTTATTTCTGTATTTGTAACAGTTCAGTTTGTACCTTGAAATGCTGGGTGATCTATCTGGTGATGATATTGGGGGGGGGGGGGGGGGTCAATGCTCCTGCTCTGACTCTTTGCCTGCATCTTTGCTGACGGGCCCTCCATGCCTTTCGCTCATATCTCTTCTCCCTTTCACTCAAATTACTTACTCTCTTTCTTTTTTGTGTGTCAATGTCACGGACATAGCTCTGTTTCTTTTTCTGCAAATACTCTGCTCTGCGTTCAGGATCAGCATCCCTATGCTTTCTGTATAGTCGCTGTTTCTCAGCTGCGCTCAGTTTAGCCATACCCTCAATTTAGAAATACATGACCAAAGGAGGATTAACAATGACAAAGAAAAGTTAGAATCACTATTTCAGTGCTATTTAATGCAAAATAACTAAATGAATAGCTTTGAACAAAGTTAATCTATAAAAGGGAGTCACTGGTGTTACTGATCTTCACTGGGGTTACCCATAAGGAAGGTGACACCAGTGACAGTAACACCAGTGACAATTTTCATGAAAACTGCATTTTACAAAATGGCTGCTGCAAGGTATCAAACCACATGTTGTCAATCATGGTGTACTCACTAAATTAAGTAGTTTAATCCATTTGTATTCTAGTTTTTTACAATGCCCAAACAATAAAAGAGGTCATACCAGTGACTTCAACTAAAAGCTTCATATGAAATCATGGGATAAATGAGAAGATTTCTGATAATTGAAAAGAGACAGTGGACTTACCATGGGCTTCTCTTCATAGATCTCCAGAAAATTGGAAGAAGAAAGTCGAGTGATGTCATCAGCGTGATTATTATTTCAAAATAAGAGCTTTTTTGTTAAACGGTAACACCAGTGACACAACTCCAGGGGACCACTACTTTCATTATATATTTTATAATATTTATTTAGCATTTTGTTTTTTAATGTAATTTACATCATATATTTTATAGTTATGGGCACATGGTTGTATTTTAAATGGAAGAAAACACTGTTTTTGACCTCAAAATAAAGCATTCTCCCTCTGTACATGACTGTGGGGACGAGCACTTCTGTGGTGCTTGGAATTCTAATTAATTAATAAAAATCAAATATTGCCACATTAATGGCTCAAGAAAGTGTAATTGTTCAAATAACATATTGTTTCATTTTTAAATATAAAAAAATTGTAAACCTAAAGTGTTTTTCAAGTGTAATATTTCTGTAAAGGCTAGGGACAGAAAAATGGACATTTCCGTAGAATGACCCGACAAACAAGACACATGAAAAAATGAATAAACTTGAATTAATGCATACATATATATATATAGAGAGAGAGAGAGAGAGAGAGAGAGAGAGAGAGAAAGCAAAAGCGCAAGAAAGAGAAAAGAGAATAAATACAATAAATACATATGCTAAATAAATATTACAAATAGATACAATACACATAATATATACAAGATAAATAATATATACATAATATTTTAAAGAAAAAATGTAAATACACATTTACAGACTGTGAGCCCTATAACCTACTGCCACCTGAATGCTGCTGTGCCAGTCCTTCGACTATACTTCGAAGATGGATCTGACCATCTCCTCAGCCTCCGGCTTTCATGACAGTCCATCATGTCCATCATCGCTGCGTTGAAGTCAGACTCTGACCATGGCTGGGAAAAGGATATTGAGATGCTGGTGTTCCTGTACTGGCTGGCTCATGCAGCATCATATCGGGTTGTATCTCTTCACTTTGGGGAGAGAATTTATCAAAGCCCACCTTGAGAGCATTGAGAGTTACTAGATAGACGAGTAGTAGACGAGAGTATTCAGATTATACCACAGATTATAGATAAATAGATAGATAGACTAGATATATAGATAGATAGATAGATAGACAAATAGATAGAGAGATATCGACCAACAGTGACCCAAACGCACTCACTTCCCTACAGCACAAGCTTTCCAACCCAGTTTAAATGGGACAGCACCCACACAAGCACCTGCCAGACACGCGGCTACGTTTGCAAAAACATTTTTACCAGAGGAAGAGATAAACGCTTAGAAACGTCCATATAGCTAGCATGATACCTTCTATTTCTAGATGACAAAGACAAAGTTTACCAGTACTACGACACTATGACAAAGGTTACTGGTACTTATCTGAACTAACGTCATGATCACTGCCACTAGATATAAAGAAAACTTAGATTTTTTTCACTCTGTGATAATCAATGACAGTAAAAAAAATCTATATAATAATAATAATAATATATATATATATATATATATATATATATATATATATTAGGGGTGGTTAATCTGTATGATTTCCCGATTCGATTCGATTACGATTATTGAAGTCCCGATTCGATTACAGTCGATTTTCGATTATTAACGATTCTCGATTAACGATTATTGATTTTCCATTTCACAACAGTAAGTAGTAAACAAACTGTGTAAATCATTACTATTAAATGGTAGAAACAAACCGAATGCATGTAGTGGTTGGGATTTTCAGTTTACTACATGCAGCAGGCACTCTGATTCCATGTATGGGGCACATATATATTATTCATATGACACACAAACACAAGTAGACAAGACCTTTTTAGTTCAAAATCTATGCCCCGTGTCACATCGCCTCTGCTTCTGCTATGAGCAGCGCGGACAGATCTGCCTCGCGCACACACCGAGTGTGCACAGCTCGGACTACTCTCCACCTTACCTCCTAACTGTCCTATGAATACTTGGACCTTGTCTAACATACCCAGAGGCATTAGACAAAGTCTCCACTACAATACTGTCACCGTGATTGCGGAGAGGTGCGGTCAGAAGACAAATATACATGTCTAGCGCGGAAAAAATCTCCCGCCTCGTCCCCGCAACAATAAAACGCCTGCTAATTTCGCGATGAACACTCCGACCCCTGCAAACATTGTTCACACCTTGACATTTGGCAAAGGACCATTTACATTGGGCAAAGGATTCGCCGTTTGTGCTAGGTGTACTTTCACTTTCAATATCTCGTCATCTTCTGAATACAGATATTACCCTTCAGAATCAGTGTCCACGAATAGAAGTCCCAACACTTCATTGCGGGTTTATTGAAGCTTTATTGATGCCATTAGATAATAATAAAAATAATAATGATAATAATAATAATCTAATGCCAATACTCGCTAATGTTGACAATATTGGTCAGATAAAATGGCTAATGTTGACAATATTGGTCAGATAAAATGGCTCACTCTCACACAAAGCTCCGCTTTTTTTCGCACTGATTCAATGCGCTCTCGAAGATTTTGTTAAGGAGCATTACGTTTTTTTGAGTCAGAGATGAAGTATTACATGTCTGCTATCTGGTGCAGGGGAGATCGCTCCTGTTTTTTCCATTGTACACACCTGTTCTGGCTGCTTGCTAACTGGAACTGGGCGCGTTCGTGACGTTCAATTCTCGGTATAATTTTTTTTACAAAATAAAATAATGGGAAAAAAAATCGATTTTTGAAAATTTTATAATCGATTCATACTCGTCCATAACATACTCGCGATTAATCGATAGTTGATTTTTTTCACCACCCCTAATATATATATATATATATATATATATATATTGTCACGGGGTGAAGAACCACTCGACAAGAGATACGTGAAATCAAAAGCCCCGGAGGGTGGGTTTATTGAAAAGTGAAGGGTGCCTGGTGAAGTGTCCTGATCTGCTTTCCGCTGGTTGGTGCTCCCCGTGTGCTCTCCGTGCTCCTCTGTGCCAATCAAGGGGAAAGTGGGTGTCCAGACGTGCTCCAAAGGGTGTGGGCTGTCGGTCACTCGCTGCTTTCTGTGGGGATAGGAGAGAGGGGTTAGTCCAGCTTTGCGTTCTGTTTGAGAACCTCTTCTCAGTGCAACATGTGCTGCTTTTCAATGTGCTGGCTGATGGGGAGCAGCTGTGACCGAGCAGCTGTGACCGATCAGCCGGTGACGAGGGCGTGCAGGTGTTTTGGTTTGGTTTCCAGGGCGACGCTGATTCCTCTGGGAGTGCTCGTCACATCCCCCCCCCCTAAGCGTCGTTCTGGTCCTGCGAAGACATGTAGAAAGTAGGGGTGAGATTAGGGGAGGGTGGGGAATGACCCCTGACAGACCTGCATAAGCTGTCCAGATCCGGGAGAGGCCATCGGCGTTCGCGTTGGCGGCCCCAGCTCGATGGCGGACTTCGAAGTGGAAGTCCTGGAGCGCTAGGAACCAGCGAGTCACCCTGGCGTTGGTGTCCTTGGCGCGGGCCATCCACTGTAGGGGCGCGTGGTCGGTTACCAGGGTGAACTTGCGGCCCAGGAGGTAGTACCGGAGCTCCAGGACTGCCCACCTGATGGCCAGGGCTTCCTTCTCCACAGCGGCGTATTTCCTCTCGGCGGGGGACAGCTTCCTGCTGATGTAGATGATCGGATGCTCCTCACCTTCCTGAATTTGGGAGAGGACCGCTCCTAGTCCTGTGTCGGAAGCATCCGTCTGCAGCAGGAAGGGGCAGCTAAAGTCAGGGGCGCGGAGTACCGGCGAGGACGTGAGTGCTGCTTTCACCTGGGAGAAGGCTTCTTCCGCCGACGGGGTCCAGCATACTTTCTCCGGCTGCCCCTTCCTGGTCAGGTCTGTCAGGGGGGCGGCTAAAGAGGAGAAGTTGGGGATAAAACAACGATAATAACCCGCCAACCCCAAGAAGGCTCGTACCTGGGTCTTTGTCTCCGGTCTTGGTGCGGCGTGGATGGCCTCAACTTTCTTGTCTTGCGGCCGGATGAGTCCTCGGCCGACTTGATAGCCCAGGTACTTGGCCTCAGAGAGGGCTAGGTGGCATTTTCGGGGGTTGGCGGTAAGTCCAGCTCGCCGGAGCTCCGAGAGCACCCTCCGCAGACGATCCAGATGTTCGTCCCACGCCTCGGAGTGGACCACGACGTCATCCAGGTAGGCGGCCGCGTAAGCTTGGTGAGGCCGCAGGAGGATGTCCATCATCCGCTGGAACGTCGCGGGGGCCCCATGTAGGCCGAAGGGAAGGGTCCGGTACTGCCAGTGGCCACTGGGGGTGGAGAAGGCGGTTTTCGGCTTGGCGGCCTCGGAGAGCGGTACCTGCCAATAGCCCTTGGTTAGGTCTAGGGTGCTGATATACCGGGCCCTTCCTAGCCGGTCCAGCAGTTCGTCCACCCGAGGCATGGGGTACCCGTCAAATTCGGAGACTTCGTTCAGGCGGCGGAAGTCGTTACAAAAGCGGAGGGTGCCATCCGGCTTTGGGACCATCACAATGGGGCTGGACCACGGACTCCGGGATGGGTCTATTACCCCCAACTTTAGCATCTGTTGGACCTCTTCCTCAATAGCCTGCCGACGAGCCTCCGGGACTCGGTAGGGCCGTTGCCTAACGACGACTCCTGGGGGCGTCCGGATATGGTGTTGAAGCACGTTGGTCTGCCCGGGCTGAGAGGAGAACACATCCTGGAACTGACTGACCAGGTGCTGCAGCTCCGTCTTCTGGGCAGCCGAAAGGTGGGGGTTGATATCCACAACCACGGGCTCGGTGAGGCTTAGGGCAGCTACTTGGTCCCGGGTCCCCACCCATTTCTTTAGGAGGTTGACGTGGTAGAGTTGCTCCGCCTGCCGTCGTCCCGGCTGTCTCAGGCGGTAAGTGACCGGTCCAACCCTCTCGACGACCGAGTAGGGCCCCTTCCAGGAGGCCAGAAATTTGCAGGCGGAGCTGGGGACCAGGACCATGACGCGGTCTCCCGGTTGGAACTCCCGTGGCTGGGCTGTCCGGTCATAATGACGTTGCTGCGCTTGTTGGGCCCTGGTGAGGTGTTCCCGGACTAACGGCATCACTCGGTCGATCCGTTCCCTCATTTGCCGGACATGTTCGATGACGGTACGATGCGGGTCCGGCTGCTGCTCCCACGCTTCCCGGGCCACGTCCAAGAGGCCCCGGGGTTGACGGCCAAACAGGAGCTCGAAGGGGGTGAAGCCAGTTGAGGCCTGGGGAACTTCGCGGATCCCGAAGAGCACGTAGGGGATCATGAGGTCCCAATCCCGCTTGTCCTCCGACGCCACACGTCTGAGCATTTGCTTGAGGGTCTGGTTAAATCTCTCTACGAGGCCATCAGTCTGGGGGTGATAAACAGTGGTCCTCAACTGCTTCACCCGCAGCAGCCGGCAGAGGTCATCCATTAGCCGGGACATAAAGGGGGTTCCCTGGTCAGTCAGGATCTCTGAGGGGAGGCCGACTCGGCTGGCCAGCAGAAACAGCTCCTGGGCGATGGACTTTGCGGTGGCCTTCCGCAGGGGGACTGCTTCTGGGTACCGGGTGGCATAGTCGACGATGACCAGGATGTGCTCATGCCCTCGGGCAGACTTCGGCAACGGCCCCACTATGTCCATTCCAATCCGCTCGAAGGGCACCTCGATGATAGGCAGCGGGATGAGCGGGCTGGGGGGAGGAGTCCGGGGCGACGTGGCCTGACAGGTCGGGCAGGCCTGGCAGAACCGCTTTACCTCGGCGTCCAGGCCCGGCCAATGGAAACGGTCGCGGATGCGTTGGGCAGTATTGGCTGCCGCGAGGTGTCCTGCCATGGGGTGGGAATGGGCCAGCTCCAGAATGGTCTCGGTCTTGGCACGAGGCACAACTAGTAACTTTTTCTCCTCCCCCCTACGCTGGGCGACACAATACAGCAGGCCATTCTCTACGACAAAATGTGGGAGAGGGTGGGGCCGGGGGAAGGACGTCCTCTCCATCCACGACTCGCACCTGGCTCCAACAGTGCTTGAGTCGGTCGTCCTCCCACTGTTCCTTGGCGAAAGAGCCCCCTCCAGCGGCCTGTTGGTAGACATCATAAAACAGATTAGTAGATTGGGAGGGGGCCTCACCTTCTCTCCCACTGTCGGAGACGAGCAGGGCCGGTCGGCGGCGGGGTCCAGGCGGCCGCCTCGGTCTTCGACGGTTCCCCTTGGGGCTGGCAGGCTGGGTAGCGGCGGACAGCAGCTTCTCGAAGCCGGGCCAATCCCTTCCAAGCAGTACGGCCACCGGCAGGTCCTTCACTAGGCCTACCTCCACTGGCCAGGTGCCTTGGGGGGACGAAATGACCATTTCACGGGCCGGTACTTGACGAGTGTCTCCGTGCACACAGGTAATCGGTAGGAAGTTTTTCCGGCCGCTTCGCGGGGCGCATAGCCGCGCCTGGATGAGGGTGACCGCACTGCCTGAGTCCAGCAGGGCCCGGAACTGTCTTCCATCCACCTTCACATCTGCTTCGGGGGCTCCCGCCGGCACCCGTTGGTGAAGGATGCAGCCTGCCAGCCAGGCTCGCGGAGGCGACGGTGGTTCGGCACTTGGCATGGGCTCATCTCGCGGTGGGGGAACCGTCGGCCTGCTGACGGGTCGCGCGGTGCCTTCGAGCGGGCGTCGCTCCTGAACCACCCTCCGGGGGAATGGCGGCAGCCGGTCCCCTGCCCCGCTGGGATGAACGGCATCGGCCAGCTCGATCGCCTCCACTAGTTCCCGGACGTCACGTGGGTCCCTCATGCCGACGGCCTGTCGGTGGGCGCGAGGTAGTGCGCGCAGGAGGCGATCGACCACCACTCGTTCCGCTACCTGTGTTGGTGTGGGGTTTCCTGCCAACAGCCAGTGCTGGGCGAGGCGGCTGAGTTCGGCTGCCTGGGCACGGGCTGGCACCCGGGGCTTGTATTCCCACTCGTGGAACTGCTGGGCGGCACTTACAGGGGAGAGGCCCAGCCTCGCCAGGATCTCTCGCTTCACTTCGACATAACTGTCGGCACTCGTCAGGGGGAGCGAGAAGTAAGCCCTCTGTGCTTCACCGGTGAGTAGGGGTGCCAGCGCACGCGCCCACTCGTCCTCTGGCCATCCCTCTCGGTGGGCAGTGTTTTCGAAGACCTGAAGGAAGGCTTCCACATCGTCCTCGGCCGTCATCTTGGGCAACAGACGGGTGGCTTGTGCCCGAGGCTCAGGTAGCGGAACGCGCTGGGCCGCGGCCGCCCGGACGGCGGCGAGTTCATCCTCCGTCCTGCCCAGGCGAGTGGCGAGGTGTTCCGCTATTTGCTGCTGGCGGATGCTAACCTCAGCGAGGCGTTGTAAGACGTCCTCCATCGCGGGGCCGCGCGTGCCGCCTTCCGTGGTGCTGCTGACAGAAAGCAAAAAAAAATTAGGAGTTGGGGCGGTGACCTTGTCGGTGATTCCTCACTGTTCTGCCCGCATTCTCCACCACTGTCACGGGGTGAAGAACCACTCGACAAGAGGTACGTGAAATCAAAAGCCCCGGAGGGTGGGTTTATTGAAAAGTGAAGGGTGCCTGGTGAAGTGTCCTGATCTGCTTTCCGCTGGTTGGTGCTCCCCGTGTGCTCTCCGTGCTCCTCTGTGCCAATCAAGGGGAAAGTGGGTGTCCAGACGTGCTCCAAAGGGTGTGGGCTGTCGGTCACTCGCTGCTTTCTGTGGGGATAGGAGAGAGGGGTTAGTCCAGCTTTGCGTTCTGTTTGAGAACCTCTTCTCAGTGCAACATGTGCTGCTTTTCAATGTGCTGGCTGATGGGGAGCAGCTGTGACCGATCAGCCGGTGACGAGGGCGTGCAGGTGTTTTGGTTTGGTTTCCAGGGCGACGCTGATTCCTCTGGGAGTGCTCGTCACAATATATAAATGTCATTATTGCGGACTGCTGCTCGTAGACTAGCTCCAGTACTGCAATGATAGTATCCAGTGCTAAATGATAGCAACTCACCAGGACACTTCACCAACTCTCCACTCATTTTCCTCGGACCAAGCTTTGACGGACATCAGTTCTTGGCAATTCCTCATTTGCCCTCTCACGGCTGGCTCGATCGAAATTACACGGCTGCTGGCCATCATACATGTTGGCTCTTGCCACCTCTTCCTCATCCCAGTCAGTCGCTATAACGTTAGTTTTGATGCCGCGTGCGTTCCAGACAGGTTTTTGAGCTCGTAATCACTATTTTATACCACTACTAACGACTTTGTACCATTCCAGGCAAGTTACGCCAAACTTTCTGAGTGCAAGGAATTGTAACTAGATTATTTATATTATTGCAACGTCGTCATTCCTAAAATCGTTTTTTCAATGTGTACTACTTGCATAAACAGTGTATCCGTAGGCAGTATTATTTGCAGAGGCTGCCATCGTTGTTTCGCGTACTGTGTGACCTCGGAACTCAGAGTACATCGATCTAGTAGGAGACACGCGTTCACGGGTGGGAAGTCACGGGTTTGACTGTCGTTCCAGTGCACTTTCACGGGTTTAAGGTTAGAAAAACACGGGTTACTGGTTGTCTGGAATGCAAAAACTTAAAAAATAGGTCTTTAAGACCATTTTTGAGCCATTTTAAAAATGATACACATATCTTGAGTGATTTATGTACCCATTAATTGAAAGTGGTGGTTAACCTGCAACATGGCCTTTAAGCACTTTACAACTGAAAAAATCTAGCTACTGTAAACCCCTGGAAACCTGATAAAACAGCATAAATCAAATTAAAACCTAAGCATAAATAAATGGAAAGAAAGTGTAGTTTAATATTAATATTTTTTTTATTTTTTAGCCATGAACTCTTAATGCTGAAGAAATCTCTCCTCTCTCTCCTTTGTCTCCCTGTCTTGTCTTTCCTCTCTCTTTCATTTCTCGGTCTCTTCTTTCTTCTCTATCCTTGGCCCCTTGTTTTCGTCTCTCCTCTTGCTCACGTCTCTCTCTTTCTCTTCTTTCCTCCCTTTCCACCATCTCTCTCCATCTCCTTTCCTCCCTTTCTACTGCTTCCCTGTCCTCCATCTCAAGGATCAGCTCCTCTATTTCCTTCCTCTTCCTCCCTGCTCTTTCAGCTGTCCTTCAGACCTGACTGAGAATGGTGAGGTTACAGCAACATCTGATCCAGATGAGGCAATAAGGTTGGGTGGTGTGATGGAAGGTCTGGTCCCTATTGCCTAAGACAGAAGACAACTTCCAAGATGCTGCTGTAACCTCACCATCCTCGGTGCTCACTCCAGTCTTAAGATCCCATAAAAATTTAAAAGCAAAATACCAAGATTGTCAATTATATTCATTAGATTACTGCATTACTATAACACGGAAAAACATTAGCATGATCAAACCATGAAAGAATTCAAATTTTGGGGTGAACAATTATTATTATTTTTTAAAATCTTACTTTATATTTTTGTTTCAGGTTTTCCCATTCCCTTTTGACTTGAGCAGCAGAAATTTTGCCCTCAAGCCTCTGCTCTGTTACAATAAATGCACAGAAATCAAGCACAAAAAGAATTCAGTAAGACCTTTACTTGGAAACTTAGTATGTACTACATTCAGTGTCAACACCACCTGTACAGAATGACATTTTACATTATTTGTTTACTTACTCAAAACCTTTGATTGCAGCATTGCGCTTTCTATTGAAGAGGGCTTCATTAGCCACTCTCCACTGGATAAGGGGCTGAGTGTGTTCATCAGTCCCTGTAAGGTCAAAACAGTAAACATTAATCATGATTATAATGATATTAATGCTACATTGACAAACTGACACATAATTATTAACAGTAACGTTACCTTGTTATATAGCCAACAAAATATATTCTAACTTAAATATGAACACTTAGACAGAGGGGGAAAAATCGTTAAACTGCTAAACAATGAAGTGTCCATTTAAAAAAAAAAAAAAAAACGTTAACGAGCTGATGTACAGCATTGACGTTAGCACGATCTGTTCGTTAGACAGATGTGCTCCGTAATGATTAAAAACATTTTAAAGCCAATTCACAAAATCATCTAATCGATTTACAATGTTTAAACTTATAATAAGTTAGCTGCTTATTTTGATTATTGTAAACAAGTGCAATTTAACCACAATGAACGTTTTTCCCTGAGGTACTTACACTTGAAAAGAGCCGCGTCTCCGGTTTCAACCATTTTTCAAATATGACGCCTCCTCTCCCATGGCCTCATGGGATAGTGTAGTGTCCATCGTATGCATGCCACGGAATTTGGGCGGAAGTAATAGGCCATCCGGGTACATCTCGCCTACTGTTTTTCGAATACTAAGAAGTCGAACATACTACTTCCTTCGCATACTATTTTTCGCCTACTATATAATATGGAAGTATGCGATTTCGGTCGCAGCCTTGGGGTTCTAAGCATGCGTCAAAACCGCCACCATCTTGGGACAGGGGTCTTGTCGTAAGAGGGAACTAGGTAACACTGCAATCTCTGCCTATACTTTTGAATTCATGGACAATGTCGGACTTTTGTGCTGCAATTGGATGTTCAAATGAAATAAATATAAAATCCAGACAGCAAGGATGTTGAATCATAAAACATATTTAAATCTATATACACACAAACGTATTTATCTAACACACATAGTTAGTGTACACTTCAATTTTTGCACATAATATACCTGTACATACCAGTGGCGAGGTCAGAAATTTTTAACTGAGTGGACCTTGGTGGAATAGGGTGGACCTCAATGACTGCTTTCAAATTACACAAATTTTACAATATGGGATAAAATCACTATACAGTTCAGATAAATTAAATGTGATTGATTGTTAGCCAACAAATTCATGAATATACAACAAAATACAAGCAACTACAATGCCTATTGTAAGGAAGACAAATATAGATGTACTGCTATATGACCACTGTAGCAAGACATCAGTGTTCAGTAATTGTGTTAATTTTAAACTGGAATAACCTGGTTCACTAACTAACTGTGCCACGGCCAAATTTCTGACAGCATTATACTTTGAGAGCGATCAGATGTTTACATTCAGGGGCATAACCATCTTTTCAAAAGTGAGGGGGACAGAAATTACACACATATATATATAAATATATATATACAGGTAGTAATGTGAAATATTTTTACTATTTAAAATAACTTTTCTATTCAAATATATTTTACAATTAATGTTTTCCTGTGATTTCCTGAATTTTCAGCATCATTACTCCAGTTTTAAGTGTCACATCCTTCAGAAATCAAATAATTCTAATATGCTGATTACCAATATTTAAAACAGTTGAGTACATTTTGTTTTCAGTGTTCTTTGAAGAATAGAAGGATCCAAAGATCAGCATTTATGTGAAATAAAAAGAATTTGCAACATTATACAGTATTCATTCAAAATCTTAGAGTCAGCATAATTTATATTTTTTGGAAAAGAAATTATAGAAATTATTACTTTTATTTAGGAAGAATTCTTTAAATTGATCAAAAGTGACGATAAAGACATAATTTTACAAAATTATTATATTTGAGATAAATGCTGTTCTTCTGAACTTTAATTCTATTCATCGAAGAAACCTGAAAAAAAAATCTACTCAGCTGTTTTCAACATTATCATTATTATTATTTTCTTTTTTTGAGTAGCAAATCAGAATATCAAAATTATTTCTGAAGGATCGTGTTACTGGAGTTATGATGCAAAAAAAAAAATCAGCTTTGAAATCTCAATAAATTACATTTTGAAATATATTCAAATAGAAAACAGTTATTTTAAATAATCTAGTAAAAATATTTCACATTTTTACGGTTTGCTGTACTTTTGATCAAATAAATACAGGCTTGGTGAACAGAAGAGACTTGACAGGTGGTGGATATGCGAATTTATAATTGGCTTAGAAATCTATAACTACTGGACAATAACAAACAATAATTATTTTTTTATATACTACAAACACTTTTTTCACATAAGTTATTATAGTTTCTATACTGTAATAAATGCTATGTCAATTAGCACTGCATTGTTCATATACTTTATCACCTGCTGGTAGAGTTGTGACGTTCGCGAACGAACCGATTCTTTTGAAAGGCTCATAAACATGAACGATGGGAGCCGAGTCGCGACTGGAGAGGAGCCGTTCTTTCTATCGTTCTTTTTTCCTATACGTGTTTCACACAGATTCATACAAATGAGCTCCTCCAGGAGACAGAACAGTTATAGGGGGTGGGGCGTACCCAGCGCAGGCCAACCCTTTATAGCGTGATGATATTAGTTATTAGTTGTGCATGCATTTACATTGCATTTTGTGTTCATTTAAAACTTATTTTAAAATCATTAAAAATGTTCTTTTGTGATACTCTACTTGTATATAAATTTTTCACTAAAAGCTGTTTTCCACAGACATTCATTGCAGCCCACTTTGTTATTGTTCATTGACTTGAAGGGGCTGATGTCCTATTTGCAAAGTTTACAGTAGTAATAGTATGTAGTATGTAGACATTTCCATTTTATTTATTCTAATTTTATCTACTTTAAAAAAAAAAATAGTTTTCTATCAAAATGTTCTTGTGTGATAACAATGTTCTTGTGTGGAAGTGTTTGTAGTAAAAGCTGTTTTGCACAGAAATTCATTGCAGCCGGCTTTGTTTTTTATGTTTATTTGTGAGTAGGTATTGTATGAATAACAAGTCAACGTAGTTTTACACACACACACACACTTTGTACTAAAGGTAAATCAAAATAATGATGTCACTGTCTAAGCAGAGGGATTTGTGCAACCCTATGGAATATAGTCCACACATGAGAAATGAGGTAATAATCAATATTCCAGAATAATTCAAACTCGGATATTGGTGTGTGATATCTGAGCTTTAATTATTTGACTACAAATCTCACCTCATAATACCTCCCAGTGATTATTTCCAGGATAAACTGAGATGCTCCCAAGCTGGCTTCTTAAAACTGACTAAATATTTAAAAAGAGCCAAAAGAGCCATTCTTTTGAACGGCTCTTTGAAAGGAACGGATCGCGAAGATCCGGATCCCCTCAAAGAGCCATAAATCCCATCACTACCTGCTGGAGATGAGTTGAAAAACCATATATTGTTGCAATCGTATGTTTAATGTCTTCGTGTTTCCAAAAGTGTCTGTTTTTCTGTGAAAACAACTCTTTTCATACAGCGATGGCTGGACGCTGTGTTGTCCATATTAGGAGTTTCCTGTTATGACTTTCAGCGTGAGAGCGTTCTCCGGCTTCGAGTATAAATGAAACACACATTGCAGGAAAGTTTAGCTCTCCGTGATGTTCATATCGCCTTCTGGGTCCGAATAAAATATCAGGTCAAATATACCGGTCGTTCTCAAAAAATGTGCATATTGTGATAAAAGTTCATTATTTTCCATAATGTAATGATAAAAATGTAACTTTCATATATTTTAGAATTATTGCACACCAACTGAAATATTTCAGGTCTTTTACTGTTTTAATACTGATGATTTTGGCATACAGCTCATGAAAACCCCAAATTCCTATCTCAAAAAATTAGCATATCATGAAAAGGTTCTCTAAATGAGCTATTAACGTAATCATCTGAATCAACTTATTAACTCTAAACACCTGCAAAAGATTCCTGAGGCTTTTAAAAACTCCCAGCCTGGTTCATTACTCAAAACCGCAATCATGGGTAAGACTGCTGGCCTGACTGCTGTCCAGAAGGCCATCATTGACACCCTCAAGTGAGAGGGTAAGACACAGAACGAAATTTCTGAACGAATAGGCTGTTCCCAGAGTGCTGTATCAAAGGCACCTCAGTGGGAAGTCTGTGGGAAGGAAAAGGTGTGGCAAAAAACGCTGCACAACGAGAAGAGGTGACCGGAAGCAGTCATTTCTGCAAAAGGATTCCCGACCAAGTATTGAGTGCATATCTGAACATAATTATTTGAAGGTTGACTTTTTTTGTATTAAAAACACTTTTATTTTATTGGTCGGTTGAAATATGCTAATTTTTTGAGATAAGAATTTTGGGTTTTCATGAGCTGTATGCCAAAATCATCAGTATTAAAACAATAAAAGACCTGAAATATTTCAGTTGGTTTGCAATGAATCTAAAATATATGAAAGTTAAAGTTTTATCATTACTTTATGGAAAATAATGAACTTTTATCACAATATGCTAATTGTTTGAGAAAGACCTGTAGTTTAAATCTATATTTATTTATACCAGCTCTTGAAAACCTCTATGCGAACACATTTGACTGAAAAGGAGCGGGGGACGAATTTCCAAGATATTAAAAGTGTGGCACACATCCCTCGCATAACCTACGCCCCTGCTTACGTTACTCATTTGGTGCCGCTCACAAGCATACGTGATGCCTTTCTAATCACGGTACACATCCTCAAACATAGTGTCATTAAAATGATGGCAAATCTTGCAGTACACGTCATCGTCTTTTATGCTGTAGCCAACTCTAGAAATGGGAACTTTGTACCACTTAGCAGCAAAATGACTAGGCTTGCCATGTATTTTGCGCAAAAACTGGCGTAAATGCAATATTACTCCGTAAATAGGGCAGAGCAGGTGGTTCATCAACTGTGGATAAATCAGCTGGTATGTTGCTTTTCTCGACGATTAGCCCAGGTTGATGTTGATGTTTCAGGTTATGTTCTTGTTTATTTTTTTTTGATTTAATTAAAGATGTCTGTTTCGACATGCTCGTCTTGTGTCATGCGTGTTAAAAGTTTACTTCACTAGCAGACGTAAACTCATCTTCCCACCCCCCAACAATACGCGATTGGCTAAACAGTACTAATAAGCTTATTGATTGGCTTTTGCAGTAAGGCAATTATATGAAAAGAATTTCACTCTACAGTAGTTATTTTTTTTATGAAACTTCTTGTACGTGTTGAATTGTTCAGTATGTCACATATGCATGATTTTTTTTTTCTGCTTTCCCACATTTATTTTTGTCTGTTCTGATTGGGTGGGCCAGTGCCACCCAGGCCCTTATGTAGCCTTGCCCCTGGTAGATACAAAACTGCCTGTATACCTGCACACACAATTGTCAATTTGTATATTGTCATTCCTTACCTACCTATTTGTATTTTTTATTCTTTCATTATGTGTCATTCATTAACTTTTTTTTCCTTTTTCCTTTTTTTTATGTGTTTTTTGTTCTGTCGCCGTCATTCTGTTGTGCGGTGCTTCTGACACGAAAAAAAAAAAATTCTCGCATGTATAAATATACTTCACAATAAAACTCATTCTGATTATGAATGTTAACTCATTTATATAAAAAAGCAGTAGGCTAACTCCAAGATAACTTTATTTGGCAAACTAAGAGAACAATAAAGGCTTGACTTGTTTTCACTCAATATTCTGTTAATCTTGAGTACCTATAGAGTAGTACTGCATCCTTCATAACTCCAAAAAGTCTTTAGTTTTATTATATTCATAAGAGAAAGATAGTCTGTACCGATTTTTCCCGGAAAAACACGAGCGCCTGGAGGCGTGATGTGTGGGCGGAGCTAAAGAATCACGAGTGCGAGTAGGCTTTTGCGTTGAGAGCGTTTGGAAGCTGTGACAGCTGTGAAGGCTGAAACTGAACGAGAGCAGCAGCAGCAGCAACGATTCGCTCCGAGCGGGGCTCGAACCCGGGTCTCCGATGGGAGGGGACGCATTAACAAGGAGGCAGAGATATTTTAAGCAGTTTTACTCACCGCCTGGGGTTCCAACACACAATCGTGACCCTTTTTCGTTGGGATTGCATCATCCTTAAGAAATAAACGATACGCAAATCCGTCGTCAAACTGGGCTTTGTTTGTAAAACAAGCATTTTTGAAATGCAGGGAACAAACACAAACACTTGCACAACTCCGTTGATGCTCTGTAAAAATAAACTCCATCCACTGGTCCCTTAATGCTGTTTTTTCTCTGGTAATCTGTGCAGGGTTGTCTTGCCCTGGCAACCAAAAACACTCCTCCTTTTGTGACATTTCGCGATGCTCTCGCTCTGATCAGTGATTGTCTGTGCACAGCCTCTCTCTGCTCTGCTATACGGGAGCACGCGCTCTTCCGGCAAACGTGCCCTCAGGACCCATATAAGGATATTCCGCTCCATCTAACGTCACACAGAGCCATACTCGAAAAAAACTTTCCGAAACTTGTGACAAACCGGAAGGAGTATTTTTGGAACAGAAATACTCCTTCAAACGTACAACTTAATTTTTTAAACTTTGTCCATGTTTAGCATGGGAATCCAACTCTTTAACAGTGTAAAAAACTCAGTATGCATGAAATAGCCTTTCACCCCCCCTTTAAAAGTTATTTAAACTTACACCATTACCCAGAATGCACGTTGCTGCCAGACATTTCAGATGTTAAATTGAAATTGGACTTGAGGCTTGCGGAGGATGTATGGGAGTTACGCAATCAGGATACAACGTACATGTATTCCATTACAGGAGCAGGAATAGAAATGTTAATAGTTACATTTAGTAACATTTTGGATTATAAGCAGAATTAGAATAGTAATTCATTTTAACCTGTTAGCCAGCACCCCACATTATGGGACTCACAGCTGAAAGTGCTCTACCTAAATTATAATTGTAACAATTTACTACTTCAGTGTGTTACAAACATAATTTTGGTGTCTTTTTGGTGCCTTGGTTACTTTTTATCAACCAGATTTGATAATGCTCAAAAATATTAAAAGTTATAGACACTGAAGTGCCTTGAATTTTTTTACCACACTTAAATATATATATATATATATATATATATATATATATATATATATATATATATATATATATATATATATATATATATATATATATTTATATAAAAATACATGAAATAAATCCTGGAGCAATATAGAAAAGTGATGAGTTGAAAGCCACGTCTCTTGAGTTTCTATTTCCAATCTGAATAAGATATCATGAAAAATGAGACTCCTGCAAATATTTTTATGTGACTATGTCTACACCCCCTCAAATATAAAAATATATATATATATATATTTACCAATAGTATTCAAGGCTTCTACAAACTATTTAGTCAGTAAACATACCACTGCATAGTTTTTTCCAATTATAAAACACTAGACGGAAACTTAGACATCATATAAGTGATTTATTTGAGCACTAGAAAAATACAATAATTATTTGAGTGAGAAAAATAAGAATAATAAGATAAATAAAAAAGATTTAACTTTGCCAATTAAAGAAAATCCTGAGATTGTTAAAAATGCAGCATTTACAATGAATTACGATGCAAATAAGTGCTGATGACCACTAATTAAAATGGTAATAACACAAATGCACCATAAAGTAAATAATACACTCTCTCTATTCATATAGACGAGTTCACTTTGATAGCCGTGATCATACAGTAATAGTGAGCTGATTTACACTCAAACAGTTGGTAATCATGCAGATACATTCACATTCAACATAAAACACACACTCACATATATAAAAACCGTTGAAAAATAAAACAAACAAAGAAAAAGGCGATCGCTATAAGTTGCGCCTCCATCAGCTGACAGTTGCGTCAGAGCGCTTCATGAGCGAGCGCCAAACTTCAAATATCTATCTTTCACCTATCTTTCATTCATTCTTTTTTCCAGTCGATCGTCTCATTCTGTTTGTGACACTGTACGCTGCAAAACCATGCTGTTTTTTTTACTCCCAAGATGCAGTTTCTGACTGTGAGTTATTCCATAACAGACGCAAACAGTTCTGTGGCTGAAGAACTGAAACGTAAACAAAGGAATTATGATCCATATTGCACTGGGGACGTTGCACGGAGGGAGAGATTATTCCTTCGGTGGTGGAGGGTGAGTCCGAGGAATCAAAGAGGCGAGAGAGGGCATCGACCTTCGCGCTCTTAGACCCAGGGCGATAAGAGATCGAGAAATCGAAACAGGCGAAAAATAGAGCCCAGCAAGCTTGACGTGCGTTAAGCCGCTTAGCGGAGCAAATGTACTCTAGTTTACGGTGATCCATCCACACGATAAACGGTAAGGTAGCACCCTCTAACCACTGACGCCACTCTCCCAAGACCAAACGTATGGCCAGCAGCTCACGATTGCCTGTCTACGTCATAGTTGCGATCCGCAGGCGAGAGACGGTGGGAAAAAAAAAGCACAGGGGTGCAACTTATTGTCGGACGAGTGTTGGGAGAGGATGGCTCCCACTCCCACCTCTGACACGTCTTACAACAACAACAACAACAACCTTTATTTATAAAGCACATTTAACACAATAAAAATTGATCCAAAGTGCTGTACATAGTGCATAGCAGGACTACACTATAAAAAACAACAATTACAAATTTCCAAAAGCTAGAGAATAAAAATGTGTTTTCAGAGTAGTCTTATCGCGTGAAAAGTGCATTTCTCAGCTTTTACAAACAGGCGATTTCCAAGAAGGCGTTGAAGGACTCGACGCACCTGCTGTATGTGTACCTAGAGAGATGGAGAGAAAATCAATATATTGTCAAGAAACACAAAGCCAAAGATAATGAGCATGTCTCTTAGAACGTCGTTGATTAACGTCTGAAATACAGCCGGGGCGTTCACGAGTCCGAACGGAGCACCCGATATTCGAAGTGCCCTAACGGAGTATTAAACGCAGTCTTCCATTCATCCCCCTCCCTAATACGAATGAGATGGTACGCATTACGAAGATCCAATTTGGTGAAGAACCTAGCCCCCAAAGCAAATCTTAAGCGGATGACATGAGCGGTAAGGGGTAGCGATTCTTAACGGTCACTTCATTTAGCCCACGATAATCGATACAGGGACGTAAAGACCCGTCTTTCTTCTTAACAAAGAAAAAACCCGCACCAGCTGGTGAGGAGGAAGGGACAATGATACCGGCGTTAAGAAACTCGGACAGATATTCCTCCAATGCTTTACTTTCGGGCGCGGACAAGGAGCACAAATCTACCACGAGGTGGCGTGGTCCCGGGCAAAGTTCTATACTACAATCGTACGGCCGGTGAGGTGGGAGAGAAGTGGCCCGTGAACCTGCGTGGACAAATCCGAGAGCTGGGCGGCCAGGGAATCAACCGCGTGCCGAGCAGTGGCTAGCTCCGTGTCATGTCTTCTGAGCATGGCTCCTTGCAGCTTAACAGGCCAGCGCTCAGGCAGCGTGTGGAGAAAGGCGTTCGCTGACCTCTTCTCTCCCTACGAGATAACGTCAGGTGCCAGGTATGGTAACTGTCCAGAGTACTCGTCAGCACCAGCAGGACTGGACAGAGAGCAGAGCAACAGATTAACCCAGAGCACCGTTAGATCTGACCTGATCTGACCACGAGAGGCAGGATAGAACCCGACACGACAGGATAGGACAGGACAGGACAGGACAGGATAGGATAGGATAGGATAGGATAGGACTGGCACAAGATGATTGTGTAGCTTCTGCATCAACAGCAAACTAAATAATCAAGCAGAGAGCACAGAAAATGGGGAACTTCATGAAAAATATTTTATTTTCTTCTAATGTTACATTTGTATGTTGTCTTATATAATAAACTGAAATAAAATTCATATACATTTTTTCCCTTGTCTTTAATTGGATATTTGGTATTGAAGTAAAATTACCCTTCACAACCGTGCGGATAACCTACACATACATAGCCAAAGTAAACTATCATCTGAGAAATTTTGTTATAATCTAAATGATGTTTTAGACAGCATCTACATCTTATTCTAAAGTTTATATACAAATTCCTATTTGGCTATGGCTAGGATGCTATAAGGAATATATTTATTACCATCTTCCACCACACGTTATCTTATCTAAATCATGTACCAGTAGTTTATTCTCAAATGTATATGGCTAACTATGAATCCCTCTTCTTTGTTAATCTGAGTGCTTTCTGTCTAATAGGACTTGCTGAGACAGCACTTGATGGAGAGACTTCTGACCAAACTGCAATCTGCCATAAACCAACTACCACTAAATTTGGATTATTTGGAGTTTCTGACACGCCATGGGCTTATTCTGTTTGAATCATTCTCTGAGCAAACATTACAGAAGCACTACAAAACCTGTATGATGTTATTAAAAGGGAAATTAATGCCAGATCTATGCCCATTGTTGAACAGGAAACAGAGGTTAGTCCAGGTTCTGGTCACCCCAAAATTGTAATAGAGAAAAAAAAACTAAAGAAAATGCTGGACACACATCTGCCAGTCTCCTGCATTGCAAAAGTTTTTTCTGTTTCAAGGAGAACAATTTACATAAGAATTCAAGAATTTGGCTGTAAGAGGATCATACAGCACAGAGACTGACCAAGAGCTTGACAACATGATTTCAGCCATTAAAAGTCAGATGCCAAATGCTGGTTATCTAATGGTTCAAGGCCATTTGGTGTCAATGGTCTCCGCATTCAGTGGTGGAGAATGATGGCCTCTATGCATCGGGTTGATGCTGCAGGGATCTTCTTACGGCTCACAGAACTAGGTTGTGTTGTGCAAAAAAGTTATTCTGTGCGAGGCCCTCTGTCCTTGGCCCACATTGACACAAATCACAAACTGATCAGGTAGACTCAAATATAATGTTGATCCAATTATTTAGACAGAATGTTGTGGTCTAGGAGGCATGTCATTCAAATCCCATACAAACAGCTTTTAGTCAAACTGTCACTTTTTTCCCCTCTTGAACAGATACAACATTGTCCTCTTTGGAGGAGTGGACGGCTACTCACGGAAGGCAATTTATGTGTTCTTGTTTTTTTTTATTGTTAATGTTATTAGCCTAATATATATATATATATATATATATATATATATATATATATATATATATATATATATATATATATAATTTTTTTTTTTTTTTAAATGGACCATAAAATACATATTGTATGATTCTCTTTTTGGGGAATCATACTATACTTTGTGCATAAAACAGAATGAATTCATTCATCAACTAAGAGTAATTTACAATAATTAACAGTATCTCATGCATGACTTAATTTCTGATTTATTAATTAATGATCATGTCTTCTTCATAGGTAGGTCTGCTGTTAAGGACAGCCAAAAAAAAAAAAAAAACAACTGACCAGACACAGTGTGCACATTGATGAATTCCAAGTGTTGTAATCATGATTTACTTAGCATAACTTTTTTATTACAGCATGACTGTGGCTATTCAAGAAAGTCATGAACAGTCCATCTCTAACACTGATAAAAAACATCAGAATAACAGATGTACATTATTAATAACTCCAACATCATGATTGAAATACCTATTTGTTGCATTATAATATTGTTCCTGCATTAAGGCATGCATGAGATACTGTTCATTTTTTCATATTCATCAAAGTTGAAGTATAAGCCATATATACTATGTTGAAGCCATAATAGTTGATGTACCCTTACCATAAATTGTTTCTAATTCCTTTTCAAATTGAGGGTCTAAGGACAGAGGGTGTACAGATTAAAGCCTCCTGACACAAATTGGGATTATGGGGTATATAACATTCGACTTGACAAAAGATTAGTGTATATTTTATCTTCAGCTAGAGTGTAATGATGGTTGATCATAATTTTATCATCAAGTGCCAGTATTCTGAGTGCTCAGAAAGCACAATGGGTTTATAGAATACAATATGTATTTCTAACCAACATATGTACTGAATGAGTGAGTCTGTTTGAATACCTTAACCAAAATTGATAGATTTGCAAGAGTAAGTCTCAATAGTACATGTGCAATGTATGTAGTATTCTAAGATGCAAGGTAACCAAGTTATTTTTTTTTAAATATATGAACACATTTTAGGCACCAAAGCCTGTAGAATGTTCACTAAACAAAACTAAAAACTCAAGGCCAGCTAATAGGATGGAACTTTATGGCTCCAAGAAGATTAACATTTTTCATGTGGTTTTATTATTACAAATAACAAAGCATCAACTACATTTTCATTCTTCCTGAGATCAACCCTGCTGCATGGCTTACCATCAAGGTATTTTTGCAATGACACAAAACACATTTGGAGAAGTGGCAGTTTACACTTTATGTTCGCTACACGGGGAACAGGAAGAGCCAGCTTTATCTCGGGAAAGAGTGTCCAAACTCAGAGATAAGTTGTGTTTTCACTCTTGATATTTTTGACTGCATAAATACTTCTTGCAGTTTAATTGTTTAAATAAAGTACAAATTGCTTTATAAATCCAAGTCAACCAATTAAAATGTCATTCTAGAATAGAGCGACTTTGGCGGGATGTCTGGTTTGCAGTCACTAGCAAGTACCACAATGTTCTTCACTCTCTGGAGGAAGACGGTCTGCTTGATATCTCTGATGACGTTCATCTCTGTGGTGTCCACAACATCTTTGTCCCTCGACTCTGAGCAGACCTTGATACCTTCACTGGAGGATGGAATAATCATCCTCTACGGACAGAGGGAGGTTTCAGTCCTGAACACCTGTGGTTATATGGGACATCAACCAGATCTAGACGAAGGGGAGAGTCTTGAGGTACACAAATATAAAAAGGACAGTTCAAAAAATGTGTTAATATATAAATATATAAATATATATATATATATATATATATATATATATATATATATATATATATATATATATATATATATATATATATATTTTAAAAAAAGTTAAGTTGCAAAAATGTTTGTGTAAATGCTGCGGTTAAATATAGTTTATCTACAAATGCCTTTAAATACACGGAGAAATATATAAATATATAAAATCCTTGGCAACAGCCATCTGTTCAATTACCACCATTTTTTATTTCTAAATTTAATGTTTTCAAATGAACATTTGCACCTTTTTTTTTATCCCCCCCCCCCCCCCCCCAAAAAAAAAATATTGAATTATTTTAAATAGACAGAAAACCTCAGAAAAACGTTTTAAGGTTCAGAGTCTTAATTTATTTGAATTGTTTTCTGGCTTTGTAGGAACTTCAAGATCCAGGCATTGAATGGGAGAGTGCAATGCTGCAAGGAGACACCAACGGTACATTTGTGGTTCCCGAAATTGTGTGCTCACTGGATGATGAAGCCATTGAAGAACTTCAGAGAACTGTTGATCCTATGGAACATTCTCAGTCACATGGTCGTGACTTGTACACACGATACAAAAGTAAAAGTGCTGAGTTCACCCATTTTGGGAAGTCCCTAAATAAAACCCAAATTAATACATAATGGTAGTTTACTTTTATATATTTACCACAATAATTGGTTTACAATTTTTATTAATTTCATAGATCACTGATTTTTTTGTTATGAACTATCAGCAGCACCCAGAAGAGTACTTTTTACTTTTGCCACCTCTGCATATACAATATTCTAAATAAAATCAGTAAACAATGATTGCTTAGTTATTGCTTTGATTTGAGGAGATCTCATTGTGTTAATCCACCACCATATTTTACTGCTTCACTCGTGATTCTTCTAAAGTCAATGTAAGTGCTAAGATGCTGTACTGGAAAAGTCACAGTCTAGTGCATGCACTCACAATTGGGTAGCAAACTGAGTGATCTCCTAGTCGCTCCCTGCAGTTGTGGTCAAAGTTGCATGTTATTTTGAAATGTCTCTTTTCATCAGGGAGGATAGGGATGTGGGACTGCCCCGTCATCCACTGGAGCACGTGTGGCACTGTAACAGGCTCTGCGTCACCAGCTGCCCTCTCTGTCTCCCCATCTGTGATTGATGTGTATTTCAAATAACATGAGAAGCTATTAAAATTTAAAGATAAAATAAATTATTCAAGAATGTGCTTGGTACATTCAAATTGTTATGTGTAATTGTGTATGCATACTATAAAGTACATAGCACCTGCAATTTCAACCTCCTGCAAGAAATCTTGCAGAAAGTTGATGATCTTCCTCTTTTGGAGTCCCCTTTTCACACTCATCATTATGAAATCAGCATCAGGCTATAAAGAAACAGTGAATGCATATTTGGTTAAATATAATGAATATTTGCTTGAAATATAGGCTGGTAAAGGTTGTACAAAATTGAAATTCCAATATATTACTAGGCAAATGTAAGAAAGGATTAAGTGGCAGTTAAAATCGATACCTTGATAATGTTCCCAGGAACAAACGGGGAGCGGCAAGCTTCAGGGTTTGTAGCCATCTGGTCCACCAGGCCATACAGTTCCAAGCCCTTTCAAATTTGCTGCAGCATTGGAATCAGTCTTGTAGTAGAATGTAGGACAATTGCTCTTTGGAGAAAAAAAAAAACATGGTTTGAAATGTTTACAATTTTCAATGAGAAGTATTTTGAAATGTAATATTCTTTTAAAACTCTTACCGAATGATGCTTTCTTTGCTGTCCAGGGTAATTTATAATTTCATCAGTGTTCAACATCAGACACTGAGCATCTGCACAATCTCCAACCTGAGAAAAATGAAAATAAGTTTTTTTTTTTTTAAGTAAAGCGGCGAATGAAATAAATGTTCTAACTATTCTTTATCTATTTTATATCTGAAAACTCTTAAACAGAGTGCTCACCCTGCTGATGAGTTGACAGGATTCTAGATCGGCCACATCTTCCTTAGACAGAGAATTTAAGTCCACTTCTCCTGTGCAGAGGAAGCTGTAGCACCAACCTCTCAAAAAAGCAGGAGGTGGGCCACCTTGTGCCAGGCTGACTGCCATTATTTCACCAATGGTTCTGTGTGCAAGGAAGAAAACATCTCCGTTATAAAATCCTTACATCCAGTACATGCAGTAATGTGAGGAAAAAAAAGAATGTACAAACCTGAAGTTCTCGTTATCAAGGTCTGTCAACGAGTACTTGGGATTTTTACCCTGGTTTCCAGCTCCTTCAAAGAATCGGTTTTCAATACCTGAAACCATATCTTAGACAAAACGGGAATACCCAGTTTTAGCTGATTGATTGGTTTTGTTTCATATTAGAACACAACAATTAAATGACCAACTTACCAGTTAAAAACTCTTTCCTAAGGGCTCCTTTATCAATACCTGCCTCTCCTATATACACCACCTTCAGTGTACTGACAGGAGATGCAGCTTTCTTTATTTTCCACTGCAGAGTGCCCTTGTCTGGAAGGTCTTCTCTGTCCACACACAACTTATAACAAAAATAATTTGATAGTATGTGATGTCTAGATAAGATGGCTAAAAAACATGAAAACATGGATTGTGTAAATAAACATTTCTGTATTTGATATAAACTCACACGAAAGGCATCTAAATAAACCATACCTTATTGATTTACATACCGGGGTTTGAGCATGGGTACTTGGGCCACTGCTGTTTGCTTCAGAAGTCACTATAGATTCCAAGCTGTACATGAAAACAAATGGAGTTTCAAACACCTGTATATGTATACATAGACTTTAACCTGCAAAAAACCCCAAAACAAACGTATTATACTGAACAAAGCAGATTACCTCTCTCCACAAAGGCTAGCATGGAATGTGATCTCATCGTCTGGGAATTCTTTGGTGCAAATTGGACAAACCTCCTGAAATTTGAAAGAAAGTCACTCCATATTACAAGCAACTGAAACAAAGATTACTGGTGCAAATGGCAATTAAAGTGATTTTAGTTATGGCCTTACCTTGCACTTGTTCTCCACAACCCATAACTCATCAGAGGACTACAGATTTACAAAACAGTATTTGAAGTAAAGTATTCATAATATTTTATGTTCATTTACATTAGACAAACAAACTTGCTGTCACCTCTTCACCAGTCTCATCGGAGCTGAGTTTTCCATTGCATGTCTCAATGTGTACTGCAAGCATACGCAAAGGCATCGCCTCATTACACTGGTAGCATGTCTTCTTTGGCATTTTTGAAAAATGAGTCAGGAGGCAGAGGACAGGTGTCTACAGTCTCCTGGAGTGGTACGATGTAAAAAGTGGCTTTGCCCCCTGCTGACGCAGCTCGCATAGCTTTGACAGAATACCCCTCTGCTTCTGGTGGAATGACAGTCAGCTTTCTTCGACCACTGCCACCTTTATTTAGAGAAAGAGAGAGAGAGAAAAAAATGTCTTAAAATGATTTGTTTTGTTGAAGAAAAACAAATTACATTTTGTCCGTCTGTCATCTCTAATGCTTGCAGCAAGTAATTAATAAAAGATTGGCATTTGATTAACAGTAAATATGACAATTCAACAAAACAATCATAGACTTACAGACCTGTTGTCTTATCCCCCACAAAGACCTTCCATTTTTGCAAATGTGTTAGCCAGGTGCTTTGAAATCTTGGTTAACAAGAAAGTAAAATTTAAAAATAAAGATACCCACAGAAAAATCATTGACAGTGACAAGACTTAAGTATATTTTACAATCACTATCTCTCATTCAACTCAAAAAGCTGGACTGGGATATGTAGCTATGTGTGGTCACCATCTTCTGGAAGAGACACGGTTTGTCTTCCCACACCCGCCTGGAGCAGTTCAAGCTCCTCAGTTGGCAACGGTATGCGAGATGTATTTTTGTGAAGAAGATAAAAATTGAGAGCAGTTGTTTTGCTTGTCCTTTACAAGTTGCTTGGTGGCAGTCAAACACCTATTTTTACCACGACTGAAGTTTTATTTGAAATATCCTGGAAAAGATATGTTGATCAAATTATAGCTTTATATTAGTTTATTATATATTCAGTAAATATAACTATCAAACTAATATTCTAAATAGCATATTTTTTGCAAGGCAATTGGCCTAGAAATCAAGTTCATGTCTCAAGGTGAATCATAATGCCTATTTTGAATATACAGTAGTTTTCAAAGTAATTAAACAAACTGGACGTTACCAAATTGCATTTAACACATGGACTTAAAACATGATTTGAAAATTTAATATAAGCATATCTACAGTACTGTAAGTGAATAACGAACCTTGTCATTTCTTGCTGCACTGTTACAGGCACATTTCTAGGGACAGGGAGCTCTGTCTCTGACGGCCGTGTTGGGCAGTTTGTGGCCATACTGTTTAGCACCACGGACACCAGATTTCTGGCTGCTGACTCAACTGCACCATGACTCTAAATCATTAAAATTACAATAAATAAGTTACAAGTAATATTCTAAAAGAGTTAGCCATGCCTGCTGTCATTAAAGGGGGGGGGGGGGGGGGTGTGAAATGCTATTTCATTCATACTGAGTTTTTTACACTGTTAAAGAGTTGGACAAAGTTTCAAAAATTAAGTTGTACGTTTGAAGGAGTATTTCTGTTCCAAAAATACTCCTTCCGGTTTGTCAAAAGTTTCGGAAAGTTTTTTTCGAGTATGGCTCTGTGTGACGTTAGATGGAGCGGAATTTCCTTATATGGGTCCTAAGGGCACGTCTGCCGGAAGAGCGCGCGCTCCCGTATAGCAGAGCACTGAGAGCACAACAGACTTCACTGATCAGAGCGAGAGCGTCGCGAAATGTCACAAAAGAAGTGTGTTTTTGGTTGCCAGGGCAAGACAACCCTGCACAGATTACCAAAAGAGAAACATCATTAAGGGACCAGTGGATGGAGTTTATTTTTACAGAGCATCAACGGAGTTGTGCAAGTGTTTTTGTTTGTTCCCCTGCATTTCGAAGATGCTTGTTTTACAAACAAAGCCCAGTTTGACGACGGATTTGCGTATCGTTTATTTCTTAAGGATGATGCAATCCCAACGAAAAAGGGTCACGATCGTGTGTTGGAACCGCAGGCGGTGAGTAAAACTGCTTCAAATATCTCTGCCTCCTTGTTAGTGCGTCCCCTCCCATCGGAGACCCGGGTTCGAGCCCCGCTCGGAGCGAATCGTTGCTGCTGCTGCTGCTCTCGTTCAGTTTCAGCCTCGGGATCTGATTCTGGATCATAAATAAATGGCTGAATCTGACTGTTAGCCTTGGTTTGTTTTGGACGTTTTTTTCCTCACGGTAATGTCACAGCTTCCAAACGCACTCAACGCAAAAGCCTACTGGCGCTCGTGATTCTTTAGCTCCGCCCACACGTCACGCCTCCAGCCGGTCGTGTTTTTCCGGGAAAAACCGGTACAGACTATCTTTCTCTTATGAATATAATAAAACTAAAGACTTTTTGGAGTTATGAAGGATGCAGTACTACTCTATAGGTACTCAAGATTAACAGGATATTGAGTGAAAACGAGCATTTCACCCCCCCTAAACGCTAGCCGGTAGGTTATTACCTTAAGTTATAATTAATATTCAGCTAGCTAGCAAACTTCATTTTTTTCGAAACGGCCGGATAATAGCAGGTTTCATCAAAGGCATAGAAAACCGTAACGTCATAAAACTAGAAATTACTAACTTTTTTATTTGTAATGATAAATGAATAATGTTGCGATTTTTTGCATGTTAGCCAATTTGACTGTGCTTCGCCAATGTTTTCCAGAGCCTCAAACGCTAAAATATTTATATCACTTTGGTTCACAGTGCTTATTTTTCTGTTGGTCTTTGACCTGAAGTCTGCAGGTATTATTATTTATTGCATTGACCGTGCTCCGCGAGTGACCGTGGTCAGTTGAGCCGCCGTCTGTGAACACCCGGTCAAGCCTGCCGTCGCCTGCATTTTGCTGCACGTCTGTTTGTGGAATTAAAGTGTTGCGATACATTAAGCTTACAAAAAGCGTCTTTCTCTGCTTTTTGGGCACGCCACGCATTTGTACTGTAAATAAAAAATAGACATGTTCAAATCCAGGCAGCGCTAGCTTGACCGGGTGTAACGTTAACGTTACACAGATGAAGACGCACTTGACCAACAGGGTTCCCTCGCTAATTTGACAGTTTCCTAGAGCCTCAAATGCTAAAATAGATTAATATTTCACTTCGGTTTTCAGTGCTTATATTTTAATTACTTTTAAACATTTCTGACAGCTGTTTGTCTACTAATTTTTGTATAGCACAATTTCATATTCTTAGTTTATATTGCTTTTACTGATATGCTACACTCCTCTAGCACTAGCTGGCTTGCTTTGGCGTAAGGTTTTTTTCAACCCAGGCCATTTGCCCCTTAGGAAGCACCGATGAGGCACGATCAAGCCCCGGAAGTGACAGTGGAAACGCGACTGGCCCTGGCACAGAATCGCACGCTGGCTTTTGGCCCAACAGTGGAAATGCGGCCCTTGCTTTCCTCTTTAGTTACTTCATCCTCTGGCCGTTGTGTTCTCTCCCAGATGCTTGGTCTGGCTGCCAGTAGAGAGGAGTCATTCCAGACAAACAAAACAGGCACAGCCTGATGGTACCTTCCAATCAGCATTGAAGAGGTCTAGTCCAATCAATTTTGGGGACCTTGTAAAAATGTATTATTCTCCCCTCCTGGTCTTCCATGTCTTCTCTAATATCAATTCTTACTTTCAGTGAGTGCTCGTCTTCTTTTTGTTGAAGTGTACACTGCCTGTACAGTATATCTGCTATTTCAGGAAGCTCAAACCTCTTCCAATCTGTGGCCAAAAAAAAAGTATATTTCATGGTATGGTATCATGGAAATAATTTTTAATTCTGGGAGAATAAAACACACAAAATCAGCACCATTACACATTGAAGTTGCACTTTCTGCTGACACTGATGGCCCAGGTGTTAAATGATCAGGATCAAGTTGGAAATTAATGCTTTGTAGTCTGGTACTGGTTTGGAATGGTGATGGTCTTCTTCTCCCGAATGAATCGCATTTTTGAAGGCTTAAACATGCTCAAAAAGTCATGAAACTTTGCACACGCGTCAAACCTGGTGAAAATTTTCGTCTGATATAGGATTCAGAAGAGGGTGTGGCAAAATGGCTCGACAGCGCCACCTATACTAAGAAAATCAACAGCCTTCCAGCTGTGTTTCACGTACATGCACGAAAATTGGTACACATATGTAACACACCAATACCTACAAAAGACTCTTGGAGCAAAATTCTAAACCCAACAGGAAGTCGGTTATTTTTAATATTATGAGCAAATTTAGTGTAATTTTGGTCATTTCCATGTGTTGTATTTTAACGAACTCCTCCTAGAGATTTATTCAGATCAACACCAAACTTGGTCAGTTAAATCTAAAGGCCTTTGCAATGTTAAATTGCGAAGATCTTGAGGTTTCGTTAAAGGGCGTGTCCATGGCAGCCTGACAAATTTTGATGTTTCGCCATGAAAAAGGAAGTTGCTGTAACTCAGACATACAATGTCCAATCTGCCCCAAACTTCGCATGTTAGATAAGACTTCTGCCCTTAACAGATCTACATGCCCATATTCACTTATAGTCATAGCCCCACCTGCTGGCAACAGGAAGTGGCATATTTAACGCTGTGACAAAGTAATCCTAGAGATCTTTTGACATTAATGTATTTTTTGTGGTCTGTCTAATCTTAAAGCCTGTGCAATGTTAAATTGTGGAAATCTTGATTTTTTGTTTAAGGGCGTGTCCATGGCACCATGACAAAATTTGATGTCTCACCACAGGAAAAGAAGTTGTTGTAACTCAGGCATAAAATGTTCGATCTTCCCCAAACTCTACATGGTCGATAAGAGTCCTGGCCTGAACACATCTGAAGGCCAATATTCCATTATAATTATAGCGCCACCTGCTGGCAACAGGAAACACATATAAATGATTTTGACGTATTCCACTTATATTTACGACTTTAAATGCATATTTCTCGGCGTTTGCCAATTTACTAAAGCCACTCGCTGTCGGTGAATGATATCCCAAATTTGAGATTTTCCTAATTGCTCATTTGTTTCAATTAATTTGAACCAGAAATGCCATAATTCTGGTCATCACCTTCAACTCAACCTTGCCAAGACAGAACTGCTTGTGATTCCAGCAAACCCATCGTTTCATCACAATTTCATCATCCAACTCAAAAAAATTACTCTTTAAACTTCACAACCAAATTGTGTTTTGATAACGTTAATGGATTTTTTTGAATCTATACAAACTCCTTGTGTTGTGACAACACAACTGAATGAGGTAGAATCTATGTGAAATAGTAATGTCCAACCAAATCAATTTATACACTTTGCTTTAACTTAAACCGGTTAAGTTAACTGAACATGTTTTGGTTTATTACAATCTAGCCAAATTTGTTTCACTCTATCAACATAAGGAGGTTTGTTTCAAATTACTCATTTAAATTATGGACAGTGGTTCCACACAATTAGTTCGAGTTACTTTAACTAAATATTTTCTATTTAAAGTTACTCACTTCAACAAAGCATTTTTTGTGTGATTTGTCTTGTAATGAGACAAAAGACAAGATGTCACAAATGAAGTGTATTTGTTAAACAAGCAATAATTAATTACACACAGTTAAATACAGTTGAAAACACATTACAAAATTACACAAAATAGCAGAAATATCAAACTACTAATTTTCTAATTGGCATTCATGGGTAACCAATCAAAGCTTATTCCAGGAACAGGAACTGGCTCCAGAAATAACTTCTTCAGTATTCCAAATGTGTACCTGAGTTCAGGAGGGTTGCTCAAGTTCAGTCCATATATCAGTCCCAGCAACATGGTTTTGCAGACTGCTAGGTCCTGAAGAACTTTATCCTTTAAAACTCCAACATCTGCTGGACTGTCTTCAATGACTGCAGCTTCAAATAGATTCCCACGAGTCTTCTGGATCACCACCTGATTGCTGGCAACGTCTGTATCCTAGAAGTATTTAAAAGGATGGAGAACTTAAATTCTTGTGTATTAACTTTAACAAATCATTTATTATCTTTGGAAAAAAACTCACCATATACTCCATACTGCTAGGGTCTTCATTTGGATACTTCGATTTCATTAGTCTGAAGATGAAAACAACAAAATTTAGCCTTTGTTTTTTTTTTCTAAAATTGCATGAAAAAAAGTCAGTCATTCATCTTTTTATGGGAAATACCGGCAAGCAATCAAGATGGGATTCTAACAAACATTACAGTGGAAAATGGTACACACATCTGGACCCTATACGGTAAGCAACAGAACTGGAATGTTCCCAGACCCAGAAACATAGTAAGGACATCAGTAAAACAGTCCATGTGATATCAGTGGTTCAACCATAATTTTACAAAGCTACAAGAATACTTTTTTGTGCAAATAAAACCAAAACAGCAACTTTATTCAACAATTCTTCTCCAAATCGCATCTTCCACCATTATCAACAGCACGTAAATAAATCATGCGTATGGTGCTGCTGACCTAGAACACAGCCTTTTTTTTTCGGCAGATTTTAAACAAAAAAAAAGAACAAATCAAGAGCCCCTTATATTGTTCATGTGGCTTACTGTGGTAATTGTAAGAATACGTGCATTTGAGTATTTATAGGCATGACCAGTTATTAATTACGGGGCAGAGAAAATGTTGTTTGTAGGCTATCTAGCTAATTTCCTGCAATCTAAGTTCTTGTACAAATGTTTATCCTTCAAATGAATTGTGGCTTTGTATTGTAGCATTATGTAGCTAATTGTATCCCATATCCTTTTTCCTCTTAGAAACCACACACACACATACTCCCATATACATACCTAATAAAGGAAAGAAGTTGTGTAATTGAAGTGACTGGACTGGACTGTTCTTACCGACACCTCCACTGGTCTCAAGCCAGCCACCTGCATATCCCTCTCAAAATTCCTTTACATGGTCCTTCGAGCCGGAGTCATTGATGACTAGTAGAGATGTCCAGTCACTCCTTGCCTTCATTACTTCAGCGTCCTCACCGCCAAGCCCTGCGTCCTGTACTCTATGATGACTATGTCATGGATTATGATCAGCGGCCACGACCTTCTGCTGCAGCACTAGAGCCACCACCGCTTCCTTCGGCAGGCATTTGTGGCGTTGGACCTCAGTATCAACCACAATATGAGTCTGAGGAGGAGGAAGAGCCACCTCAACTATCCAGCGAGGAGGATCAAGAGGAAGAGCCGGAACCACCGGAAGAGCTGGAGCCAGCAACATACCCTCCTTCATCTGTCTCTTATGGAAGAGCCCTAGCCCCTGAATACCCACATGACCCTCATGTAGCCCCAATTCCTGACCCTCAAACTGAGCTTTTACAGCAATTACTAGAAGAAGTAAGAAATCAAGGTAGACTAATCCAGCGTTGTATGCTTGGTAAAGGCCACTCCTCACAGTCTCGTTTAGTACTATCCTCTGAAAATCTTGGCCCTCAGTTAGTAGCATCACAAGCCCAGCATGCTACAAAGCTACCCCAGGCTACCACAAGTGATTATAAGCCCTTTTCTTCACTACCTCGAGAGCAGTCTTATCTACCTCTTGTAAGCCGTGCCCCTGCCATTCAGCCCTTAGCTCAGTCCTGGCAGCATACGAATCCTTCTGATCATAGTCAGTTCCCTGCTACTTGTCAAGTCCCAGTCTCACGTAATCCTTTGCTCCTAGCCCATATGTTGTCACCTCAAATTTCGCCTAGAGCTATGACCCATTCTGCCCCGCCAGTATCCCAGCCTCGTAATGTGCATCCTCCCCATCTTACTTCTGCAGCTCCACCAAGCCATTTAGCTCCCCCTTCAGGCCGACTGCAGTCATATAGCAAGATAGAAGGTCCCTCATTCCCTGATCTTACTAGAGAGGATGAAAGTCAGTATGTGATGTTAAAGATGGCCCTATCCAACCTGTTGGACCCAGGAGAGTCAGAGCAGTATAAATATCACATCTTACTGGATCACTTAAAGGTAGATCAGGCGAAGCGGCTTGCCTTAGCTTATGTTTATGCCCAAGATCCCTATACTCAAGCTATTCGGGCCCTAGATGAGCGTTATGGCCAACCCAGACAGCTTGCTCTGAGAGAGCTCCGGGCTATAATGGAGATGCCTGTTATCCGGATAGGTGATGGTAGAGGCCTAGATCAGTTTTCCCTTAGAGTACAGGCTTTAGTGGGTCTCCTCCAGTCCATGGGCCGTGAAGGTCTCTCTGAGCTTACCTGTGGCTCACATGTCGAGCGGCTACTAGAGAAATTAATGAGCACTTTTGTCAGTTTAAGAGAAGCATGAGTTTGAGCAGACCAGGCCCCCTCTCCTATAACCTCTTAGACTTCTCCTCCTGGCTACAACAGGAAACCCGCTGCCAACCCAGAAGGGAAAGAACCCTTCGGCCTGTCCGACCAGGGCCACCACCCTCTCACCCATTTAGAGCTACAGCTATACTCCATGGTAGCAAGACTTCCCAAGTGACCTCCCCTAAAGTCCAGATAGCTCCTCATAGTGCCAGTCAGCTTCCCTTCAACACCACATTCACACGCTGTCCAGTGTGTGCTTACTGTAACTCCCCTGAACATCATGTCACTAAATGTGATGACTTTCTCCAACTCACTGAAGATCAGAGAATTAGTTGGATCACAGGACAGAAACGCTGCTGGCGGTGTGCACGAGACCACTTTGCAAACCAGTGTGATCTGAAGGGATGCTGCAACCAATGTAATGGGAAACATCTGCAGGTCCTATGTAATATAAACCAGAGGCAAGTGCAGAATTTCTACCTAGATCATCCTAGCGATTGTAATAAAGTGCTGCTGAAGGTAGTTGAAGTGACCCTGTGTAATGGAAACAAGTCTTTAGATACGTATGCTATATTGGATGATGGGTCAGAACGTACGATCCTTCTGTATCCGGCTGCCCAGAAACTCCAGTTGGTAGGAGAGTCTGAGAGTCTGAAGCTGAGGACGGTGAGACAGGATGTCCAGACTCTAAATGTTGCCGCCGTGTCCTTTACCCTTATTCCAAAGGCCCATCCAGAGAAATCCTGTGCAATCAGGCATGCCTTCACTGCTGATCAGCTTTCTTTGTCCGAACATTCTCATCCTGTGAAATCCCTCCAGCGGCACTACACTCATCTCCGGCAGATTCCCTTGAAGCAGCATGATAACGTAAGCCCCCTTTTACTCATAGGAGCTGATCATACCCACCTGATCACTCCAATACTGCCTGTAAAGTTAGGGCCCCCAGGAGCCCCTGTAGCAATTAAAACCCGTCTCGGCTGGACGTTACAGGGCCCTGCTAGAGATATTGTTAGCTCTCCCTCCACTAAGTGTCATTATATTTCCTTTAAATACCCACCTGATGATATCCACCATAATGTGCAAAAACTGTGGCAGCTGGACACAGTACCTTTGAGGAACACAAAAATGGTTGTCCGCTCGAAACAGGACCAAAATGCAATTCACCAGCTGGAGACTCAAACCATTCGAATTCCTGTTGATGATGTACTACGGTATGCCACACCTCTCCTCCAAGTAGATCCCTGGCTCCCCCTAAAGGCCCCTTAGGAAACAGTTATGTCACGTCTTCGCAGCTGTGAGAGGCGATTGCTTCAAAACCCCCACAGGCGGAGACCTATATCAGAGAGATTCAGAAGTTAGTTGATGCTGGGTATGTCAAGAAGTTAACTGCATCTGAGGTAGCAGATGCTCCTGAATCTTGGTACATACCTCACCATATTGTGGATCATAATGGAAAGGAACGCATTGTATTTGATTGTTCTTTCTCCTATCAGAATCAATGTTTGAATTCACAATTGCTCCCTGGTCCAATCCTTGGGCCTTCCCTCCTTGGAGTTCTCCTCCGTTTTAGGCAACACAAGATAGCGGAGACGTTAAGTCTATGTTCCATCAGGTGCGCCTGCTACCACAAGATGAACCCCTCCTGCGCTTCCTCTGGCGTGACCTAGACAGTAGATCCCCTCCAACTGTATATGAATGGCAAGTCATTCCATTTGGCACCACTGCCAGCCCATGCTGTGCCATTTATGCCCTCCAGAGGATCGCCATGGACGCACAGGCCGATGAGCGCATTACCTATTCCATACAGCATTGTTTCTATGTGGATAACTGCCTTCAAAGTCTTCCCACACCAGAGGAAGCTAAGGACCTTCTTCACTGCATGCGGGCAACCCTCTCCTCTGGTGGCTTTGAGATTAGACAATGGGCTAGTAATGACCCCAAGGTCATTTGTGATCTCCCTCCCGATGCTAGGTCAAACCAGGCAGAGTTTTGGCTGTCACATCATCCTTCCCTTGATCCCATGGAATCTACCCTAGGCCTCCACTGGAATTGCTATACGGACACCCTGAAATACAGGCACAGAGCTATTGAAGCTACAACTCCAACCATGCGTTACATCTACAGAGTTCTTGCGAGCCAGTATGATCCTCTTGGCTATATTCTCCCCTATACAACAAGAGCCAAGATCATTGTCCAGCACCTGTGGGCAAAGGCACGAGAATGGGATGACCCAAACCTTCCCCACAACATCCTAGAAGCCTGGCTTTCCTGGGAAGGAGAACTCCCTAATCTCTCCTCAATAGTACTACCCCGTTGTCTTATCCATTGGACAGTAGATACCCCCTCAGCCATCCGAGACCTGCACATCTTCTGCGATGCATCAGAGCAGTCTTATGGCGCAGTTGCCTATATGCGTACTGAAGATGGTCAACAGGTGAATGTGTCCTTCCTAATGGCGAGGTCCCGTGTTGCGCCCAAAAAACAACTATCTATCCCTCGACTTGAATTGTGCGCAGCCCTCATTGGAGCTCAATTGTTCAACCTTCAAACAGAGCTCACCCTCAACATCAGACAGGCTACTTTATGGACTGACTCTACCACCGTCCTCTATTGGCTTCTCTCTGATTCATGCCGCTATAAGGTCTTTGTTGGAACCAGGGTGGCTGAAATTCAGGAACTTACCAAAAGCCAGGAATGGCGATATGTGGATTCCAAGAACAACCCAGCTGACGATCTGACTAGAGGGAAGCAGCTGTCTGATCTAAGTAAGCCTTGCAGGTGGAACCAGGGACCTGCCTTCCTCCTAAAACCCCCTAATCTTTGGCCAATTAACCCCAGAATAGATCAGGCCGAAGATCCTGTAGAGCTGCGTAAGCCTAGTTTCTGTGGTGCCGTATTGCTTGGCCGAAATCCCTCCATCTTTGACCCTACTCAATTTACCACCTTTCAGGACCTCCTTGACTCTACCGCTGCCTCCCATAATGGGGTGGCAAAGCCTCCTGCAACACCATCGGCAGCAACTTATCTTAATGCAGAGATTGCCATCCTAAGACAAACCCAGTTGGATTCCTTTGGAACTGATTTGGCATGCCTTCAGACCCACAAGCCTCTTCCACATTCCAGTCGTCTTCTCTCCCTTGCTCCGGAATTAGACCCAGTGTCAGGTCTTATTAGAGTAGGTGGAAGGTTACGACAAAGTAGTGACCTGCCCCCTGATGCCATACATCCAGTGGTCCTGGACCCTGCTCATCCGATCACGAAACTTATAATTAAAGATTGTGATGACCACCTATATCATTCTGGTCCAGAGAGGCTATTTGCTGAGCTGAGGAGACGATTCTGGATCCTGAGGGGTCGTGAAGCTGTCAGGAAACATCAGCACAGGTGTGCTAAGTGCCAGCAGTCCCGTGCCAAACCCCTTATTCCCCAAATGGCCGATCTCCCTCCTGCTCGCCTCCGCAAACCTCCCTTCTATTCCACCGGGATAGATTGTTTCGGGCCCTACACTGTGAAAGTTGGACGGCGAGTGGAGAAAAGGTGGGGAATTATTTTCAAATGCCTGACAACTAGGTGTGTACATCTAGATTTACTCAGTCATATGGATACAGATTCCTTTTTAATGGCACTAAGGCGCTTTATAGCTCGTAGAGGCAAACCTTTCGAGCTGCTTTCTGACAGAGGTACCAACTTTATCGGAGGCAACCGAGAGCTACAGGAAGTCTACCGATCTCTGACCCCTGATCTCCAGGCAGTTCTGGCCAAACAGAGGATCTCCTTCAAGTTCAATCGCCCACACACACCCCACTTTGGCGGGATGTGGGAGCGTGAAATACGTTCAATCAAGATTGCCCTGCAGACCACCCTAGGTGCTCAAGCTGTCACTGAAGAGGTGCTACGCACAGTGATGATTGAAATCGAAGGTATGCTCAATTCAAAGCCCCTAGGTTATGTGTCTTCTGACATTGCAGATCCTGATCCGGTGACTCCAAACCTGTTGCTTATGGGGCGGCATGACTCTTCCCTCCCCTTAGTCACGTATCCTGATTCTGAGCTGTGCAGCCGTCGTCAGTGGCGTCATAGTCAGATTCTTTCAGATCATTTTTGGGCCCACTTCCTCAGAAATTATCTTCCTTCTCTCCAGTCTAGACAGAAGTGGCGCACTGACAATTCTAACCTCCAGCTAAATACTGTTGTTCTCATTATTGACCCTCAGCTCCCCCGATCCCTCTGGCCAGTAGGTAAAGTGATTTCCCTCCATCTCGGCAAGGACGGCCGTTATAGGGTTGCAGATGTCCAGGTGGGGGACAAACAGTATACAAGACCTGTTGCCCGCCTCATTCCACTCCCTGCCCTACCTGAACCCCCTTGACCTCTCACTCTAGCAAATTTGCAAGGCAAATTTGGGGGCGGCTGTTTGGAAGTTTTTGCTCTCTGTCCTGCAGTTGCCACATTCCAGTTTTCTTTGCCACTTAGTTCTCATGCAGTTCACCACACCTTCAATTAGCCTCAATTAGCCACAGAATTTATTAGGCAGCACCTGTATACATAGCATCATCCCTTTGTTCATGCCACATGGAGGAATCCTAGTGTGTTGCTGCTGGAAATGCCGTGTCTCCTGCCTTGTGTGCTTTACTGAACTATGTAAGTTCCATATGTTTCTACTGTTAGAATGAACAGTTTAACTTGGCTTATATTGTTCATGTGGCTTACTGTGGTAATTGTAAGAATACGTGCATTTGAGTATTTATAGGCATGACCAGTTCATTAATTACGGGGCAGAGAAAATGTTGTTTGTAGGCTATCTAGCTAATTTCCTGCAATCGAAGTTCTTGTACAAATGTTTATCCTTCAAATGAATTGTGGCTTTGTATTGTAGCATTATGTAGCTAATTGTATCCCATATCCTTTTTCCTCTTAGAAACCACACACACACATACTCCCATATACATACCTAATAAAGGAAAGAAGTTGTGTAATTGAAGTGACTGGACTGGACTGTTCTTACCGACACCTCCACTGGTCTCAAGCCAGCCACCTGCATATCCCTCTCAAAATTCCTTTACAGTTAGCCTATTTTTACAAAAACTGTTTCTACGGGGCCATAATGTAACATAAAAGGTAATGGAGCCCTTTATAAATTGTTGTGTATCTTTAGAAATAAATAATTGACAAACGGAGTCTTTAAACGCCCCAGATGTAAAGTTATTCACTGTCAAAGTGACGCCAAAATGAATGGGAGTCAATGGGAATGCTAACGCAAGTGAAGTTCTGCTACAAGATGGCCTCACCCGGCCGACTTCAACTACCGGTCGACTTCCTTGCTGCCTGGTTTCCTCAAAATGAAGTGCTATCTTCTTCTTTTGAATTGAATCAGGAGAATGTATTACACTCTTGCGCTACAGCGCCACACTGGTCAAACTGCATTATTGCAGGCTTTCACATTAGGCAGATACGAGATCAAACCACTAAAGTTACTCAAAAACATTTTCCGAAAAAAAAATGTTTTCGTCGGCGTTGTCGACTAATTGTTTCAGCCCTAGTGTATATATATATACTAAAGTCAATACGTTACAGAGAGTCGTGCGCTTTCACATCTCCCAACCGCTCATAATCATCTATTAACGGTGCAATAAACCGATTACACAATACTAGACTGCAAAACAAAAGCACCCCAAAACAGAAACTCTAAAAGAAATTAAAGACATTGACTTAACACAAGAAAAACTTTAGATTTTCTTACCTGACTGGTACCTCTTACTCTCCTCCGCGTTGTCATGCGTTGGAAATCGTCACTTCCGTTTTTTTTTAATGAGGAAAGTAAACCCTTTACATTAGTTTAACGATTGATAATTAAGTAAAATTGAAAATGAAACAGTTTATTTTGATTAAGCACAATACAATTGTGTTTTGGTGGAAAACTAAATATATTTGTGTTGTTTTAACAAAACATATCTGTGGAAAACGAACAGTGCCACAAATTTTTTTTGTGTATTAGCGAAAATGTGCTTTGATGCGCTGGTTTCATAACTTGTGGTTAAAGCGTCACGGGAATTTGGGCTTTGTTTACCCTCCTCTTTATATTTCTGTGAAACAGGAAGCCATGGCTGGATAATTTCATGTTCATAATCACCCTGGAGTACTCAAAATTGTGACATGTATTTGAGAAAAAAAACTTTATTTCATTATGATATTTCCCCCATTTTAAATTCTCATAATACAATGAAAGGATACATGATTGAGATTTTTTTTTTTAAATAAAAGATCGAAAGCATTTACAATGCAGATTTTTTCATCTACAGCCTTTTTTGATCATATTTACCAAGGGTGCCAATTATTTATTGCCATGACTGTATAAAGTGTTTACTCTGTGTAAATGTTTTTGTCAGTAAATAAAATATAGATTAATTGTTTAATTAACACATGCATTCATTTATTACTTCACTGAATATTTAGATTTATTCATGTTAGCCGCATTTGTCTAGTGTGAATGCTATGAGGTGTTTGTGCACCTATCATTCTTATTTTCTTTTTATTATTATTACTGCAGAACTAATTATTACAGACAAGCACAGGAAAATATGGTCTTTAACAATATGGTCATCTTTAACAATGAACAAGAGACAGAAAACAACTATTGGGTTAGCATAAATCATATTAGATTATATACACAGTAAAAAAAAAGGATTAAATATCTTTAAATAATCAATATTCATATTACCATAATGCATTAAAAAATTACATGTTACAAATTATTGTTGTTTTTGTTATTATTTTTCCTCAGGGAGGAAACAAGAGAGAAATTCATGAAGAAACAGAGGAAAACAGGAGTTTTGTGTAAATAAAGAAATTAACATATTCACGAGATAACGGTTTTGGGCTTTCGTAATAAAAAAATATATCTTTTTGGATTAAATTGTGCGTCATTTTAGTAGGGTTAAAAATATAAAAACTTAAATCAACACAAAATGTATTGATTATCCTACAATCACAATAAAAGGGCAGCTGTTTCTTCAACAAGACTTAAAAGTGAGAAAATTTCATCAACATCAAAATATTTAAACATAGTAGATATTAAACCTGTTGCAGTCATATCTTTGAAGTTGTTGCGCTTGTTATAACGTCATAGGTCACATGATAATGTAAACGAATGAGCACGACTGGTCTTTCCGAAGGTGCGAACTGTTGGCAGGCTGTTTTTTTTTTTTTTTGTGGCAGTTGGCAACACTCGATATAGTGACTAAAGCGTTGATGGGAGGAAGTGACGGTAGTTCCAGAAGCGATCCGGAGATGGATGAAGATCCAGGTGGTGGGATTGAAGATTGTAATTAAAGTAAATAGAACTTAGTAGAAAATCGAAAAAGGAAAAAGAGTGTTAGCCAAGTATCGGGTACGGATAGTGAGAGAGAAAACCATCAGACTAGAAGGAGGAAAGAAGAATATAAGGTAATAATAAAATTCATGACAGAAGTTATAAGCTCTTTGAATCCTTTAAAACTGTCAAAAGCATTAAAAGAATCGATTGGAGAAATAGAAAGTGCTAAGATGTTACAGGATGGTAAACTGTTGCTGGTCTGTAAGGAATAGCAATCAACAAAAGAAAGCTCTAGGGCTGAAATGTTTGATGGGACAAACAGTAAGTTGCTCAGTAGTGGGAGAGAAAAAGTGGATGAGATGGGTGATCACAGGAATCCCCACTAAGGTGTCCGAAGAGGTAATCAAGAAAAGCATATCAGGCTCCTCAGTGAATTAAGTAAAACGATTAAAATACACAAATAATAAGGTGAGAATGGTTAGCTTATTGGTGATGCTGAATTTTAACAAGGATAAAATATTAAGGATTCATGAGTTATTCGGTAAGACCTTATATTCACTCTCCATTGAGATGTTACAAGTGTCAAAAGTACGGTCATGTGGCATCGATATATAAAGGGAAACAATGGTGCGCAAGATGTAGTGGCAATCATGAGTACGGAAAATGTGAAGAAGGATTGAAACCAAAGTGCTGCAACTGTGGAGAAGAGCATAATGCAGCCTATGGAGGCAGTCAGGTTAGAAGGAATGCTGTCAAGATACAAAATTTAAAAATAACGGAAGGAATAAGTTATGCTGAGGAAATAAAAAGAGCGATCAGGACAGAACAGAGAAATTCACAAGAGAGTGTAGATGAAATAAGAATGCACAGACAGACTTGAGAAACAAAAAGTACTGACATCATCGATATAGACAAACTAGTGTTTACCACATTTATGGCAGAAGTAATCAATTTCTCAGCACAAACAAAAACAACAGAAAGAAAAAGAATTAGAGCAGCAGTACTTGCAGGCAGACGGATTAACAGTTGAACAGGTAAACTAGAAACTAAGGCCCAATCCCAATTCTATTTTATAGCAGAAAATATCCCCCTAAGGATTGGGACACCACTACCATGACGTCACATGCCATCATTCGTCGTCTAGCTCTAACGATACACACATATACTGGTGTGCTGGTGTGCATTAGAGCCTTTATTTATCGTTCTCTATTAATGAACTGCTTACTGACACACACACACACACACACACACACACACATCGGAAATCGTGCAGACACATCCAGGAGAAAAGAAACTTGTCAAAGCAGCCCCAGGACTTTTATTAAATACAGTTTAAATACTGAATCGCTACATTATATTTTCCAGCGACGAAAGGATACAATTGCTGTTTTTAAGTAAACTTACTCTACAAAGATAAACACATAGACGCGACTACACACAACTTCCATTTCTCTCTCTCTCTCTCTCTCTCTCCCTCGAATAGGCAACATTTGAGAAAATGGTTTAGCGATTTCTAATTACTGGGGGGATTAGTCTATGGCAGTTATCGCCCTGATCAGACATTATGCTGTGGCACTATCATGCAGTCTGTAATGATATGACGTTAGCAAATATTTTTTGCAAACATGTCTTTGAATAACATGACCATTAATATGAACTCACAATTAAATATAACATAAAACAAACAATTACTTTTCATTAAAATCTTTATTTATGCCAAAAAAGCTTACATTTATGTGTCTTTTTGTTCGCTGTCGCAGCCATGTTGCCGAGGTAATTCATACCGCTTCATTTGAAGTGTGGTCCCGAAAAATCTTCGTTTGAAGGGCTATCTGGCCCTTCCCCTTACCCCTTCCCCTCCCAACCAAAAGAGAATTGAGACAAAGGGGAAGGGCTAAGGGGTATACTTGGGATTGGGCCTAAAGATGCAGATAACAATCTCGCAAGGTTTATGTGGAGGATCATAATTGTACTGATAATATTGCAGTGGAATGCAAGAAACCTAATAGCAAATGGGCAAGAATTTAACAAATATATTGATGAATTTGAAGAAAAAACACATATTATTTGCATATAATAAGTGTTTATATTCGGACTATTTTAGATTGCTTCGGGGGTACCGCAGCGGAGTAACCCAGTACATTTGTGATTCTTCATAGACATAAACAGAGAGAAGTAGTTCCGGCTACGATGTTCTTCCGCAAGATGCAAGCAGTTCTGTTTATTAACTGCTAGAGTGTCAAAACTTACCTACCGCAGCTTTAAACCTCATTTAAACTTTGTTGTTCCTCAATATGCAAAATGCAATATTATGTAATGATAGATAACAATGGTGGTGGTGTAGTGACTAAATAAACAAGAATTTAGAAAATAGAAATAGAAAATTTAAAATATAACTTTGGGAGATAGACGTGAATGTGGAAGTTGAATTCGATAGTGGTGAAGGTATGTACAAGAAATCAGAAGATAAGAATAATCAACTTTTATAATCCTTGTGACAGGCTTAAAGAAGATTTAAGACAAAAAGTTGGTGGTGAAGGAAGTTTCAAATTAGTTTGGTGTGGGGATTTCAATGCACATAGTATGTTGTGGGGTAGTGAATTTAATAATCATAATGGAAATGTTGTGGAAAGTATTTTAGATTATAATGATCTTGTGTGTTTAAATGATGGAGGAGCAACAAGGATAGATGTAGCAAGAGGTCATCAGTCAGCAATAGACTTAACAATAGTGTCTCAAAGTCTGGCAAGACAATGCAAGCGGGAAGTGCTTGATCATACTACAATAGGTAGTGATCATTACCTCATCAGATGTGTAGTAGGTATAGAAGTGGAACAAAATATTAAACAGAAAATCCCTAGCCTGAATGCACTGTAAGTCACTTTGGATAAAAGCTTCTGCTAAATGCATAAATTTAAAGGGGGGGTGAAATCATTTTCACTCTATCTCCTGTTAATCTTGAGTACCTATAGAGTAGTACTATATCCTTCATAACTCCAAAAAGTCTTTAGTTTTATTATATTTATAAGAGAAAAATAGTCTATGCCGATTTTATTTGGAAAAACACGAGCGTCTAGAGGCGTGACGTGTGGGCGGAGCTAAAGAATCACGAGCGCGAGTAGGCTTTTGCGTTGAGAGCATTTGGAAGTTGTGACGTTACCGTGAGGAAAAAAAAACATCCAAAACAAACCATGGCTAACAGTCAGATTCAGCCGTTTATTTATGATCCAGAATCAGATCCAGAGGCTGAAACTGAACGAGAGCAGCAGCAGCAACGACCACAGCAGGACGTCTCTATGTGGTATGTATTGAAACTGTATATATTTGCTTAGCGGTTTTGGAAAGTGACTAAGTTCCACTTTATGTTGTCTTTTTTTTTTCTTTAAAGGTGTACAAGGTTTACTTGATGTGCTTACGCACTGATAGCTAAGTTAACAAAACAGAGATATTTGAAGCAGTTTTACTCACCGCCTGCGGTTCCAACACACGATCGTGACCCTTTTTCATTGGGACTGCATTATCCTTAAGAAATAAACGATACGCAAATCCGGCGTCAAACTGGGCCTTGTTTGTAAAACAAGCATCTTCGAAATGCAGGGAACAAACAAAACTCCAAACATAAACTCCGTCCACTGGTCCCTTAATGCTGTTTTTTTTTTGGTAATCTGTGCAGGGTTGTCTTGCCCTTGCAACCAAAAACACACTTCTTTAGTGACATTTTGCGACGCTCTCGCTCTGATCAGTGATTGTCTCTGCTCCGCTTTGCTCTACGGGAGCGCGCGCTCTTAGGACCCATATGAGGAAATTCCGCTCCATTTAACGTCACACAGACCCACAGACCCATAAAAAAACTTTCCGAAACTTGTGACTTGTGACCGGAAGAGGTATTTTTGGAACAAAAATACTCCTTCAAACGTACAACTTAATTTTAGAAACTTTGTCCATGTTTAGCATGGGAATCCAACTCTTTAACAGTATAAAAAACTCAGTATGCATGAAATAGCATTTCACTCCCCCTTTAATTTAATTTTAATTTAATTTAAATAAAGCGTTTAAAAAGTTAAAGAAAGATTATTCCTTTCAGGATGTAATAGTATACAAAAGTTATCAGTCAATGGTTAGAAAAGTAATTAGATCTGCTAAAAGAGACTATTGGAGACAATTATGCGATGGAATTGGTGAGAGAATAGATATAAGTGCAGAAATATATTTGCAGAAATATACCTGTAATAATAGATGAGGATTACTTTGTGTGAACTCAGTCAGTATTGACATGTTTAAGAAATACATCTCCAGGAAAAGATGATATATGTAATGAGATAATAAAGAATTTATCAGATGGATCATTGAATATCATATTACATCTGTCCAATAGTATGGGAAGTAGGAAAGCTCCCTCCTTCCTGGAAACATGGAATAGTTGTTCCAATAGCTGAACCTGGGAAAGATCACTCCAAAGCAGTTAATAGACCAATTGCACTAACATCGAACTTCAATCAGGACCACTTCCGTCAAGTATATTTAATGACAATTATAATTGCATACAGTTAGTGTTGGCGGTATGGTTATATGTTCTGGGCAACACTCCACACGCCTGTCCATGCAGCCAGGCTTGGACAGAGCGGGGAAAGCAGCAAGACAAACCCCCCTGGGGTACAGAACAGAACCATAAGCATACATAATTACAATTTTCAATTACATGAGTTGTAAACAAAATGTCATGGAGACTGCTTCCAATGAAGACACTGTAAAGAAAGAACAAATTAGATCAGATTAATAAATATTAGATCAGTTGGTGGAGTTGGGGTTGGAGGAGGAGGGAGTTAATTGCAAGCAGCAATGCGATGGAGAGACACTGAATAATGGGAATTTAAATAGACCGCAGGAGAGAAGCATACAACAAGCATGTTGCTTAGCTGCTTATGCAAAATATTTGAGAGAACAGTATGGGGGGGGAAGCATCCACCCGTAGCAGCAGCCACAGCCTTAATACGATGGAAGTTAAGGATTACATGCTGAAAAAGCACATTAAGGGGGAAGCATGCACCCCTAGCAGCAGCCTAATACGATGGCAGTTGTATATACTTATATATATTTAAGTCTAACATGCTGAAAAATCACATTAAGGTGGGGGGTGGGAGCGTCACCCAAAGTTAAGCAATTGAGGATGTGCAACAATTATGTTCTTAGAATGCTTAAGCAGCGATGATTGTAAAGGTGGAAGCATACTCCCCTAGCAGCAGCAGTCTGATATGATGGCAGTATTATCCAATTTTATGCATCTACCATGCTGCAAAATTCACAAAGGGGGAAGCGTCACCCCAAGTTAAGCAACTGAGTATGTGCAACAAGCATGTTTCTTGAAAATGCTTAAATCTCATGCCAATCCAGAGTACCCACAGAGCAGTACGAATCCCCATCTCCAAAAGTCCCCAGCCTGGTCATATCTGCAAAACAAAAATACAGCTTCCGATTCTCTCTGGAAAACCAAGCTCCTGTAGGCATGTTGTGGGCGGAGCTATAATACTGATTTGTGTTGTTTCAATAACATATATTCACTTATGTGCTGATTTCCAACAAAAGACACAATCTGATGCAGTTGTACTTACCTGATTGGGGTCTTCTACCATGTTTTAATAGCGATGTGCAAAACCTGCGTCAACCTTGTCTTGTTTATGAAACATTCATCACTGAAATGATGAGAACACCATTTGCTACACTCCATTGCTGCCCCAGAAAAGCAACTGCATCCACGGTCCATGGAACGCTAGGTTTCTTGAGAAGCTGAACGTGGTAAACTTTCCCCCTCACATCCAAAACACACTTATTTGGAGACATTCTCAAACAATCCTATGCAGCGCTACCAACGATTTCCTGATGAAGCGTGTTTAGGGGCGAGGTCTCGCTCTCCTCTGGTCGAGATGTGCATGGGCGTGCTTTCCCAAGAGAAATGCTCATAAGGAGTTCCATCATCGTCTACATCATAGACCCATCATCGAAAACTACCGAAACTTGTACCACCCAGAAATAAGATCTCCACTCATCCGAATTGGCCATGTTTAGCATGAAAATCCATTTCTTTAACACTGAACAACTCTGAATCCATGAAACAGCATTGTAGCCCCCTTTTAAGCAAACGTGTGATACATACGACCCCTTGCTGCGGCATGAGGAACACGTAATATGCATTAATGCTGTAGATTGCATAATGAAGGGTGGTCCAGCAGGGGAAGCATGCACCCCTTCGGAAACTTAGAATGGTGTCCAGTATGAATGAAAATGCTCCATAGAAACACCTCCCTCAGAATAAAAATGCCTAAACCGAAATGGTAATCTGTTGAGAGGTAGGATAACCTTCTAGAACCAACTAAATGAAATCCTGCCATGTAAACATGTTAAACTGATTACTTGTACCCAAGTAATCGCATCAATAGTCGGTCATCAGAATGGGAAAGTGATGTCGGCAACACTGTGCATTGTCATTAGTAGAAACTGACATTACAGTGGGGACTGGGAAATTGTGGACAAAGATAATAAAACTCCAGTTACAATAACACACATTAGAATGGAATCTGGAATCTCATGACCAGAGCAGAAAGCTGATGTAATACGTGAAGCACAATTAACTGCTTTTCAGCTTAAAAACAACACTATGACTGCATCCGAAAACTTAGGCAGATGACTTGCTGAGTGCGGTCTAATCATTCAATGTCTTTGCAGGCAGCGTTTTTTCCCAAAGGCACCTCATGCAACGGATTTCGGACAGGCTTCTGAGGCAGAGTAATGTTTGAATGATCTACATCAAAATATAGAGGCTTTGGTTATAACTAAGTGGATATTTCATTACTGCAATATTAATTTCTCACTTGAAATTACATAAGTGGAAAACGTTGTTCAGAAACATACATTTACACACAAACTGACCCCCCACCGCAACTTTCAGATGCCATCTTTATTTTTTGGCTAACTGTCACAGAATGGAACGCATGGGATTGTGGAATATCAAAGGCAGCGAAGGATACATCTATGCTGCCTTCAAAACCGGCCAGATGAAGTCATCTCAGGAGACAGGAAATGAAGCTGACATTGATTTCGGACTTTCGTTGAAGCCTTCCAACCTTGGAATGCGACCTCCAAAGGCAGCATTTTTTAGTTTTCGTATGCAGCTTATGATAGTGAATAGCTCAATGAAAACACTTGAGCAAAATTTGCCTGTTATTGTATATATTATTACAGATTCATAAACCCATTTGTAAATGTTGTAAGATAGCTCATTGCAAGCACTTTGCATTCATAAGCTGCCCCCTCGTGCTTCATGTTTTAACAAAACTTGGAGAATAATGTATTTTACCATTAAAATTTGACCTTTTTTATTTAAGTTTTTATATCATAATACATTATAGGTATCATTAATTCTGTGTAACATCCGAATCGCTGAAGCGGTTTATCACTTTACATTGTTGCTTTACATTGTAGACTCTGCTCTTTGCATACAGCTGGCGGATGCAGTGCGTAGCGTCGCCTCACACTTTTTTGCAGTTTGGTGTAATTTAGAAACGGCCTAAAGTGGGGGAGAACTCCCTCGCTTCGGCGATCAGCTCTCACTCAACCGGACCAGAAATGTCCCGGTGCATCAAAGGGTATTTGAGCGGAGTTCTGACGCTGCAGCGGACACGCGCACTCAGTAGATGATGGGCGGGGAAATGTGAGATGACAGAACTGATAATGCACCAATTACAACAAAGAACCACTAGTTTCTCAACTTTATGGTACACCTTTAAAGGGAACTATTCCTGATAGTAAATTACAGATTTTGTGAAGCAACAAAACAAGTGGGTATACACTTAATGGCCCGACCACACAAGTGGTACGATAGAAGATGGCCTTGGTCATGTGAACTGAACACGGTCACTTACACACTGAGCACACGAATGAACACTAGAGGTTCAATATTAGTCTGTTAATTCCGAGCAAGTGCGAGCAGCTATTAGAAATATGAACGCAACCCATTTTTTTTTTTTTTTTTTTTAAATCTGGATGAAGAAATAAAATACATGTAAACATGGCTATTTTTGTCATGTTCTCATAACCTTATGTATAGAAGCCATAGAGCAATAAATGCCTGCTTTTGAAGCTGCGTGCATCTGAAACACAGTTAATGTGACCTCAACCTTAGAAATAAACACCAGTGACATTGATATTTCGCCGCTAAATACAGCGAACCCCTGTTGAAACGCTTACACGAGAATGCTGGTCTCGTTTAACCCTGTTCTCATGGCCTTATCGGCATGTCCCTAGAGCGATTGCATGCTCTAGCTGCATATTGCTCCGGCTGTATGAACACAGATGTATAAATGCTGCTGCAAATATGCTTAATATTCATTCCTGCAACCGATGCAAAACCATGTTAACCACCAGGCAACATACACAGCAATATGGATTAAAAAGCATTCACTTATCTTAGACGCGGATTTCAGAAGTCACGGATAGATCTAAGAATCCAGACACTGGACATACAGCTGCAGCAGTAAACATTACTAATTTTATATAGAGCATTGAAAAGAGAATTACACATCATGTTTCAGTATATACCACAGAAATTCAGCATCCAGGCAGGATATTTTGTATGAAATACTAGAAAATCTGTACAGAATATACAGAATAGGAGTAAACATTTAATTTTTATGGGTTCCAGCACATGTGGGGGTAGAGGGTAACAAGGAGGTAGATCAGTTGGCAAAAAGATCTCTGAAATGAAATGTTATAGACATTAATGTATCACTAACTAAAACTGAATTTAAAGCAATAATAAAATCTGCTCTAAACAAAATGTGGCAACAGAAATGGGATAAGGAGACAAACGGTAGACATCTGTATAAAATTCAAAATAAAGTTTGGGTTGAGAGAAATAAATACGGAAGTAGAAAGGCAGATTACATAATATCTAGGCTTCGAATAGGGGACACATGCCTTAATTACTGTTTATAATAGGAAAAAGAGAATCTGAGAATTGTGATAAGAATGTACAGAGCATAATAAAAGCAATTTTTAAAAGCAATTTTTACAGTTTCAGATGGGTGGGGAATGCTAAGGGTCAAAATGCAGGTCTCAATCAGTTGTAAATAGGACCCACTGTGGCAATATCAACAATACCACTCTGGAAATGTATAAAACCATCTGTAAATGTAAGTTTACAACAAATACTAAAAGTAAACTCAAAAATAATGCAGCGGTGGATAATAGATAAAAACTATGTAGAGCAGTATCAAGAGGAATTAATCATTTTTACGGATGGATCAAAGCAGCCGGAAACAGGTCGTACTGGTGCAGCATTTTTTATTCCTCGGTATGAAGTAGTAGTCGTAAAGGGGACTACAGACTATCTGTCAGTTTACACTGTGGAGTTGATAGCAATTTGACTGGCATTAGAGTGGGTGGGAAAAAATTGTCAGAGTCAAGGTGTTATTATAGCCTCAGACAGTTTGTCAGCATTATTAAAGGCCATGTTGCAGGTTAACCACCACTTTCGATTAATGGGTACATAAATCACTCAAGATATGTGTATCATTTTTAAAATGTCTCAAAAATTGTCTTAAAGACCGATTTTTTTATGTTTGTGGTATTAAAGGGGGGGTGAAATGCTCGTTTTCACTCAATATCCTGTTAATCTTGAGTACCTATAGAGTAGTACTGCATCCTTCATAACTCCAAAAAGTCTTTAGTTTTATTATATTCATAAAAGAAAGATAGTCTGTACCGATTTTTCCCGGAAAAACACGACCGGCTGGAGGCATGACGTGTGGGCGAAGCTAAAGAATCACAAGCGCCAGTAGGCTTTTGTGTTGAGAGGATGTGGAAGCTGTGAGGGAAAAACCATCATCCAAAACAAACCATGGCTTACGGTCAGATTCAGCCGTTTATTTATTATCCAGAATCAGATCCCGAGGCTGAAACAGCCGCAGCAACGACTCGCTCCGAGCGGGGCTCGAACCCTGGTCTCCGGCATGGGAGGCGGACGCACTAACAAGGAGGCAGAGATATTTGAAGTAGTTTTACTCACCGCCTGCGGTTCCAACACACGATTGTGACTCTTTTTCGTTGGGATTGCATCATCCTTAAGAAATAAACGATACGCAAATCCGTCGTCAAACTGGGCCTTGTTTGTAAAACAAGCATCTTCGAAATGCAGGGAACAAACAAAAACACTTGCACAACTCTGTTGATGCTCTGTAAAAATAAACTCCCATCCACTGGTCCCTTAATGCTGTTTTTTTTTTTCGGTAATCTGTACAGGGTTGTCTTGCCCTGGCAACCAAAAATACACTCCGTTTGTGACATTTCGCGACGCTCTCGCTCTGATCAGTGAAGTCTGTTGTGCTCTCAGTGCTCTGCTATACAGGAGCGTGCGCTCTTCCGGCAGACGTGCCCTCAGGACCCATATAAGGAAATTCCGCTCCATCTAACTTCACACAGAGCCACACTCGAAAAAAAATTTCCGAAACTTGTGACAAACCGGAAGGAGTATTTTGGGAACAAAAATACTCCTTCAAACTTAATTTTTGAAACTTTGTCCATGTTTAGCATGGGATCCAACTCTTTAACAGTGTAAAAAACTCAGTATGCATGAAATAGCATTTCACCCCCAATTTAATGTTTTTTTACGCAGCTCGGTGATGACGTCACATTGGGGAGAAGTTGATGAAAGGTAGCCTCAGCCTAGTATGATGCCGCGTTCCAGGCAACCAGTAACCCGTGTTTTTCCAACCTTACCTTAAACCCATGAAAGAGCACTGGAACGGCAATCAAACTCATGACTTCTACTAGATCGATGTATTCCGAGTTCCGAGTTCTGATGTCACACAGCACACAAAACAACGATGGCAGCCCCTGCAAATAATACTGCCTACGTCGCTGACGAGCACTCTGTGCAAACTTTGCTGTTTTTCGTGTTTTTTTGTGTTATTCGTGTTACTTAGTATACTTACTTTTGCTCAGACAGTACAGACTCTAATACAATACGATCGGCAAACACTACTGGATATCCGATCAAATTTAAACTTCGGTTCGGAAACAACGCCGCCTCTGAACTCCAGCTTCAGCGTCTACACGCTCCGTCTGTTGTTGGCTTGTGTCCTAAGACACCGTCGGAAAAGGAGGAAAGGCAAGCGTGCTGAAATTCTATGCAGATCGCGGAAAAGAAGTTGTAATCCTCCTCTCCCTACCATCTTGTTAGCCAACATACAGTCTCTGGATAACAAACTTGACGAACTTAATGCGAGAATCAAGTACCAACGGGAAATTCGTAACTGCTGCGTTCTGGCTTTCTGTGAGACGTGGTTACACTCAGAGGCAGGCTTGGGAGGGTTACTTTAAAAATGAATTCAGTTACAGTTACTAATTACTTCATAAAAAAAGTATTCAGTAACGTAATCCAAGTACCACAATAAGAAAGTAATGTAACTGATTACCTTTGGATTACTTCTGGATTACTTCAAGTTCAAATATTATTTTTTTAAAACAACAACATTTATTAACAATTTCACAGCCCTGAATTAATATATATGTAAAGGACTATACAGACATCTAGTGCATGGTATTGGTATTACAGATTATTTTGTTTTATTTTGAAGAAAATATAATAAGAAATAATTTTAAGGAAATGTTTCTTCAACAGGAAAATAGAGAATACAAATTAATTTTTTCCCCAAGCAAATATAATGAGAACACAATTTATTGAGAATGGAAAATGTTTTTTTCAACAGGAAAATAGAGAATACAAATTCTTTTTTTTTTCAATTAAAATATAATAAGAAAATTTTTTAGACAATGGAAAATGTTTCTTCAACAGGAAAATAGAGAATACAAATATTTTTTTTTATCTTTGCAAATATAAAACAAAATTTTAAAAGTGCAAATGCTCTTTAGGTTGGATGTCGAATCCTTCGATGAAGAAAGTGTTTTCTTTGCTGGAAGGCACAGTTTGCACTGTTCAACGTTGTTTGCAATTTCTTCTTTTTAAACAAATTGCAGCGGAATTTCCATGAAATGAACACGTTTTTGCAGCAGTGATTCAATCTGCGTCTGAGGAGATTGTAGACAGCTGTTATTTGTGCATGCACCAGTGGGTGGCACACGTGACTTGCGTGAGTCATTAATCAAGCTGCGCTTAATATAGTGTTATTATGCCAAAATACTGATTTATTTAGTTTTAAATGAAACCATTGTAATCCAGAAAGTATTCCCCCTTTTTTCAAAATGTAACTATAATCTGATTACTAAATTTTTTGATGTAACTGTAATGGCTTACAGTTACTGGATTTTTGTATCCTGATTACGTAATGCCGTTACATGTATTCCGTTACTCCCCAACCCTGCTCAGAGGTACCCGATACGGCTATTACACCACCTGGATTCTCCGTTTTTCGTCATGACAGATCGCTAAACTCCGGTAAGAGCAGAGGTGGAGGTGTGTGCTTTATGATTAACACTCGATGGGGCACTGATGTTACAGTTCTATCTACACACTGCTCCCCTGAGATTGAACTGCTCTCCATTAAAGTGTGCCCCTTTTACCTCCCGCGGGAGTTAAATTCAGTCATTCTCAACGTTGTTTACATCCCGCCTCATGTGGACAAAACTAAAGCATTGGACGAACTGTACAGAACCATAAACGGATTGGAAATTGCTCATTCTGACTCTGCTTTTATCGTTGTTGGGGATTTTAACAGGGTGAATATGAGTAAAGTTCTTCCCAAATTCTACCAAAACATAAATTTCCCCACACAAAGTGATCAGACATTAGATCACTGCTATTCAACACTAAAGGACAGTTACAAACCCCTCCCCCGACCAGCATTTGGCAAAGGTGACCACATTAGCATACTAGTGTTACCAGCCTACAGACAATGCCTCAAACAGGAAAAACCGGTTTCTAAAACAGTCTACAAATGGAGTGAAGAGGCCATCTCCACACTGCAGTTACAATGTTACAATGGTCTCAATCTCACAAAAGTAGATTAGAAGATAATACAGATCCGAAGAGTTAAGAGATATCTTGATTACTGTGATGGGAGTGTCCTTTCCTAGGGCCCTCCATGTAAATTACCACCTGTTCCCATTGAGTTGTAAAATCACCCAGGCTTGGGACCTGAGTTAATGCAAATTCCAATTGTTAATTCCTGTCTTCATCTCGGGAGATGTTTTCTTGCTCTGAAGTATTTAAACGATTGCAGCAAGAGGATCAGGGCGGTTTCTGTAGCCAGAAAGCCCGTAGTGTGTTGTGTGTCTCTTCACTTCATACTATGTATTTTCTAAGGTCAGGTATGCATATTTTACTTTTAGATTCATCTCTGAGAATTCGATGTTTTATAATGCTTTGATTTGATATGTTTCAATTGGATATGTAATTGGCAGAATACATATTTACCTGACCGATAATAAATTGTTACATTTGATTTTATCCTGTTTTACTCCGTGATTATTGACTCTAGTAGATTACGTTGTATCCCTGTTAGCAACATGAGCCCCCGAATGAACGAGTTAATATAAGAGTAGGAGTTAACTAGAATAATCAAATTGTCAGAAGAATATTAATTAAAAAGGCATACAACCAATTTGCATTTCAACCTAAACTCAAGGTCATACTAAAATGGAGTCAGATTAAATAATAAAATGGAGTCAGATTTGAGTTTAACCTAAATTAAATAACTCTGAGCGCTGAAAGACCGAACACGCAGGAAACCTTCATCCAGCACCGGATACCTTCCTTGGGACGAGTGCCTGGACCTTACACCAGTTTTAACAGATAAAGAAAAATCAGCAGTTTCAGATAAAGAAAAAGTAGAAGTATTAGCAGAAACATTTATGAAGGTGCATAGTAATAATAATATTCCTGAGGAAATGAGAAGATATAGAAGGCAACGGATTAAAGAAAATCCAAAAAATTTTAGAAAAAAGAGGGAGTTTGGTTAGTGTAATAGAGGCAGAGTTTACAATGTATGAAATGAAGAGAGCACTCTCAGGGGTAAGAAAAACTTCTCCAGGAAAGGATGAAATTTGTGTTGAGATGATAGAAAAATGATCAGAAAAATCATTAAAGATCATTTTAGGATTGTATTATAAAGTATGGGAAACGGAAACTTCCTTCTGAGTGGAAACATGGGGTCATAGTGCCAATTGCTAGGCCAGGGAAAGACAAAGCTCAACCAAGCAGCTATAGGCCAATAGCACTGACATCAAACCTATGGAAGCTTATGGAGAGAATATTCTATATTTTATTGAGAAAGGGGGGTTATTTTCACAGTAGCAGAGTGGTTTTAGGAAGGGACGTAGTACTATGGATTCGGTAGTTAGTCTGGAGGCAGCAATAAGGAAGGCTCAAGTAAAAAAAGAGGTAGTAGTCGGAGTGTTCATTTCTTATTGAATAGGACAATACAAGTTAGAATTTGGACAACATATTCACAAATATATACTTTAAATAATGGAACTCCTCAAGGTAGCGTATGTAGTCCAATACTTTTTAACATTATGATTAATGATATTTATACACAAATTGACACAGGAATAGGAAGGTCACTGTACGCAGATGATGGTGCACTATGGAAAAGGGGAAGAAACGAATTATTTGTAGTAAAAAGTCTGCAGGGGGCAGTAAATAAGGTAGAAAACTGGGCAAATGAGTGGGGTTTTCGGTTCTCAATTGCAAAAATGCAGGTAATTTGTTTCACAAAAAGGAGGAAAGATATTAGAGTAAGTATAAAAATGTATGGTCATGAATTGGAACAAGTTAAAATGTTAACATTTTTAGGTATGTGGATGGACTCTAAATAAACATTTGGTATTCATATTCAAAAGCTAATAGATAAATGTAAAAAAGGAATAAATATAATGAGGTGCTTGGCAGGGGTTGAGTGGGGTGCGAGTAGACCATCTTTAAGAAGAATATATAGCTCATTAATAAGACCGGCAATAGATTATGATAGTCTGATATACTGCTCTGCATCAGAAACATGGCTCAAAAAGATCGAGGTAATTAAGACTCAAGCTCTAAGGATCAGTTGTGGAGCATTTAGAACATCTCCAGTATCATCTATTCAAGTAGAGATGGGAGAAATGCCCCTAGAAGTTTGTAGGAGAAAGCTAAGAATGAGATATTGTATAAATGTAAAAGCACATGATGAAAGACATCCTGTTAAAAAGGTACTGGAAACCTGTTGGGAGTACGAATATAGATATGTAAATAGTTTTGGCTGGGTAGCAAATAAGGAGGCACAAGAAACAGGTATAACTGAGATAGAGGTAGCTCCTTCTGTTGTAATTCCATCTATACCCCCATGGTTATACCCAATGCCAGAAATAGACCTATTCATACATGAGGAGATACATAAGAACAAACTAGATTTGCCATTAAAAGTAATCGTTCAACAATACATTAATCAAGCATACAGCGACAAGACTCAAATATTCACAGATAGACCAAAAGATCCAGAAACAGGTAGAGCAGCTGCTGCAGTGTATATTCCTCAGTACAATATTAAAATACTAAAAAGAGCAACAGATCATATATTTGTTTTTACAACAGAACTGATAGCTATATCATTGGCCATACAATGGATAGAAGAAAAGCAGCCTAACTGTAGTGTAATATGTACAGACTCATTATCAGCTCTGCAAAGTTTAGAAAGTGAAACATCTTTAGCAAGACATGATATTTTAAATGAAACTTTACAGAAATTATATAGCATAAAGCACGTAGACGTAAAGGTGAGTTTTTTGTGGGTACCAGCCCATGTCGGAGTTAAGGGTAATGAGGAAGCTGATAGACTGGCAAAGGAGTCATTGAAAGATCCTGAGATCAATATAAGAGTACAGATGAGTAAAGCTGAAATTAAGGGGCTGATTGGGACTGAAGTGAAAAAGAGGTGGCAGAGGATATGGGACAATGAAATAAGAGGAAGACATCTGTATAGTATACAAAGAAATGTGGGGGTGGAAAGAAAAACTGTTAATAACAGGAAAAGGGATGTGATAATGACAAGATTACTTATTGGGCATACAACACTAAATCAAAGTTTATATAAAATAGGTAAACATGAAACTGGTAATTGTGAAAAATGTGGATATCCAGAAACAGTAAATCATATATTACTAGAATGTAAAGCATACAATAGAGAAAGACTTGAATTAGTCCAGGCACTAAAGGATGGGGTGTAAGAAATTATTCACTTAAGGAAATATTAGAAGGAACAAATTATATAATACACGAGAAATTATTTAAATTTTTAAAGGATACAGAACTGGTAAAAAAGATATAAAATATTATGAATTTTATTTATTTATTTATTTTTCTGCACCAAGTATATCCAACCAAGTAGTGCTCCATACTCCAATCCAGTAGGTGGCGGACAATGCACCTTTAGTTGGTTTGCCAACCGCCATTAAAACAACAGAAGAAGAAGAAGAAGAGGGCTTAGGAGACTGAAAAGTCGAGGGGAAGGTGAAGAGCTGGTTTTCTGCAACGGCTCGCTGACGCATGACCGGAACAGGAAACGCGTCATCGTGTGTTACCCTTTCGCGCGTTTGGACTGAGTTGGCGGGAGGGTCTCGCGCTGTTGGTGGACGGTGAATGGCGGGTGGACGTCAGCGCAAACGGAAACTGACTCCGTGTCAGGTGGATGGCAACAGCTGGGCTGGGAATGGTCAGGAGATGGAGGAAGGAAGTGACGGAGTAGTAAGTGAGACAGGAGAGGTGGGGAGCATTGGAGATGTGGAAGACAGCGAGGGTAAAGAAGAGTGGAATATTAATCAAAATAAAAAGAAAAAGAATAATACAACTGACTGGTGAAAGTGTATCTTTAAAGTATGGTGGGGAACAATATAAGGTATTTGTTAAGTTGGGGTAAGAAGGTACCACGTTCAGAGAGTGGAATCCGATACAACTTACAAAAGGTCTAAGTAAAGAAATTGGAGAGGTAAGGAGTGCAAAAATATTAAGAAATGGACAACTTCTGGTGTTTTGTAAAAACGAAGAACAACTCAAAAAAGCAGTTAAGATGAGTAAAATTCATGGTAAACTAGTGCAATGTTCAAAGGCTAATGACAAAAAGTTAGTCAGAGGAGTCATTACAGGCATTCCGGTAAATGTAGAGACGGATGCTATAATAGCAAACATTAAGCAGGCCAAAGAATGCGAAGCTAAAAGACTTAAAACTAAGAGATTTGGAGACATTTGCGACAGCTTATCAGTTATGCTTACGTTTGAAGGACAAACTTTACCAGATAAGGTTTTTGTTGGTTTTATGAGTTATGTGGTTAGGTTGTACATCCCTCCACCACTTCGATGTTATAAATGTCAACGGTTTGGGCATATCGCGACTGTATGTAAAGGAAAAAAGAGGTGTAGTAAGTGTGGAGGAGACCATGAGTATGATGAATGTGACAAAGCTCGCAATCAATGCTGCAATTGTGGAGGGGAGCACAGTGCAGCATACCAGGGTTGTGAATTTAGTAAAAGAGCCAAAGAGGTACAAAGAATTAAGGTAACTGAAGGCATTAGCTACTCTGAAGCAGTAAAGCTGGTCCCCAGAGTGAATGTAATACCAAAACAAAATGAGGGCATTGGAAATGACATAATAAATGAAGAGGATGAAGAGATAAGGAAAGACAATTTAGTTGTCAGCAAACATGATTTTGTGATTTTTATGGTTGAAGTTATCAACTGTTCTGCACAGACAACGAGTCGTACCGAAAGGATTAAAATTATTGTGAAAGCAGCTGAAAAATATTTGGGGATAAAAGGAATGGTTTGGGAAACAGTTAGGGATAACTTAAGTACAGACACACAATCTACCCAGCACAATGTTGGTATAGACTAAATGGTGGTAAATGTAGGCAATACTACAATGGAATGCTAGAAGTTTAATAGCTAATGGCCAAGAATTTAAGAATTATGTAGATGAGTTAAAAGAGAAACCAAATATAATATGTGTACAAGAATCATGGTTGAAATCAGAGTTAGATTTTATCATTAAGGGATATTCAGCAGTTAGGAGAGATAGAGAAAATGGTAGAGGGGGAGGATTAGTAACTTTTATACAAAATTGTTTAAGCTATGAAATTATAAATATAAATGATAAGAATTAATCAGTTACCATAAGGATATGGACAAGTAAAGGTTCTATAGATGTAATAAATTATTATAATCCTTGTGGGAAAATAGAGCGAAGTATTTTGGAAAATATTGTGGGATCACCACTCAGTGAGGTTATATGGTGTGAGGATTTTAATGCACACAATACATTATGGGGAAGTAACAGTACAGATGCAAATGGTTTAGCTTTAGAAGAATATATTGATGATAAATGCTTGGTATGTCTTAACAATGGTGAGGGAACACGGTTTAACAGCATAAACAATACAGAATCAGTACTTGATTTAACTTTTGTATCCAGTGGTATTAGTACGTGGAGTGTAGATAAGGAAACTACAATAGGTAGTAATCATTTCCCTATTCTAATTAAAGTTGGATCAGGGACGTGTCAAGAAAGGACTAAGAATATTCCAAGGTGGAAAATAGAGAATGCGAATTGGGAACAGTTTCAGATCATTTGTGCAGAAAAATGTCTTAAACTTAAAAATGAGGATAAAGAAATAGCAATAAATGAGTTTAATAGTGTATTAGTAAATGAAATAATATTGTCAGCTGAGGAAACAATACCTAAAAGTAAAGGAAATAGGAAAGTGTTACGTTCTACAGATTAAGTTTATTTTGTATACATGTCTTCCCAACCACTAGATGGCAGTCGTGGTTTATTTCTGTGCAGGTAAAGCCAGGTGAAGGTGATCTCCTGGGATGAAGGATGCTCGTTTGGGGAGTGGTCTTGTCGAAGTTTAAAAGCCTCATCGCGCTCAAGGGAGAGGAATGCGTGGTTCTTTTGTTGTTTGGGGCTTTAGCTAATAGTTGGTTCTTTCTAAGCTTTACTGTTGTTCAGTTGTGAATCAGTGTTAAAACCTTTCTATTTATTTCTTTGCTTTGCTGTTAACTTGTCAACATTGTTACATTGATATAGACACTTATTTCTTTCTGTATTTATTTTGATACCAATTGTGGAAACGTGTCTTCTAATTTCAATATATACATCCAAAAACGGGAAGTTCTAGGGAGTGGGTGCCCTCTTTTTATTATTTTTGAATCATTTTCTCCTGTTTAAAACTAGAGAGGGAGTAAGGGAATTATATTGTTGTTTATTTACTTTTTATTTCTGTAAGGTAAGTGTAGACTTGGTCGCAATAGTTAGAGGCATTTTTTTTTATTGTGTTTTCTTTGGGATTTTCATCCACTCCTGAAGACCTAATACTTCCTTGTTTGTGTTACATCAAATAAATTGTTGTATCACAGTTATGTTGTTTACTTTTTTTTTCCTTTAATGTTGCTTTCCCCTATCCTAGACTGGGTGGAACGTAACAAAAGGTAAGAATGTACCATGGTGGAATGATGAGTGCCGTAAAGCAGTTAAAGCAAGAAACAAAGCTTTTAAATATGTTAAGAAATATCATTCTCAGGATGCTTTGATAGAGTATAAAAGAAAGCAGGCAGTAGTTAGGAAAACACACAAAAACGCAATTTCTGGAGGGAATTCTGTAATGATATAGGAAGGGATGTGAAGTTATCTGATATATGGGGAATGATAAGGAGGATGGGAGGAGTTAGAAGGAATTATGAATTACCTGTATTAAATAGTGGTGAAAAAGTGGCAGTTACTAATTTAGAAAAAGCTGAAGTTTTAGCTCAAACATTTAGGAAAGTGCATAGTTCTGAGAACCTCACTAAGGAAGCACAAGTGAACAGAAGGAAAGTGTTAGAAAGTTTCCCAGATGTTTTAAAAAAGAAAGGAGATTCGGGAAATCCATTAGATGTACCTTTAAATATGTTTGAGTTGAAAAAAGCAGTCCTTAATGCAAAACAGACTACTCCAGGAAAAGACATGGTATGTTACAAAATGGTAGCAAATATGACAGATGGGACATTATAGTACTAAAATTTTTTAATAAAATTTGGGAAATTGGTCAGCTTCCATCAGTGTGCAAACATGCAATTATAGTACCCATTTTAAAGCCAGGGAAAAACCTGTCTGACCCGTCTAGTTATAGACCAATTGCCTTAACATCGCAGTTGTGTAAAATAATGGAAAGAATAATTACAGATAGAATGACCCATTATTTAGAAAGCAATGACCTTTTCTCCCCATATCAGAGTGGGTTTCATAAGGGGCGAAGTACAATGGATTCATTATTATGTTTAGAATCCGATATTAGGAAAGCGCAGACTAATAGGGAGGTGGTAATAGCAGTTTTCTTAGACGTAGAGAAAGCATATGATATGCTTTGGAAAGAAGGGTTATTAATTAAATTACAACGATTAGGAATTGGTGGTAAAATATACAATTGGATTTTGGATTTTTTGTTTAATAAGAATATTCAGGTAAGAGTAGGTGCAGAATTTTCTGAGATATATACAGTAGAGAACGGAACTCCACAAGGTAGTGTATGTAGCCCATTATTATTCAATATTATGATTAACGATATATTCTCAAATATTGACCAGAAAATTGGAAAATCCCTGTATGCTGATGATGGAGCATTATGGTTTAGAGGCCGTAATGAATCTTACGTTAAATCAAAAATGCAAGAGGCAATTAAGCAAGTGGAAAAATTGACAAATAAATGGGGATTTAGATTATCAGTGTCAAAAACACAAGTCATATGTTTTTCAAAAAAGCATAAGATCACACCAGTATCCTTAAAATTGTACAGTCAGCCTCTTGAGCAAATGAAGATTATTAGGTTTCTTGGGATGTGGTTTGATGAAAAACTGACATGGAAGATTCATTTGGAAAAAATGGTTAATAAATGTAAAAAGATTGTTAATATCCTACGCTGTTTATCAGGACAAGCATGGGGAGCAAGTAGGGCATCCTTAAAAAATATATATTGGGCACTAATGAGGTCTGTCTTTGATTATGGGTGTATAGCATATATGTCATCAAAGCTTTGGATGTCATGCAAGCTCAGGCTCTAAGGATATGTAGTGGATCTTTTAAAACATCCCCAGTATCTTCTATGCAAGTGGAAATGGGTGAGATGCCTTTGAGGATCAGAAGGATACAACTGATGTTAGCATACTGGATTAATGTGAAGGGACAAGTTGATATCCACCCAGCTAAAGCTATCTTAAAAGATTGCTGGGAACATGGAAAGTCCAATTACAAAAGTTTTGGGTGGATTGGCGATGCGAAAGCTGAGAATATTGGGTTACATAAATTACAGTACTGTTCAACGGTTTCAGTCCCTCCTATTCCACCATGGTTTTTCCCTATACCAGATGTAGATTTAGGCATTCATAAGAAAATAAAAAGTAAGTCAAAGGAAGTAGCAGTGAGGGATATTGTTTAATATTATCTGGATATGCATTTCCCTGAAGACACATTCATATTTACAGATGGTTCTAAGGATCCAAAGACAGGACACGCTGGGTCAGCAGTATATATTCCAAAGAATGGGGTAATATGTCAGAAAAGAATAACAGATAATTTATCAGTATACACAACAGAGCTGGTTGCAATTTTGTTGGCCTTGGAATGGGTAGAGGGAAATGAGTTAAATAACTCAGTGATTATATCTGATAGTTATTCAACTTTAGAAAGCATAAAAAATGGGAAATCTATAAGAGATGATATAATTCATAAAATTTTTATGGTTTTGCATAAGTTAAATGCAAAGGATTTAAAAATCAGGTTTCTCTGGGTACCTGCACATGTTGGAGTGAAAGGGAATGAGGAGGTTGATAAACTTGCAAAACAAACACTGAAACACAATAGAATATTACAAGTTCCATATAGTAAATCTGAAGCTAAAACATTCATTAAAGCATATGCAAGATCAAAATGGCAGGAGTATTGGGTGGATGAAGATAAAGGAAGGCATTTATATAATATACAATCAGAAGTGGATATAGGAAGGACAGAGTGTAGGAGTAGAAGAGAAGAAAGTATAATTACACGGTTAAGAATAGGACACACTGGGCTCAATTCTTCATTGAAGATAATAGGGAAACATCCAACAGGGAACTGCCAATATTGCAGTCATTTAGAAACTGTAGAACATATTTTATTTCAGTGCACAAAGTATAGCCAAGAAAGAAACCAGCTTTTTCAGTCTCTCAGAAGTGTCAATCAGAATAATTTTACAATGCAAGGTTTATTAGAGAAAGCATCCAGTAACATTCATCAATTTGTTTTTAAGTTTCTTAGAGACACCGACTTAGCCAGTAGGATTTAATTATTATTATTATTATTATTTTTTTTTTTTAAGATCCAATATCTCCTGATTCACACTCCAGCCCAGTCGGTGGCGGTAATGCACCGTTAAGTTGGTTTGCCAACCGCCATAAAAAACTAAAGAAGAAGAAGAAGACGAAGAAGAAGAAGAAGAAGAAGAAGAAGAATCGCATTTATACGCAACGAGATTTGGCTGTGGAGTACGTATTCTTTTAGCGCTCGTTAAATAATTAAATTAAGTACTTACTCCTTGAGTATTCCATTTCGAACGCCGCCGTACTTTTTTAAATTTTTAAATAGAATTCGCCGATGACGTCATCACTAGAGCGCGCTTACTAGTCAGCGTCGAGTCTTCTGAGAGGTGAGCAGTTCACAGTGTTTTACATATTTACACAATTGTAAAATACACTTTACACCGTATAATTATGCAACTGTATACGAAGTCGTTTCTGCCTTGTTTTAATCGTGCACAACGCCGTTTCTGCCTCTACTAACTTAAAGAAATGCGAGGAAACCGCGTATGTTATTGTATGTTTGCGTTTAACGTTACATGTCTGTGTACTGCTAATTTTGCTATTAATGAATGTCTCGTGATCTGTGAGAGGAATAAATGCAAACCGATATTCTGATTTGATTTTATTAATAAAGTTATTTCTCTGTCGTTTATCTTTGGCAGATCAAACTTGTTATAGTCACTTTACATGAGTATAATTACTTACACTGATACATAAATCATATTGAGTGGGACGTGGGACTTTTTAAATCTATCAAAGGTTTTCTGGTAAAACACACTTTAAGCTAAGGAATAAGACTGAGAGCTGTGTCTCTAGGAACTTATCTTGGAAATCTTCATATGACTTTCTAAAGTAATACAGTATTTCTTCTCTTTTGCTTTTGTGAGCTCTCTATTGACATTTTTGCTTCTCAACTTAAGCACATGCATGGGCATGTGTAACGGCTCAAGCTAATTCTGTTTTTAATAGTTTCTAAAGGCTAAATTGTGTTTTGAGACTGTTTCTTTCCCCACCATGCAAATAAGTGATTTAAAAACCGTAATGTTGAATAGAGGTTGAATAATTATCACATAGCAGTATTATATAAAAAAATTATAACTCAAAAATATTACATTATATATTGAAAAAAATCACTTTTAATATGCCAGTGAACTGTTAAAGATGCAATTTTTATTTTATCCTGGATCTTCAGAAAGGCTTGTATTTGTAAAGTACTGCAGTCTCTGAGGGGTTGATTAATTTTTATTGCAACTGTGTGTGTGTGTGTGTGTAACTGAATATAACATTATTTGTTTGCCTTTATTGTTGATTTTGGCAAATCTTCTTCTTTCACTTAGACAGTGAAGCTACTCCCACAACAATCACACATTCAGTAATTCACCAATAAATGTTAAAGTGAAGACGAGTGTCAAATCATCAGGAAGAGCTGAAATCTGTAAAGACTGAGCTTATAAAGAGGACAGAAAGAAGATGAGAGATCCAGAACCCTGCAGAATCAAAGATACTGAAGAACAAACAGGTTGGTATCAACAAAATAACTGTTAGATAAAAGTATAGCAGATCAAACAAATGTAATATTATTAATAATAATAACATGGGATTTGTCTGTGATGTTTAAAAATGATAATTTGAAGATCAATGTACTTCCTTCATGGAACAGCACAGAAGTGTATTAAAAAAAAATTTCAACAAGTAGTTTTTTTTTTTTTACATCAAGGTTCACCAGGGTTTCTGAGTGTTACTGAAAATTAACCATTTTTACTTTTATTTTAGAGTTGATTGAAGAAAATGAAGATGATGAAGAATTGAGTGAAATTGATATGAATACTCATGTCAACACTGGAGAAAAACATCTGAGTTGCTCTCAAACCGAACAGAAAACCAAACCGAAAGATTCAGTGAAAAGAAGAGCCAAGAAATCTTTCACCTGCCCTCAGTGTGGAAAGAGTTTCCCATACAGACATAAAATTAAAGCTCACATGAGAGTTCATACTGGAGAGAAATTGTTCACTTGCGATCAGTGCGGGAAGAGTTACACACAGTCATCAAACCTTAAGCAACACATGAACGTCCACACTGGAGAGAAACCTTACAGGTGTTTACACTGTGACAAGAGATTCAGTCGTTCAGCAGACTTGAAAAAACACAATGTGGTCCACACAGGAAAGAAACTGCACACATGTGATCAATGCGGGAAGGGTTTTGCACTAAAACAACACTTTACGGCACATGTGAGAGTTCATACGGGAGAGAAACCGTACAAGTGTCTATACTGTGACAAGAGATTCAGTCAGTCTGGAAACCTGAAGACACACAAGAGGATTCACACTGGAGAGAAACCGTATCACTGCACTGAATGTGGAAAGTGTTTCAGTCATTCAGTTTCTCTACACAGTCATACAAAAAACAATCACAGTAAGTAGATCATCTTCAGATCGAAGAACTTTCAGATCCGATAACCGTGTCTTCACCAAATGTGACACAATAATGCATCAAAGCGGTAAAATATCATCTGGATAAACCTGTCATTGCAAGTGACATGACAAAGAAACATTATCTGAAGTTTTCCTATCTTTAAAACCAGCAGATTCAACTGAGAGATTCAGATCAACTCAAGACCAAAACAACAATGTCACATTTTTTTTTTCTTGTATATAATTTCGCTTCATGATATAAATAATATCGATGACGAGAAATGATGTTTACATCTTTGTTATTTCTGTTTTAATGCTTTTTCGTACATTATATTAAAATAGGATATGTAAGCAATAACTCCGTATAATATTTTACTAATTTACTGAGGTGGCATCGTTGTTAACTTAGAAAAATTCTGATAATTTGGTGGATAATGGAAAAATGTTAGTTGATCACAGTAGTGTATTGATTCTGATGTAAAATTAACGGTCGCCTGAGGATACTCTACAACCATCTTATCTGAGCTCAAACTGCTTGGAGTGTCAAGATACTAAAAATAAATACACAATTTACATGTTTATGTGATTTTATTTCTCTGTATTTTAATAGCATTTAATGATTATGAACATAAAAGCATTACAAAAAAAATATTATATACCATTGATGAAACCGCAAAGGTGACGGTGAGATATGTATAATTACAATATAAAGTATTTTTGAGTATTTTTGCCATTAATATTATTTTCAAAAATTAGGTACATGTAATATAAAAGTATATATATTACCATGATTTGCAACAGCTCCAAGTCTCACGGACAGAGTATATGTCACCGTCCGAATCCGTTCACTTATTTGTTCACTCCTTTCTGATATAGTGCACTCAACTGTCATACACTATATAGGGATTAGTGAACAACTGAGCTATTTCAGATACAGCACTGGAAACACTGTTACTTTCTATGTTAGCATCTACAGATGTCCGAGTTCTGCTCCCCGTGAAACTGATACTCATGGCCAAAGTAAAATTTTTAACTCAATATATAAATAATGATAATAAAAAAACAATGCTAACACTCTATGATGTTCCTGTAGCTCAGTTTGTAGAGCACTGTGCTATCAAGCACAAGGTTGAGGGTTCGATTCCCTGGGAACACATGATAGGTAAAAATTGATAGCCTGAATGCACTTTTAGTCACTTTGGATAAAAGCGTTGGCTAAATGCATAATTAACTAAATCCATGCATGGTAATCCATGCATTTAAATTTAAATTTATGATGTAATAAAGGAAACGGCGCTGAGATTTGCTTTGTTTGAACCAGATACTGAAGAAATTGCATGATTTTCAGTAGAATAAAACTTAGCGTGTCATAGATCACATGCTTTCCTTAAAATGAATCAAGCTCCGATACAGTGCTTCAAGAGTAACTAAACCCTAAACCAACTTATTTTAGTTAATTATCTGTAAGAATGGGACTTTATTAGTGCTGTTCATTGAATCTAGCAAATTTTTTGACATTTGAGTATAAAGTATTTTAATTCTAAAATACATGGTGTAACAACATCTGAGTGCTGCCCTCTACAAGTTGAACGGTGGCTACTGCATATGATTTTTTCCTATTGGACAGTGGTGGCAGGTGACTTAAGCAGTTTCCAGCTCACCTTGTCAATATAAAACCATCTTGTTCCGTCAAAATCACCATAGTGAGTCAGGAGCTGGAATTGCGAGAATTGAAAATGATCAGGATAGAGTATTTTTTTTTTGAGAATTGTCAGAAGTATAGTTAGTAGCATAGTATTGCATCAGTATGGCTCAGGCCCTGGCCCTGGCCCTGTGTCCACAGACACCTCGACATCCTCCACTTCAAATGAAGGAGGGGGAGAAAAGTCCTCTACTCCAAATGAACACTCTGTTGCAAAGCTACTTGCGTCACTACAGTCACTTTACTTACTGACAGCAGCTGTCAATTAATCCGTCACTGCGGGTCTAAGGTTCACGCCCCACGCACTCAGCCCAACCCTTGGTTGACCAGGGGTTTAGTTACCCTTTCAATATGAAATGTGTTGTTTTTTTTATACAAGCTTCGAAGCGTCGGTGTTGAACGTAAAATCACTAGTCAGATGTACAGGTGCTGGAAACACCAGTTATAAACATTAAAATTAAAAGAAATAAAAATTTTAAATATATCAGTCTGTGTGTAATGAATTTGTATAATATACAAGTTTCACTTTTTGAATGGAATTAGTGAAATAAATAAACTTTTTGATGATATTCTAATTATATGACCAGCACCTGTATGGTCTTCCTCTTGAGCCCCGAATGAGATGTCAGGAGCTTAAGAGGGTCCAGCTATCTCATCCGTAAACTCAACCGGCTGCGGCGTTTCTGAGGGGGGTGTGGCCCGAGGAGGCTGGCATGTCGGGGAAGCCCACATGGTAACCCTCAGATCACCCTGACCACCAGCCGAAGTAGCCCTTTTTCATGAAGAGGAGTTTGAATGGGGTGTGGCAGAGGGGACTCTATACCTTTTAAGGTAATTGAGTCTCGAACTTAATGGCGAGATGGTCCCCGCAATGAGAACAAGAGTCACCGTACGGCGGGGCGGAGCTCGCGATGCAAATTCCACAGACCAAAGTAATTGGTGTACCATCTCAGGTCTCAAGATCCCATTCGTCAGTCTCTTTGTGACGTAACGTAGAACGTGACCGACTTAAAGGAAACTAACATTACCCTTGGTGGTACTACACCCTACTGCATAGTTTTTGTTGGGTATACTACGAATTTAATTTATTTTTTCACTAGGTTATCACAAATTTACAATCCAGTTTATCTGGTTATAATTTCAGCCTTGCCACCTCTTGATCAATGAGTTATTTCTTTTTAAAGTGGGAGTTTCATTGCCTATGATGTTTCATTGGAAACCTCAGGACTTGTTGAGGATGGTTCATATTACAAAGTATGTTTTGCTGTTATTATTACATTAATAACACATTAAGTTAAAAATTAGCTGTTGCAATTTTGAGATAAATTACTAATTTGCAGAAATCCTAACCCTAAGCATAACTACACACACACACACACAACTTCAGTTAAGAACAAATAATAGCTGTTTTTCCGTTCCATCCATAAAATGGCAGTGGCTTCTGGGTATTGTATTTTAAAACTTTTAGTAAAGAAACTCAATAAATACTATCTTTAATGAACAAAGGGATGTGTAGATTTATATTTTAGATATGTCATCGTGTAATCCTCTGTGACATATTTGAGAGGCAGGCTGAATTTTTTTATTTTAGTATTGCACTTTTTAAAAAATACCTTAAACCACTTTTCCATGTCTGAAAACTTTGATTTGCAGTTATTTGAAATGTGACTGGGGTGGAAGGGTAGTAGTTGTAAAACATACATATACACATTATCCTACATACTATTCTCTTATGAAATGTTTGACAGAAATGTTCTAAAGAAAAATAATAATATGACTAGACAACAAATTATTATCCAATTCTTAGTTATAGCAGTTATACCATGCTTTTAACTGAGCACTATGATTACATTTCATGGTAAATCATCCTTAGTGGTCCTTTTAGCAGTATTGCCCAATTGAGCCTCTTGTAACGCACTTTTCAGCTTTCCCTACATGTAAATGAAATTTGCCATATTTACTGTATTTGAAAACGAATATTTTGGTACATTATTGTCCTAAATATCATAGATCATACTAAACAAATGTTACAGTATGAGTCATGGTAAGTTACTATATGTCGTTTATTTATTAAATCAATCATAAATGATAAAAAACAAACTATCAAGCATTAAATCAATCCATGTTAATAGGACGTTTAAAAACAACACATGTTGGCCAAAGTGCTTTACATTACAAGACCGAAATTATTCATACAATCAAGGACATCATATTTCTCTCAACTTAAACCATCACGCTATTATCAGCATGGTGTTTATATCAAATATTATACAGGATATTCAAATAAATGTTTTAAACATTTTCAGATGTTTTATGCACCCCAAATCAGTTAATAGTAATTTTAGATAACATTCTGTGAGACAGATACATCATCATGTTTAACAGAATTTTCAGATCCATCAAATCATTCGCTAGACTAAATAAATGATTGGAAGGATTAAAACGAATAACTCATGAGGTTGTAAATCTTGATAACTGATTAATATATTTTTTTTACATTATATTTTTAAGATGCCTATTAATTTTTTTTAAAGCATTTTTATCCATGATGGATTTTTTTGTGCAGTAAACACTGACATACATTGCGTGCATATACAAAATTTTATTTATATAGTTATCTGTGTGTGAATATAACATTTTGAGTATTTATATACTGTAATTTATTCCAAAGTTAACGTTTATTCTGTTAAGGAAAATCAAGTTCATCATCTGAGCTGTTGTCGCTTTCTGAGGGCTCTTCCTCTTGAACATCTTCCTAACTCTTGTCATCTTCCTGTTCAAGCTTCTCTTCTTCAGACATCTAATCTTGTTGGCTGAAAATTTTCACCTAACCAACTGCATTAAATGTTTAAGTTCATAATGTTTCCATTGCATGCAGTGTCAGACAGGGTTGGAAAAAGAGCAAATGAAACATCAAAAAATAAAATGCTGTATATCAATTGCTAAGTAAATGAATCTTTTAAAACTTTCTTAGATTTTGAATTTATCTCATTAATCAGTGCTTTGAATTTGGACATCTTCTGTGTCATGACCAACTGCCATCACCTTGTCAAACACCTTCCTCTTGGTGAGAAATGGAGCTGATTCTGGTTGGCAAAACAAGAGTCATTATATGCAGTGCCTGCTCATAAAAAAAAGGGGGAATAAAATAATAATAAAATAGACTTTATTCAGTTCTGTTCCTGGTCTTCAGGTCTTCCGGATAGCTTGATTATAACAGGCAGTTGTGTTTGAATAGAATTGGAACTGAACTGTTGGTGGTGGCTCTCTGGGAACAGCATTGAATTGCCCTGTTATATAGACCATACCAGTACTGCTAGGGATTTGCCAAGGACAAGCAACAGTTTCAGCTGTGAAGAAATCTTCAACCGAGCCAAGCTTCTTGGATGGATCTGCTATGCTGTTGAATTCTTCCACTGCAGCAACTAGCTTTTTCTTCTCTTCACTCCTTCTGAGACACAAAGAATGGTGCCGCTTGTTGTTATCTGAATAGAATTAATGTTTTCTTTAATTATTCTTTTTAGGAATTGCAGCACTCGTTTAGCTACAAAAATAAATGTGACACACTTTGACAACTAATAACGTTTAAAAAATAACATGGTTAATTCCCAATGTTTGTGTTTCACCTGTTTGGCTGCACAGACGCTGTGTATGCCTTTCGATGCTGACTGTTAGCCCTTCTATTTCCTTTTGTAAACTTCTCATATCACCACTCCCATGTCGGTCACTTTCTACAGGAGAAAATTCAAAAGCAACTTTATATATTACCTGTCAATGATATGAATAATAACAAAGCAAATCAAAATAATACCTGCTGCCCATTGCTGTACATCTGAAACCCACTGATGAATACAATCACCATGGAGTGAAAGCTCTGTCTTTAGTTCCTTAAAGTTGTGTTGCTGCATTTGCAGATTATTCTGAGTCTATAAAATACAAAGTCAAATGTTAAAAGTCCACCATCCGTAAGCGATTTCTAAGAAACACTGGATATTTCAAATCAACCCAAACAAACACAGCCCTCCCTTCAGTGCTATTTTTTCCAGTGATATTCCATTCTTTTGTGATATTCCAATGTCTTTCTTCAAATCTCCCTCTTTCTCTTCTCCATCAAGAGTGTACCCGCCCCCTACTGCTGATTGGCTTCAAGAGTGTTGAGGTGCTCAGACACTTTCAACAGTGGTTTTCAAAATCTGCTTAATGCACTAATAGTAAGGAATCGATTAGTAAAACCTACAAATCCCAACTGCAATATTCGACTGAGAAGAAAGTTATACCTTTACATATCTGTTAACCAAAGCTTTTCCCAGATTGAGAATCTTCATGTCTGCTCGGCCTATAACAGAAATATAAGAAAATGTGAGACGTGTATTTAACAAAGGTCATTCTGCATTAATCATACCCAATTCAACATACCTGATTTTGACATGTATTTGTTTATAACAGCAATTCTGGATAGAAAACTGTTCACCTGCTCCACTTCCTCACCCTACTCAAAAGTAGTTTACTTCAAGTTTATTTTACTAAGTATACTTAAGTCAAGTTAAAGTATATTTTTAACTATACGTAGCAAGTATACAAATATCAGTGTTCTAGTAGTATACTTGTAAGTGTACTGTTTCCAATGCTCATTGAGACTAAATTTGCCCACTTTCTAGTATATAAAATATACTTTTAGTATAACAGTAGCAAACTTTTAGTACACAACTTGTTTACATCTATGTCTGTAGTTTGTACTGCAGTTATACCAAAAGTTAACTTACAGGTTTACTGATAGTTTACTAATTAAATACTTTGTTCACTTTGAAGTATAGTCTTAGTAAACTACTAGTTTAGTAGTTTTATACTGCAAGTATACTCAAAAGTTTTCTTTAAGTGAACTTTACATCATACTTTAAGTGTACTACTGTGTCCCTGTTTAGGTTTTCATTTGTATATATTTTGTTATATGAATAAATGAACATACAAAACCTCCAAAGAAAGAACAGAATATCTGCTTGTAAACAAAAAAAAATTATTCTAGCTTCATGCATTCTTTTTTTAAACACTTTGTTTCATAAGAAATAAAACAAATAACATTTTGAACAAAAAGCTATAAAAAGACTATGAATTGGATTCAGAATGATAATCAAAACGTAGATGGAGTTGATCAACACCCCAAAGCTTGACTATAATTATTACCTCTTCATCGGTCAACATTCTATTCCATAAAGTTACAGTTTTGATGCTGTTTCATGTCAGATGATCATGTTACATGTGTTATGCGGCATTCCAGGCAGATTTTTGAGCCCGTAAATCATGACTTCAAACCACGTCTCACAACTTTGTAGCGTTCCAGGCAAGTCACGCCAAACTTCCTGGGCACAATGAATTGTTGTTAGATTATTTATTTTATTGTCCTAAAATAGTTTTTTCAACGTGTACCACTTGCATAAACACTGCATCCATAGGCAATATTAGCCGTAGGGGCTGCCATTGTTTCACATGCTGTGTGATGTCAGAACTTGAAACTCTGAGTACATCAATCTAGTACGAGTTCACGGGTGGGAAGTCACGGGTTTGACTGCTGTTCCAGTGTACTTTCACGGGTATAAGGTTGGAAAAACACAGGTTACGGGTTGTCTGGAATGCGGTATTAGTATCTGGTGTTTCTTTTTTCTTCTTAAAGCTGCAGCAGGTAACTTTTGTAAAAATGTATGTTTTACATATTTGTTAAACCTGTCATAATGTCCTGATAGTAGAATACGAGACAGATAATCTGTGAAAAAATCAAGCTCCTCTGGCTCCTCCCAGTGGGTCCTATTGCCATTTGCAGAAATTCATCCGCTCCTGGTAAGAAACAACCAATCAGGGGTGCATTTCCCAAAAGCATCATTAGCCAACTATGGTCGCAAGTTCCGTCGTTACCAACGTAGTTCAACAATTCGGTGTTTCCCAAAACCATAGTTCAAACGAACATTCGCAAACTGCATCGCAAACTTGTGTCGTTGGAACGACAGCTCTCCACCTGTGGTTAGAGGCATAGTTCATCGTTAGTTTGCTGTGTGGACGTCATTGATTGTGCCGCACCTGGGCTGTGTTCTATTCAGAGTTATCGACCCTGTGTCTTATCACATAAATCGCCTTTTTATTATTATTACAATTCAGTTTGAAACTATATAGCAGCGTGGCCCTCACGATTATTCTCCCTTCGAAGTGCCCTCTGAAAGCATTAATCTTGCCGATTAGAACACAGCCATTGTTTCGTTTGTGCGAAGAAACGGTGAGTTTGTCAAGTAAGTTATCTTTGTTTAATTTTAATTTAAAAACATTCCAAAATACATATGTCTCATACAACAATATTGGTAAAACAGTGTGTTAGAGGTTTTCACTTATATAAAATGTTAACACTCAAATTACAGTATTTTTATAGTAAATTAATTTTTAATTTTAAATGAATGTACGTAAATATAGTAACAAAAAATGTATAAATAAGTGAGTGATTTTGTTGTTTTTACAGAATTAAAATATAGAATACTCTCTACAAATGTGTTTGTGTGTGAATACAAATATATATAGAGAGAGAGAGAGAGAGACGGTATACACTGTTTGCAAAAGTTTTTTAAAATGTTTTTAAGTGTTCATTTAATACATAACAGCAAAGAAACCAAATATTTAACAGAAATTATGTCAGCTTAAAACGAAGAGGACATGTCTCCAGCAGCCAGCTATAACCAAAGCATGCACCCTCTTCAGCCACCTGCAAACTGCAGAAGTGGCCCACACAAAAGAGTCATGTATGCTCGCATCACCCACCCATTGCCATCACCCACCACCTCCATAAATTTCCAACAGCATAATAATGCAGTGTAGCTAACAACTGAATTTAAAGCATTGTTTCTTCTTATTGCCCTCTGAAGATGTGAAGCCTGATGTTGAAGGGCCAGACTGGAGAGGGCCTGATGTTGGAGGCCTGGACTTTGAAGGCAAAGGCCTGGTTGATGCACATGTATCCATATCTCCAAGAATCCTTCCATTGCAACAGGCCCCAAGAGATTCGTTCATTTTCAGTTCAGAATCGTTCACTGATTCTTTCAGTGTTAATTTATTCGTATTATACAAAATATGCCAGCAGGTGGCGAAAAAGAGTGTATTATGTGTTATGTCTTAAATCAACGAACGTATTCACTTGTTACAAAAACATATCTGGCTTTATAAAAATGTCTGCATAATCACATTCAATATTTAAAGTCTAATTAAATTGTTCAGATGAACAAAGCACAAGGTTTTCTTGCCTAATTAGAATTTTAATTGTTTAAATATCAAACCAAGTGTATGTGCACAGTACCTATAACTGCGCTTTGTATTTTGCGAGATTGACATGCTAAATGGCAGACTGACCCGGTTTACCTTCATTCATTTCGTTCACGAACGAGATAAGCTATGTACCAGTTCATTTCATTCACAAATTACGTATCCGTTCATTCAACTCGCTCACGAACGACATGTGTGCCAGTTCAGTCATTTAATTCACGAACGATAAGATCTCTAGATCTCGTTCAGACTCATGAAACTCGTTCATTGAAGGGCATATTCGTTCACTGGATTCAACAAATCACATGCTCTGTCACATCTCATACTCGAAGGCTTTTGGCTCGAGGTTGAGTAACTCTTTGACAGGATGAAACACTTCAGAGCTACCCGGTTCACCGAGCTGCGCATGCGCTGCTTATAGTGCCGGGCTGCTGTGGAGGGAGGAACGATTTGTTCACCTAAAAGAGTCGTTCAAAAAGAACGATTCGTTCACGAACGACACATCACTAGTACCATGGTTTCGGGAAACAGTCGTGACTAGGTCGTTCGTTTTTATATGCATCGTTCTATGGTGGTTAATCTGCGAGCTACGTCGTTGTATGGGAAACGCACCCTAGAGCTGCGGTCCGTAACTTTGTTTGTGTTCAAGATTTACAAAATGTATGTAATAAGCGAGTACACCATGAATCCATTTTCTAATCTGTGTTTTTAACTTGTCCTGAATCACTAGGGTGCACCTATAATAAGTGTTTATATTCTGACTATTTTAGATTGCTTCGGGGGTACCGCAGCGGAGTAACCCAGTACCGTTGTGATTCTTCAAAGACATAAACAGAGAGAAGTAGATCCGGCTACGATGTTCTTCCGCAAGACGCAAGCAGTTCTGTTTATTAACCGCTAGAGCGTCAAAAGTTACCTACCGCAGCTTTAAATGTATGTTCACTGGAAAAGCTCTCGCATCTCCGCCGGTGCGCACTCAATCCACACAGTGTGCTTTATCAGCTCGCGCACATCAGCTATACACATGGCCGCGGGAAGTGGGGGTGCTGGGGTGCTGCAGCACCCCCTAGTGACGAGAGGGAGATTTAAAAAAAATGTAGGCCTATTAAAATATTTTGCACAATTTATAAATTCCTGAATATTTTAGAAAATGATTTTGACACATGTAGGCTATTACGTATATTTTGGATTTAAATTTCATATTTTGAGGCCTAATCAACACAGGTTCAGAAGTTACGTTGTCAACATCAGGCAGGCAGGTCTGGTCGCCGAGTAACGAGGTTTCCTGCTCGTTCCATGCAGAATACATCCATCTTTGGCAGCAGCTGACTAGTAAATTTACATACTTTTCGCTGATGCATACCAACACAGACATTCTGAACTCCCTGGACATTCGTCCCCTCATGAGAGACTTTATGTCCACGACCCCAGAGCGCACCTCGAGATTTGGACACCTGTAACCAGGGCACCCTGCCTGCATGTAGCTCAGGTAAGAGCATGGTGCTGCCGCGCTTGTAACATTAATTTTTTTGGCAACAAGTGTGTTTTTATTTTTGTAATATTTTATTGTAATATTTTACAATATTTTACAAAATATTAATTCATAGAATCACAGAAATTGTGTGTGATTAGGAGATGCACTAGCATAAAATAGTAGTTGTTTGGACGCCAATTAGAAGGCACTCCAGGTAACTTTAAAGGGGTCATATGATGCCATATCAAGTTTTTCTTTCTATTTGGAGTGATAAGCTAGACAAGATTCTTAAAGGGTTAACGTCACACGCTTGAGGTGTTCAGCCAATCACAATGCACCGGATAGCTGGCCAATCAGAGCACACCTCGCTTTTCAGAGCTTTGTAAAAATAGACGGGTTTCAGTAAGGTAGGGCATAGAGGAGCAATAATAATGTACAGTATGTGGAAAATAATGTTTTTTTTTTTTAACCTTAAACTGAATAAACACATTTCATTACACAAAATACAATAAAATAATGTTCATTTTAGCAACGTCATTGACCCTTTTAAAAATCTGTTTGAGATCTGCTGACCTTTTACAAACCCTCTAAAACTACCACTCAGGCTATGTCTAAATTAATCCAGCTGCATTTGAAAATCTACTACCATTTGAAAATGGTGTATTTATTTTAAAACGCTCTCCGTCCACACTAGCTTTTTCAAGCATTTTGCAAACTTTGTTTCATCCACACTGAAACATCAGAAAACGTTAAATTAACTTTCTGCACATGCGCAAAGCCTAAAAAAAAGATCACTGCTGAAGATAAACAAGGAACAGATATTATACCTTTTATGCAGTTCTTCTGACATGATTATTTTATTTACGAAAACAACCCACCATTCACTTACCTGTCCAGGTCGCACACACTCACGACTGTTTGTCTGATCTAAAACGCAACTGCCCTCATGTTTTGCCTCAAATAGCAATTGCGAGTAAATCTGCTTTTATAATGTATTGCCAATTCTTACAAATATATTATCTAAAGATTATTTAAATCCCTACTTTTCCACAAGCCCTCTCTGCTCTGATTAGGCAGATAGCACTATGTGTTGTGGTTGGTCTACGGCTTACAACGGATGTAAGAAGCAAAATGGACCATAACTGAATTTCAACTCCAGACGCTTCTGAAAGCTCAGTGATTGTGTAGACTGACAATAAAGATGGTATTGGTTAAAACCAATTATTGTTGCTAATATAACAGGGGCAACAGAAAGTACTTTAGTTGCATGAAATTCAGTGATAATGCATGAATGGGCTACAGCAGTTTTAGTAATTTCATGGAGCGTAGCAGCAGTATCCATAGAATCATATTGCATTGTTTGCAAATTATTAATAGCTGCATGCATAGCAAATCAAATTATGGGTTTAGTTACAGTAGCAGTATGTAGGCCATAGTTTACATTCACATTTATTCATTTTGCAGACGCTTTTATCCAAAGCAACTTACAACTGCTGAAATTTCCATGACTAAAAATGGATGGTATGTGAACCCCTTAAGCGAAAAGGCATCACTTGCGTTTCATTTATTGAAAAGGTGCTTATAGCAATTCTAAGTAAATTTGTGCAGCTGTAACAGCAGTATGCATAGTTATTCAGGTGGCGTGTAGCAAATTAAAAAGCACCAGCATGCATAGCAATATTCAGACGCAATTTTTAAAGCGAAATAAGCATTAATTGGTAATTTCTGGTTATTTATAAAGGGGCATTATGAATTCTAAGCACTCTTGTGCAGCAGCTAGTATGAATAGCTATTCAGCTCGCAATATTCATTTTTTTTTATAGCATGCATAGCAAATTCAGATGCATGGTTAGAAATAAGATCAGCAGCAGCATGCATAGCAAGTCATATTGTTAATTTTGCTAATATAGCAGCGGCAGCAGAAAGTGCTTTAGTTGCATGAAATTTTGGTGTTAACTCATGAGGGCAAAATTAACTCTTTAAAGTGCAAAATGCATTACTTTGCTTATTCAACAGGGCATACAGCAGGTTTTGTGTAGCAGCAGTAGATTTTGCTTCATAAATTCGGATTATATATTACAACCGAAACACCTTAGACAGTAAATTCCTATTACAACATTGTGAATATCATAACAGCAACAACATGTACCTCAACACAGTATTGAAATGTAGTGAAAATTATCAATAGCAGCAGTAGCAGAAGTTTTGTTGTGTTGGCCGTATCGCGCTGCACACATTACAGACAGCTTTACCTATCGTAACGTCTGGCGGAGACACCATGTTAGAGTAAAATAGGCATTCACTACTTATGCCTAATTAATGGATGTCTCAGCAATTCAGTCTCTAAAGTATGCTCCTACTAAATAACCCTGTATGATATCTGTACTGTGTTACAAAACAGTGATAATGTAAGGCGGCTGGCTGATATAAATTTTGATTGCTTGTTTTGCACCAAACGCCATACGCAACATTGATTCATTGAGGAGTAGCCTGTGTGTCTCCTACATCTGCCACTTTCACTTTATGATTATAATAATAATAATACGAAGAAGAATCCTGTGTCAGTCTAGAGACGCATATTCTGAACTGCATTGTTCTTCGTGTTCCTCTCTTTCCTGTATACGGCAAAATTGAACTGTATCTTGATTGTACTGTCTCACGTTGGTATACTTTTACCAACACAGTTGAGCCTCAAAACCTGCAGCTCTTGTTTCGCAGCCATCTCCCAAAAAAACAAGGTAGCGGCCAAAAAAGTGACCCTGGACAAGAAGTGGGGTGAAAGGGTCCTAAAAAATAGAAATGCAGGAAATGTGATGGACTGGTAGAAATGCTCACATTTCATTAAGCAATATGATTTTTTTCACTTTCGTTAATATTGTGGGATAGAGCAAGGGCCTCATTTGACAAGAATAAGTTTAATCTGTCAGTGGATGAATTTGAGGTAGTCAAAGATGGCATTGGTGTAACATATTATTTTAATTATTTGTTATTTGCTTGACATGCATGGAATAGACTTTCTTTTTGACCAGGCGCTCATGTACATGTTTGGATCAGGTTTATAGGTGGCCATAAAGAGGGAGTCCAGTCTAAATGTATCTTTGTTATCATATTTTGTTTTGTGTGTGTCCAATCAATGTAATTATGTTTGAAGGATGTCAGCCTCAGGCCCAGTCAAAGGAGACAAGTTCAAGGACAATGGTTAATGTTGTTCTCTGGATATTATGAAACTTAGTTAAGAATTTGTTTCATGGTTAGTTTCATTTCAAGTTTCTTGACATTTATATTTAATTAAAAATTGATTTAATTTAAGGTTGCCGGAAATGTAGTAGGCAAAAAGTTTTCAAATATGACTCCATAAAAGGAAGAAGGATAAATGAGGTAAGAAATATTTTCATTAGGCTGTCTGATCATCTCTCCATTGTCTGTGGCTCATCTGGCATTTCACATATCACAAAATACTGACCATTAAAGCAAGTGGTAATTTGAGTCCAGTTAAGTACAGCTGAAGGCCAAGTGGCCTTGTCCCAAAAATTGTGAAATTCAAAACCTGATTATATGTTTGTGTCTTTCTGTAGGGGCAAGGAGAAGTAAGGGTGAAATGATTACCTTGCTCTGCATAGTATGTACTTGTCACAGTGTCTGGTTTGTGTATCCCTGGGTGTCCACTGGAGGTCTCACTTCCCGATATCATCACCCCACTTCAGTACTGCATTTCCCACAAGCCTTTATCCGGACGAATCACTGTTCATTGCACACAGCTGTTCCCACTCACATTGTTTGCACCTGTCTATATATACCCTGTTTGTTTCTGTCATTGTCATGGAGTCCTTGTTTAACCCTTGTGTGGTGTTCATTTTTTTTGTCATACAGCCAGTGTTCATGGGTCTGGTGGACTCGTTGCATTTTGGGGTTTTTAATTCAACACAATCAAAAATGTTATGTTACAATACTCAACAGATGTTTACTTTATCCCAATTACAAGCAATATAAACAGCATATATGGTTAATATTTTCTCTTTACCTTTGTTAGATCACACTTAAAAATTAAAGTGCTACTCGTTTTTGTTTATTTTTTACTAAAACGACATAAAGAAAATCAATTATAATCAAGATATGAGTGGAACAATTCAACAAATTTACAAATGAAGCAAGGTTTTTCATAACTATTGTCTTTTATTTATTTGAACTTTATTAGAAATTTTACCCATTCAGGTCAGGTTACACAACACAAGCTGAACAATACAGTAGCCATGTCAGTCTAGATGATACATCAGCCCCATTGAACACATTGCCTTTACATACCAGTCTATACAACACATGAGGAGCAGAGTTTTACTGTGTGTGTGTGTGTGTGTGTGTTCTTGCACTTGATACATGTATTTTGCATCTTTCTGTCCATCTTGGGTCCACACAGTTCGCAGCGCTTCTTTTTGTTGCTGCTGGCCACAACCTAGAATAATGAAAAGATCAGGAATTTTACTAACACCTCTCTCTCTCTCTCTCTCTCGAAAGGAGATACTAAAATGCAACCGCATAACATATTTACTTTATGCTCTGCAAATGGTAGTTCTGTAGGTCGGGTAGGATGGGGCACCACCATTCTCCTCCTGAATCCTCCTCATGATGGCTGCAGACGCTTGGGTGCTTGGAACATGTTGTCTTCTCTGGATCTGAGGTTGTACCAGTGCTTTTCCCAGTTTCTTGAGAAAGAGGCATCTCCTCTGGAGCTTCCCTCTGTTCCACTCTGGGATCAGTCCCATCCAGATGACAAAGGCACTGTATGCTGAGATGTCCAATATGTCAAAGAATATAAGAAGTGGCCAACGTAGGGTCCTCCTTTTGCAGCTGTAGGCAGTCACTTGTCCATGTTATCCACCCCTCCTTTTGTGGCACTATAATCCATGATGATCTCTGGTTTTTGATGCTCCTGGCCACAGATTCTTCCATCCCTGTGCAGTGTACTCATGAGTACCACATTCTTCCCTTTCATTGGCACATAGGATACCAGGGATGTGTCAGCTTTGTACACAAACTTGGAAGACTTGACAGGACTGTTTTTTTTTGTAGTCAGCAGTTGGGGTGGGAGCTCGGTCTTGTTTTTCCATATTGTTCCCACCATGGTCAGCTTCCTCTTTAGGAGCTCCTGACCCAGCTTGTGTGAGGTAAAAACATTGTCACATTTGATGTTGTGTCCACTGAGTCCCTGAGTCATGTCCAGGACAACTCTCATTCCTTGATTTTTCTCAGGGGCAGATGTCCTCATAAACCATGTTTATGTTGTAATACCCATTATACACACTTGTGTCCTCATAAACCATATAAAAAAAGAACACACACACACACAATAACAGCAGGCCCAGACAGAGTGAAGCTACACAGAACCTACAATTTTCAACACTCTGGCAAAGCTTATTATTTATCATAATTTGTTGTGTCCCGTGCCCAATTCGCAGCTGGGATAGAGTATGAGAAAAGAAAGAGTGGTTCCCGGAAGACAGAGGGTAAAATGTGCGGGAATGTGAGAGCAGACGGTGGTTGTGCTTGAACACTCACACTTACACGCGCACGCACACACACACACACACACACACAAACATACACTTACAGGAGGAGGACAGAGTAAAGGTACACAGGACCTACAGTTTCCACACTTTTATTAGCCTCGGGTCCAGTGGACCCGAACATCCTGTGTGTAATGTTAATGTGGGGGGGCCAAGGCCAATGAGTCTGATGTTGAAAAAATAATTAATCGTATAATTTCTCTTTTGATAAAAAATGAAAACGGGCCCGAACACCATACAAGGGTTAATGTCACTCTGTATTTCGTGGTTTTCTTTGCCATTTTTTGTTTCTTTTTTTTTGTTTTTTTGACTGCTTACCTGGTTTTCAACCTTTGCCGGGCTGATTTACGATTCTGGATAACCCAATAAACATTGCTCTTGGATCTCCCTGTTTGTGTGTGCGCTTCGTGACAGTACTGCTTTATATTGGTTTATACTGCCTTAACAAGCGGCGTTGAGAGAATTGTCATAAGGTCGACATTTCTGTATCCCTCTTTATTATACTATATTGAGTTGATGATTTTTGGTTTTCATGAGTTGTAAGCTGTAATCATCAAGATTAAAACAACCAAAATTGCTTGAAATATTGCGCAATATTGTAATTTTGGAGAGCCACCTGTATATTAATTACACTGTTGGGACAGGATGGATTAAATGCAGTATCAAATGTTGTCTACATGATTTAGCCACATTGCATCAAGCACTATATATATGTATAGGTTTGTATAAAAATAATGAAATACAAGACCAGAATATTTTTTTGAAAATATTTATGCTGTGAAACTATTATGTTACAATAGCACATTTTCTATTTTTATGTTATTCTTATTTTTTTACAGTGGAAAAATCTGGAAGGAGACATGGGAGCCGGCCTGCCAGTTCTCACCAGGTGCCAACTGTGTGTGACGTCACCCATTCGTCTATAATTCAATAAGAGCTGAATACCTGCTATACGTTGTCGGGTTCACCGTTACGGGCACAGCCATCTTGGTTGTGGATGTGACGATTTTAGACAAGAAAGGAGGAGCCATGTTACACACTTTCAATTGTTTCCACCCTAACATGCTGTCATTCTGTTTTTTTTTTTCTTTCTTTATTATTATTGATTTTTAAGCTGTGTTAAAAGCTGTGTTCAAATAAATCAAAGTATACCTATATTTTCTGTTTATGTCTTTCCATTCACCTTGTGGGTTAGCCAGTCAGCTGAAATATTCTTCAATGCGTCAAATGATATATTGCAATATGATGCACCAAAGTGTAGGAAGGTGGGACATGTTTTCATTCCTATTAATTGACATCATTAAGATAGTTGATTCCACCAGCTAAACCATACATTTTCTGTATAAAGGGTATCTGAGGTAGGCAGGGGTGGATAAATGAACAGGCTTACCAGGACCAGAAGTCAAGAGGGTCCAGAAGCCTCTAAAAATTCGAAAGCATGGTTTCTAATTCAGGAAGGTTTCTAAAGGCTTTTTGAAAAAGGCTTCTAAAGGCAAGGCACATGAAACCCTGTCTGCTGCACTGTGGCCTTTTCCATTTACTTTGACGCACTGAACGTGTGTGTGCAAGTCTACCCCCTGATAGGTAAAAAGCAGAAGACAATATCTTTTTTTTACTTTTAATTTTATTATTTCAGTCTATATGGGCCAGGGAAGCTGTGTTTCTTTGTTGTTTACCTATATTTTTTAAACTATAATGCTAAGCCTATCAATATTTATATAGATGTTATCAAGGTATTAATTTCTTTATTTTAATATTATTTCGGTCTCATTACTGGTGAAATATTACAGTATGCTGTAATACAGAACATTACTATATGATCCGAGCTAGATGCATTCAAAGCCCATAATCCACAATGCAATTGCAGGCATTCATTCACAGAATCGGACGGTGATCAGCTGGTCTTTAACGCCAGTATAGCTTCAGTGTACATATATATATAATCATTGGTTTCGTCACCAGCAACAACGTGTTGCTCAGCTTTGTTCCAGTAAGTTATCCACCATAATATCGTTAATTCAAATCAACCGAAGACTCGAAAGTGACGTAGTATGTTCCGAGGAGGAGATAAAGGAGATAAAAAATACATTTGTGCAGAATTGACTTCATTTGTTTAATATGTGCTATTTTTGGAAATAGATTTCTAAGAAATGTGTGTTTAAACTATATTAAAACATTTCTTGAATAAAAAAGAGATAAAAATACATAATATTAGTAATATTTATGTTTTTGTCTATTGTTGTATTTGAGGAATTAACCAGTAAAGATAGCAATAATAATAAAATACAGTTTCATGTAATTGTCTCATGCTCGTCGGCTGGCGGCAATCTGAATGAAGCCCATTCATGGCCATAGTTTCTATGGTTCACGGCAGACAGCAGAAACACAGGAGTCGACCACCCCGGAATAGCACACGCTTTGTAACAGCTTATGTGGTGAAAATGGGAGTTGTAGTTTTAAAGTATATTGGTATATTTCTCATAATTAGAAGTTACAAGTGTAAAATTGTGGATAAATAGTTTTTATTTTTGGGATAGGGAATACACTGGACACCAGATTTAAAAAATTGAATCGTTAAATAGGTGAAAACTGTTTGCTACCATATTTGACAGGGCTTACAGTGGGTAAACTTTGGTCACCATATCTACATGACAGCAGAGGCACAGAGATTTCAATAACTGCTGCTCTTATGTGTTCAGCACCTTCTGTTGCTAAATGACAAGCCTTCAAAGATGGACTGGGTTCAAGGTTCAGAGGTCAATATTTCAAAGCAGGAGTAATGTACCCTCTTCAGACTGAAATATGTTTATATGGTTTTGGATATGCTAAGGAATTTGGATACATCAGGAAGATAACTTAAAAAGCCGTCTTTTGTGGTAGAAGTGATGGTTCTTCCATACTTGTAACAAGAAGTAGAATTTACAATTTTTGCTACATGAAGTTTGCACAGAACTAAATAATGATCTGAGATATCACTTGGCTGAATAATTTCAACACTATCAACATCAATTCCATGTGACAGTATTAAATCTAGAGTATGATTTCGACAATGAGTAGGTCCTGAAACATGTTGTCTAACACCAACAGAGTTCAGAATGTCTATAAATGCTGATCCCAATGCATCTTTTTCATTATCTATTTCATGTTTTTTTTCCCTTTAGTCTCTGCTATTAACATTTATCAACCACAAAATTAGAAAATTGCCTTTTTTAAATAACTATGCATGGAGAATTTAAAAAAAAAGCAAATCTTGAAGTAATTCAATGACACTTCCCTGTTTAACATCCAAATTCAGAAAAATTGGTGTGTATATAATAACCACAATTGTGTCCATTATTAAGTCACATTTTTCGATTTTTTTTTTGTCAGTTTTTGCATTTGTTGAAACTCTATGTACTTTCACTGCACATGAGAAGCAGCTGAATAAGTCCTGTTAAGGATGCTTTCAGTGAACATTTGTAGCAGGTAAGTTGATGCAAGAGTCCAAATTCAGAAAAAAATGAGTTTGTGTGTCCATGTAAAACTGTCAGAAAACTCAGAATTGCCCCCACAGATGACATCAATGGAATTATGTTTATTATTATTATTACAATACACATATTTACACCTTCCTGCAAACTTTTCTGCACATAGTTTTGTTCTACCATAAACAGAAGAGGACTATTGGAAATGAATTACTTAAATTATTTATGTTTGTATAACAACATTCATTATTATTGTTGTAATTTCACATGTAGATATGATCATTTCTATTATTCGAGCATATCTGACTTACAGTGTTTCCTCTTAGTTGATTTGACTGTGGTAGCCCCCCAAAGTTTCAGAAATAGGGCTTCATTCTTAGAGTGCATGTCGGAGAATAGCGCAGACACACGCTTCACATCACGAGTGGGCACGCGTGTCAATTGGCAGAAAAAGGGAGAATGGAAAAAGAGACACTGTCCAGATCATAAGCCAGTTGAGACTGTGTGTGTGTGTACATCCTTGAGAACCGTAAGTCATCATTTAAGCCTGGTCTTGCAAATTTAAATTAAGTTAACTGGTGATTTTTTGGGACCTGCCCCTACACTGACAAATATAATAAATCAAAACAAAAGTGAGGTAATGCTCATTTCTCACTTCGAGAGCTCCTCAAACTCAAACTCAGTCATTTGACGGTTCAGAATCAGTCGTATCCATCCAAATCATTCTGGAAGTCCATACTTGTTCCAGTGAAAACATAATAGTATGCTTCATCATCCTGGTGACTTCTTGCTTCTTTCTCAAAGTTAAGCTGAGGAAACCCTTGATGCCTTAAAAAAATTATCAGAAAAAAAAATTACAGTGTACAGTATATTATTACAACACATTATCTAAAAGTGTGAAAAAGGGACGTGACATTCAGCCAAGTATGGTGACCCATACTCAGAATTTGTGCTCTGCATTTAACCCATCCGAAGTGCACACACAGAGAGAAGTGAACACTCACACACACTGTGAACACACACCCGGAGCAGTGGGCAGCCATTTATATGCTGTGGCACCCAAAATGAAAAAAAAGAAAAAAAAATACGTACTTTTCAATGCCTCACTTTTCAATGACTCACTGGAAAGCTGGCAAGACATCTCCTTGAGTGTGTCTGCAAGAGTGGAGAGAGATTTCAAATGCTTTGCCAATTCAGAAAGAACAATCTTCTTCTTCTCAAGTCTCCTTATTGCCACCCCAACATCAAACTAGGCTTGCTGCGATAAACGCTGTTGACAGTGATACCGGTTTTAAGCCACGACCCCGGTTACATCACTTTCCCAATGTTATCCCGTCGTTTTGATTTTTTTTAAATATTAGTTTTTTCTTAAAATATTTATTTGAATAAAGTAAAAATTATAATTATAAATAATTTTGTTTAAAAGAGAGCATATCCTATAATTAAAAACTGAACGTAGCTACAATGCTTCGTGCCAAGAAAGTCACATCACAGATCAGCAGAACCGCGTCATCTCTTCTCCCTGTGCTGCTTCTCATTAAAGACAAAACATTGCAACCCTACATCAAATGCCTTCCTCTTGGTTTTCAAATCTACAGCGTCTGGGATACACTTGTGGAAAACAAGTCAATTGTAAGTATTCAAAGAATTTCTCAACTAATCTGGGATAAGGCATAATTTGTTTTGTGCTACCATGTGAATCAAACAAAACTGTCAACAGATTTGTGTACATATCAACATGCGAAAGTTGCCATGGCCAAACGGTTTCGCCAGAGAGAATGAGACGATTCTTCCTGTTAATTTTCTTAATATGTTTGTATGGTTTTCTCAGATCAATGTTTTTACCCCGTCAGGCTCTGCTCGTGTTGGTCGTGGTTGATTTCAATCGAATGTTCAGTCAACGTTTAAGAAAACACAATAGAAGTAAAATACGCTGGGCGCTATCAAACAATAAAAACTTCCATAATGATTTGCATTTTTTTTTATCTGTTTATTTTGTGACCGTGACCACATAGCAAGATTGCGACAAATGACAAATGAACAGAATGTTCCAAAAACAAAACAAAAAATAATAATTGTCTGGTAAAACGTTAGTTGTTAATGCATGAGAGTAAGTCAGTTAGATACGTTAGTCAAATTGTCAGGTCTATCTTAGTCTTTTACACGTGAAATGACATGGATACATTCTGTGCATTTCATTCACAATTTGAACCATTTTTGTTGAGATTGAGAATAACAGACACACATAAGTGAAGAGAGAGCAGTGTCAAGCCATGAAAAGAAGTAAAGATATAGAGAGTTTCTTTCAAAGAATAACAAAACAAGTGTAGAGGCAGAAGCAACTGAAGAAAATGTTACTCACCAAGAAGAAAATGTCAGGCATCATTTCTCAGGATCAATGTTTGGTGGGGATAAACAAGCACCTTCATCCCCAACAGAATGCAAAGGTACGTATAGTTGTAGCTGAGACCTGTAAGTTCTTTTGTTTGCACATGTTCAGCAAGTAATGTTTGATGTCTACTCTGTTGATTATTATTTTACTGTATCTGCAGATAGTTCAGATGTAAGTGACCTGTCTGAATTTGAAGACCATGTAGAAACTTTTTGTCAGCATAGGTCAGGGGGTAATGGTGACAGACCTCAGTCACTACATGCCAACATCTCCACAGATCGTATTCTGCCAGAACCACATGGTATGCTCCAGTTTTTTTGTACCAACATATTTCTAGAAGGTATTGTCTAAATGGATGTTAATGATGAGCTTGTGTATTTCAATTAAATTCCTAACACCTTAAAAATGACAGATTGCCTTCATATTATTGGAGGGTCTATGGTTATGTAACTATCTTTCATTCAAACTTAATTTGCAGAATCAATGGTATGTATTCTAGGTTGATTTAATGACAAACTACCCCTTCTTCACTGATAATTATTTTTACTATTACTCACTGTTTAAATTAATTGAGGACCCCTGGTAGGCTAGTCATCGCTATAAGAAGACCATTGTCTTTATTTGCAGACATTTCACAGTCTCGGGCAGCAGGACCAACACAGCCGGACTTGAAGGTGTTCCCTCAAACCATGAAGGGCAACTGGAAAAGAGCTTTCAACAAAATGTGGTGCGCACAACACTAATGGCTGGAGTATTCTGCACTGAAAAAAAAAAACTGTTGGATTAACATAAAAAAATATGTACATTGGTTGCACATAATAAAGTTAGGTATACGCAACATGATTTACAGATGTTTAAGCTACATATTTTGTGCTTGTTAAATGAACATTTTTATTTGTTAAAAATACATAATTTGTATCATATATGCTGAGGTTTCAATAAATAAAACTAACCTGATTAAGTTTTAGAATACTATAAGCTGACCTTAATAAAACAAAACAAAAATTTTTTTTACATCCACTTGTTTTGAGTACATTAACAACATTACTGCAGTTTCAAAGAATCAAATTGCTGTATTCTTTTTTAAAGTTACAATCCATTTTGTGCTATTAGAAGTAAGATTTCTGTGTGGATATTTGAAGTTAAAAATAGCTTCGATTCCATGTCAATGAACAATGACAGCACGTCAGTACTCATATCACTTTACTCATTTCATTTACTCATCACTTCAAGTAAAAGACAATGCACAGTCAAACATGTCGTGGAAAAGGTGAACAGTAATAACCATTCATATAGTAACTGCAACAAAACAAACATTAAGACAAATACACTGTCAAACAGGTGTAGAGGAAAAGGTGAACAGTATCAAGTTGTCAAAAAGCATACCTTGACATTTTTGTTTTCAGTTTTAAAATCATAAGAAGTCAAATTCATGCATTTCTTTGAAGAGTACAACTCATTTTTATGAATGTGCTACAGAAGCAAACGAACAGTATCAAGTTACTAAAAAACATACCTTGACATTTGTTTTAAATTTTAAATCATAAGAGAAGTCGAACTGATGCATTTTTGTTAACAGTACTCACATTTTTATATATGTATTTTATGTACAGAAGTAAATGAACAGTATCAATTAGTCTTTCTTGGACAGAGTACCTGCAGTACCTCAAATGTACTTTTCATTTCAGGTGGGTTGACTAAAGAGCATTGCCGTAGCTAACGCAAAGTTGTCCAAGCCTTGCAAGATGTTCTGGCCTTCCAGAACAATCCCGATGTCATCTGATCGGTCACGGAATTTGAGAATGTAGATTCTCACTGTGGTCTCCTCTGTGGATTTTTGGATGAAGGCTTCGTCATCATCCTGCAGAATGCACAGATAAAATGAGATTTGACAGAACACCGCTCTGGGAATATTCAAACATGCAATTTCAATCATTTAATAATGTAGATATCATGAACAAATGTGAACTTGTATATAATGAGAACCAGACAACACCAAGAAAGACAGATGACTGATTACAGATTACTGTCAGACCTCAGTTCTAGGATTGTGGATGGTAGTCCTACAAGTTTAGATCAAAGATACCCAATTGTGCAGTGGTCAGCAACCTTAAGACAGGCAGATGGATAATTATAGAATGATTTGTTGGATCTGTGCTTTCTGAAACTTTATTAGTATTTTTTGCACCTAAATTAATAAAACATGCTATGTGACGATGTGGAATGATAATCTCAAAATATATGTCCATATGCAATAGGGGTGTCGAAATTAATTGTTTGTACGATGCAACGCGATGCAGACAAGGATGATTTGGTATCAGTTAAGTAATAGACTAAAACCAATAATAATAATGTACTGACATGCTTTGTCGTGGTAGCATACAATAGCAGAGGGAGCCGAGAAGAGAGTAATTAAAGTTACACTGTGTAATAGTTATCAAAGTTGATTTTCTTTTAGCCAAAAACACTTTGTTCTTTCAAAATTATATGTTCTCAATGTTTATACACTTCAAACAACTAATTAAGTATTCTCTTAAGTGTATAAGTTGCCATTTAAAATACATACGAGTGAATCGTTCTAATGGCGGAAGCCATGTTGAGCCTCCATCTTGAAAGTAAATCAGCCAAAGAGGGACATACCTGGAAATGCAAGCTTTGTGTGCATCTCTAATGGTAATATAATACACTGATGAATGAGCACTGCTTTTAAATGAACATTTTTTTTAAAACATTTATTTTACCAAATTTAATTTCCTAATGGCATAAACAGGCTTTCCTCCCTTGAAACCTTAACTGGAATGTAACTATGTCACTGCGACTTCCCGAATAGGTGAACACACACGCACGCGCGCACACATCACTTGTGAAGTAAAATTGAAAATTGAGGATGCAGTGCATCGGGATTAGAGGTCGACCGATATATCGGTTTTGCCGATTAATCAGCACCGATAGTTGATTGGAGGAACAGTCGGTTATCTGCAAAAATCCCTGCCGATAGTTTTCCTCGTTTCGTCCTTTGCTGGAGCGGCTGAAAGTTCCCGGGTTGGGTCTGTTGCTGCAGCGGCTGAGAAGGCTCTGTTTTCATTATACAGTGTGAGAGCGGCCTCTAGAGGCTGAAATCACTGACAGCACGTGCTGCTTGTTTAGACACCTAAACCGCCATAAACCGGAAAACCGGTATAATTTTGAAAAACAAAAAACTGTATACACATTTTTGGTCAACCGCCCAGCACTAATTAGTTGTACATGTTCTTATATCCATATATTTTGTTCTATGAATAATCTCAAGGTTAACTGTGTTAACTAATGCTCATTCATGTTTATATCGCGCTGTAACTGGTATTATTGAAGAAGAGAAGATCATGTGCTTCTCTTGAGCTGAGCCTGAGTGATCTCACGCCACAGTACAAAACGGTTTTTAGGTTTTTGAATTTCGTAAGAAAACGGACGTAATTTGAAATCTGAGACTTTGTTTCATATCAATAATAACAAAGCACCAAGATTATTGTGAGTTATTGGATGGGATGTGCACTACAATGTTCCATTCATTCATCAACTGAAAACAGGATGACTAATAGATTCCTGGTATTTAAGAATCATTAAACATTCGCACTAACTTTTGCCTTTCTATAAAATCAGTAACGATAAGGTAACTTACATAAAAATGTTTACCTCAGTGAAAATACGTTCAAAACTGACTACTAACTGATTCTCAATAGCATTTCAGTTCAAAATGTTAATTACCTTCAGGCTTTAGCGTTCCACGATAACTTGCAGCTTCCACCATCCAAAGCGAGAGAGAAAATGGCGAACTGGAGCAGTTAAGTTAACTGTTTTTCCTTTGCGTATTCGCAGGGGGCGGAGTTTCCAGAGAAAACACAACTAATTTATATCATTTAAACATGATTATTTCTAACAAGTTGAACATTCGTCAGCATTAAATGAATGGCACAAGACTTAAATATGTTTAGATGAGAAACATAAAATAATCATGTAGGAAATATGAAATTCATTTGTGCAAATTGAACCGTCTGCCCATTGCCATTTTTTTCAGTGTGCAAGCCGAGACTCTGAATATTGTTTTCCGTGTCGACACTTTTCTCTACCTGGTATTCAAGAGACTTCACTCACATCATCACTGGGCTATTCTAACTGGAAGAAGGCAATGTATAAAGATGGAGGTTTCAGGGGACATGAAAACTCTGAAAATCATGTTAATGCCATGATGGCATGGAATGAACAGAAAAAAAGAATCTTGACAGATATGGTACAGGAAAGCATCATCAGTGAAGTCAAGGAAAGCAAATATTTTTCTATCATTGTAGATGAAACGAGGGATTTAAAAAAGAAAGAGCAACTGTCATTGGTGCTTAGGTACTATTATAATGGTGCAGTCCATGAAAGCTTCCTTGATTGCAAGCAAGCTACTGAGCTTGATGCAGAGGGACTCACTCAAAAAATAATACAATGCCTGGAGACGTATGGACTTGAGGTCAGGTCAAATCTAGTGGGGCAAGGTACGATGGGGCCTCAGTCATGTCAGGGAGACACTCTGGAGTTGCAGCGAGGATTAAAGCTAAAACAAATCACGCTTTTTATGTGCACTGCAATGCACATTGTCTTAACCTTCTCATTGACTCCACACAATCAGTGCCTGAGTCTAAAACCTTCTTTTCTTTGCTACAGAAATTGTATGTGTAGATGTCAGGCTCCTATGTGCACCAGAAATGGCTCTCTATGCAAAAGGAAGTGTATCAAGGTGCCCCAAGAGAGCTACAAAGGCTCAGTGACACCAGGTGGGTATGTCTGTACCAGGCTTGCAAAAACATTAAGGACAGACTGCCTTCTGTATTGCGTGTGCTACATAATATTGATGTGGAGATCAGAGGAGAACGCTCTGTGGAGGCACAGGGTTTACTTGCCCAACTGGATCTTACCTCTATTGGAACACTTGTCATCTTTTCAAAAGTCCATGGAGAGGCAAAATTCCTTGCAGACATGCTTCAGTCAATGTCTCTTGATTTAGTGAAGGCTGTGGACTTAGTTCTTGGAGGGTGTCTTGAAATGCTTCAACTAAGAAGTGGTTCATCTTTTGATGAAATCTGGAAAGACACTGTAGACACTGGAAAGCAATGCAATATTGCGGTAGAAACTTTGGTGAAAAGACAACAAAAAATTTGTTCTAGATTGTTGAATCCACTGTCAGAAGAATCCAGCTGTTTTAGTTGAGGTCTACCTTCTTTCTTTTTCGACTGTCTTCCTCTCTTTCGGCTACTGTTTTTATTGTTTATAAACTAAAGACTGTTCTTTAATATATTAGCAGAGCACAGTGTAATGGTTCCATATTTTATTTTTAAAACTGTAGTGTTTTAATTTGAACTGTTACAGTGCTAAAACTTTAAACTCTGTGTTACTCAGTTTTTGTAAATTAAACTGTAAGAAATGGTGAATGAAACACTATGATGTTTTGGCCAAACCATATCAATTAATACAGTGGGGGTAATTTTTATTTATTTAATTATTTGAAATAGATTGTGTATTAAACTACTGTATATTGTAATGGACAAAATACTTATTAAAAGAAAATAGTTGACATCGTTTCTGCTTATGTTTTTTTTTTTAATTGCTCATTATTAAAATTGCTTTTATTTCATAAAATTGATTAAATAATAAACAGTGGCTTTCAAATTTAACTGAATGGATGACAAAAAACTAAATGAATCAAAAATGTGCTTTATTACAACATTTGTTTAAAAGTAACTTTATTCAAGTTAAAAAAAAAAAACAATAAAATCCATAGGATTTATGTAATATACTGTAGAATTGAGCCTTTTTTTTTTTTTGGGTCACTGGCGGCCACACAATTTGGAGGCAGTGCCCCAGCATGCCCCCCCCCCCCCACTCCCCACTGAAAATGCTCTAGACACGCCCCTGAACAGGGTAGCAAAGAGAATGAGATCATAGCCAAAATGGGATCCGCTAATTGCAAGAAATGTCCAAAGTTCCAACTTTTGGACTGTGCACCATTCAGGTACTTTCAGGGCACTTTGTTTTGACATGATTTCCAGTGTGCATTCACTACATACTAAAATGTGTCATTTTAATTGCCTTAGTACATGACCAAGACAACAGTGTATGTATGATTTCATTTTAATACAGTAATTACTTGCAGAAGCATGTGTCCCATTATTCTGCAGAACTGAGATATTGAAGTAATAGTATAACTCACACCTTCTCCCCACTCCTTAAAGGTGCTGTAGGGAACTTTTGTAAAAAAATATTTTTTACATATTTATTAAACCTGTCATTATGTCCTGACAGTAGAATACGAGACCGATAATCTGTGAAAAAAATCAAGCTCCTCTGGCTCCTCCCAGTGGTCCTATTGCCATTTGCAGAAACTCCATCGCTCCCGGTAAAAAATAACCAATCAGAGCTGCGGTTCGTAACTTTGTTTGTGTTCAAAATGTAGAAAAATGTATATAATAAGCGAGTACACCATGAATCCATTTTCCAAACCGTGTTTTTAGCTTGTCCTGAATCACTAGGGTGCACCTATAATAAGTGTTTATATTCGGACTATTTTAGATTGCTTCGGGGGTACCGCGGCGGAGTAACACAGAACCTTTGTGATTCTTCATGGACATAAACAGAGAGAAGTAGTTCCGGCTACAATGTTCTTCCGCAAGACGCAAGCAGTTCTGTTTATTAACCGCTAGAGCGTCAAAAGTTACCTACCGCAGCTTTAATATCAGTGACCCAGCCCTCAACTTCAACCTGTGTCGCTGCCAGCCGGATTCTCATGCTTTCCAGGTCCTGAAGTTGGTTTTTCAAGCGTTTTGTGGCCTTCAAATAAAAAAAAAAAAAAAGAGTGCATTCACATCGGGACCGGGAGCAGTGCGTGAGCGTCAAGCAGGGGCATCGCGTGAACAGCAGTGCAGCGGGGGTTTCGCCGTCCGGTCTATTTTTGCTGTGCTGCTCACGCTCAATTAAAGTGAAAGCACACTTTTGATGGACAAAATAAATGCGATTTAACACAAAACGTGCTCAAAATGCACAGAATAAGCATGTTAAGAGTTTTAACAACAATGCCAATGTCTAGTGTTTTAACAATTATGCCAGAACAGAAAATTAAATATAACAAATATGTATTTACCCATTTCAACTTTTTAATTAATCGTTTTGGGTGAAAGTATGGTGTATTGTTATAAAAACAAATGTTGAAAGAATTATACCCATTGTTTGAAATGGTTATACTGTAAGTTTTTTTTTTGCAGTTTTCACAAGTCAGTTGAAATGAGTAGAACAGACAGGTACATAACTTTCAATATTTATTGCACGTCAACAGACAGCAAGAGTTTTATCCTGCACTTCAAGTATTATCTTTGTAAGAAAAGTGTTCTTGGCCACTAGCTTCGTAGATGCGTGTCACACATTACATGTACACAATACATGCACGTTCTTGCCTTTGACCACAATTAATTTGAAGTAGTGCTCATATCTTCACCTTGAAAATGCCAACTTTTCATCGGATTGCTCCTGACTCGCCATCTCTGCTGCTGCTGTGAATCTCCGTGTAGCTGTTGCGTGTGTGTTTGGCGCCGCTGGCGCGTGTGCTGGCATGTGTGTAAAAACACTGGCTCTGATTGGCTACCAGGAAACACATGACTCTCCCTTAGCCAACCACAATCGCTTATCTCGTCATTAACCCACCTCCACACTCGCTGTGTGAGCCAGGGTGCGTTCGGATTGCATAGTTTATTAAATCAATGTATAGTAACGCACCGCATTTAACGTTAAGTAACATTAACGGTGTTGTAACGACGGGAAAAGTAATTAGTTACATTACCGCGTTACTGAAAAAATAACGTTGTTACCTAACGCCGTTCTTTTAAACACCGTTATTCCAAACACTGCTGCTCAACCTCCTCCCCAAGTGTCAATCTGGTCCCTTGCTGGTAAGCTCGACTCCATTTAACCTATTGAAGAAAATTCTTAAAAGCTGCCAAAATACCTTTGCAGGTATTTAGGGAAAGTCAATGAAATGGTAATGTTTTCTTCCCTCACATTTAAAATCATGGGCTTTGACATAAAACTAAACGAGCAATGGTTTCATGTTAAGAAGGTGCTGGAGCACCGAGCAGCTTTTTGTCACTTTGTTGAGGTAGGGCCAGTACTTGCAGGTTACATCCGTGGCAAAAAACAAGCTTATTGGCGCATTTGCCAGCTTGTTCTGCAGGTAGAGGGGAGTGTCTGGTCTGTATATCCCTGGGTGTCCACTAGTGGTCTCACTTCCCCATATAGTCACCCCACTGCAGGTACTGCATTTCCCACAAGCCTTTGTCTGGATTCATCACTGTTAATTGCACACAGCTGTTCCCACTTTCATTGTTTTCACCTGTTCATATATATACCCTGTTTGTTTCTATCATTTTCATGGAGTCCTTGGTTTATGTCACCCTACTTTTTCGTGTTCCCTGGATCTCTCTGTTTGTGTGTGCGATTCATGACAGAGTGCCGAGAAAAGCTCAAGTCCATCCTAATCAATTTTACTTGAGGATCTCTGAAATGTTTCCCTGGCAGCTGACCACTCCCTTCCACAGACACCTCTTCCAGAGACCTACAAAATGGAAAAAGGTTGATATAAATAGTCAGGACTCACCCAAACAATGTCAACTGTAAGATGTTATCTCTTTAATTTGTGCCACCTCTGATAGGTAAGCACAAGCCAGTGTACAAGACTAACACCCACTGACTGACTGAAGTTCACCAATCAGAATTTTTGTACCCTTCACCCACTACGCACACCCACCAACCAGAAGTTACACAGTCAAGGAGGGTGACGTGAATATTAAAGTCAAATGTCACAAATGTACCTATGGATTACTATTTGCAGATTTTACCATTAGGCTGTTGCGTTGGATCATATTGCATTTACTATTGCAAAAATTGTGGAGCACTGAATGGGACACTGAAAAAACAAAAAGAAATACAGCTTACCACACTGGAAAAGAGCTCTCTCCACGATAGGTTGTTGGAGGCAATGGCTGAAAGAATCCAGCTATTGTTGCATCCCTGTTGTGGAACACATGGTTTCAGTGTATACTGACATCCCAATCAGCACAGAAGAATGGTTGTGGTCGGAACTAAAAAGACAAAATAAAGAACATACCCACAGTGTCAGGAGGACAGTAGTTGGTTATCTTAAAGGGTTAGTTCACCCAAAAATGAAAATTATGTCATTTATAACTCACCCTTATGCTGTTCCAAACATGTAAGGCCTCCTTTTATCTTCGAAACACAATTTAAGATATTTTATATTTAGTCCGAGAGCTCTCAGTCCCTCCATTGAAGCTGTGTGTACGGTATACTGTCCATGTCCAGAAAGGTAAGAAAAACATCATCAAAGTAGTCCATGTGACATCAGAGGGTCGGTTAGAATTTTTTGAAGCATCGAAAATACATTTTGGTCCAAAAATAGCAAAAACGATGACTTTATTCAGCATTGTCTTCTCTTCCGTGTCTGTGTGAGAGAGAGTTCAAATCAAAGCAGCTGGATTTCCGGTTCGCGAACAAATCATTCAGTTCACCAAATCGAACTTAATCGTTTTAAACGGTTCGCATCTCTAATACGCATTAATCCACAAATCACTTAAGCTGTTAACTTTTTTAATGTGGCTGACACTCCCTCTGAGTTCAAACAAACCAATATCCCAGAGTAATTCATTTACTCAAACAGTACACTGACTGAACTGCTGTGATGAACACCGAGCCGAGCCAGATAACGAACAATAGACTGTTCAACTGACATAAGCACGTACATAACCAAACTGAGCACACAACTTCACAGTAAACAATGCGTTAGCATTAATATATAGTGCTAGCGCGACATACTGATAAGAAGCTTGGGAGAAAACAAATACAACTTCATAATCATACTTACAGGTTGTGATTCGGAGATGCTTGTTGCTCCAAATAAAGTGGGTAATGAACCCTCTTTTATGGCCAAACGCTTTGAAAATCCCACCTTGAACTCACCGAGATTAGAAAAGCAGTCATCAGTGAAATGTTGTGAACACAACAAAAGGGATTTGTTGTACTGCTCTGGTATTGTGTTAAAAATGAATTTTAGCCATTGGTTCTTCTGATCTTCATTCTTTGGGAGTGAAAATAAAACAAACTTGCCTTTACAATTAAAAACACACTGTCTCCTCGACATGATGCTATCACACCAACTACTAACCAGGGCCCCTATTACTTAACCTCTCTCTTATCCTTATGGGATGATTTCCGACACGTTCGTACTCTAAGTATATCTTCTGTAAGTCACACTTTCGTAAGGTTGGTCTGGACCATTCGTAAACTCTCTCTTAGCGTTGTTTAAACTCAAGACGTTACTGTACAGCAGTCTTTAGAAATCAGCGCAGCACAGTACAAGTCAAACTATGGTACGTTGACAATGTTGTGGCTTATGGACATTTTAAGTTTGCAATGGATTAGGCAATAGGTTTTTTAAATATGTTAATGGTATTAATTATACTTTTGTATTAACAAGGAAACACATTTTCTTTCACACATTTTTTTTTTTTTGTAAATACTTTTTATTGGGTTTTAGCATATACAATTACATTAACAACCATCAAACCCTCCCCCCTACATACACACGACTTAAAAAATTTATTAATTAATTAATAATAATAAAAAATAAAAGGAAAAAAAAATGAAATTGTGAGGAAAAACAGTGTTCCATGTTTGTACAGTCCATAAATTATATTTAGACTTTAAAAGCTTGACAGTAATTAGGGAACATATGAGAAGTCAGTATAAAGCAGGCCTTTAAAACACACACACACACAAAAAAAAAATTTGGTTCACTCCGAGCAGAATCGATATTGTAACGTTTCCGTTCTGCGTTTCTCTGATTTTATTACTGTTCAGAAACCGGTTCGGGTGGAAGAAATACCGGTTAATAACGTTATTTAAAAAATATGTATATAATTTGCCTATAATTTGCCTAATAGTAATATTAAAATAAAAAAAGTATACCGTTTTCTTTACTCAAAAAGAAAAGGAAAAAATAGAGATCTAACACTTAGTCACAGCCAATACAACATCATCTTCTCTAGATTCTTGCCAAATGTAAGCTACTTGAAAAAAAAAAAATTCAACACTTTAAAGACAAAGTATTTGAAATAGATATTAAAAAATGTTTGCTGCAATGTAAAAAAAAAATAAAAAAAAATACTTGTATCAGATTGCTTTTTGAGAGTAAAAAAAAAAAACAGTTGCGGCTCACGTCGTATTTTATTACCCCTATTACTTCCGAAATAATGAAGGCTAAAATAACTGTAGTCTAAAGCAAAATGTTTAAAAACATAAAAATAGTTATTAGTTTCTCTACAAAACAAATTCTTTCAAGTTTAGGCTATAAAAACGTCAATCCAAAAACAAATTAATCTAAGGTGAAGCTGTTGCACATCTCTCTCATTCGGCACGAATCCATATGTTTCCATGTTCCCGGACGTGTCTGGATGCTAAAATGTTATTTAATGTAAAGAATATAGAATAACAATAAATGTATAATAAGTAACGCTTATTATACTCCAAATTCAATTCTAAGAATTATTTTGAGGCTAATATAGCAAATGAAAACTGTTCAGCTTTGGGGAAATTTGAGAAGCTCTGCTAGGCTATTTTAGTTCCCCTCACTCCACAACAAAATAATTTCAATTAACAGTATTTTAAAATTATTATAAAAATAGCCTAGTGTTTATTATAGCCTAATGTTTGTAAACATTTTGTGTCTGCATTATGTCTATTTCTGAATGAAATATTTTTTTCTCTAAAAAACGTATATACAATTTTTTCTCTCTCTCTCTCTCTCTCTCTCTCACTATATATATATATATATATATATATATATATATATATATATACATTATATCTTTGCTGCATTCATGCGCACTTAAAAAACGGTGACTGTAAACGAATCAGCAGAGCTTGTATAAGCTTTTGTCATCGTTGAATCTTTCTCAGACGTTTACAAATGTCGTAATTGGGTCTCAAATCGTAATCTGTCTGTGCATGATGATGTCCAGTGCCTCCGGCAAGCAGAGCTTCTCAAAGTTGGGAATAATCAAAGGAGAGCCACGGTCCTCAGTTGGGTAGGAAAGGCTAAGCATACTGGCGCTTGAGTGTCGAATGCACATGCACCAAAGCTGAGAAAAAATAGGCCCTTTTTGCGCTTTAGTTATTGATGTAGGAGGTGAAAATACTGTGAAATTACAAATCGCATTGGATTTTAGAACATAACAACTGAAAGTGTATGAAACGTTAGCCAATAAAACATTATTTTAAACAATGGAACTTAAAGTTGTGAACTAAAATATTATTTCAACCATAGCATGTGAATAAATAAAATGCATACTTTTCATAACATTTCATTATTCATAAAATGCATGTGGTATGTACTGAAACTGTATATATTTGCTTAGCGGTTTGGGAAAATGACTAAGTTCCACTTTGTCGTCTTTTTTTTTCTTTCTTTCTTTCTTTTTTTTTTTTTAAGCTGTACATGTGGAAAGTACAGTTCGATGACAACATCGCATGTTGTTTACTTGATGTGCTTACGTGCCGATAGCTAAGTTAACAACACAGAGATATTTGAAGCAGTTTTACTCACCGCCTGCGGTTCCAACACACGATCGTGACCCTTTTTCGTTGGGACTGCATTATCCTTAAGAAATAAACGATGTGCAAATCCGGCGTCAAACTGGGCCTTGTTTGTAAAACAAGCATCTTCGAAATGCAGGGAACAAACACAAACACTTGCACAACTCCGTTGATGCTCTGTAAAAATAAACTCCATCCACTCGTCCCTTAATGCTGTTTCTCTTTTGGTAATCTGTGCAGGGTTGTCTTGCCCTGGCAACCAAAAACACACTTCTTTTGTGACATTTCGCGATGCTCTCGCTCTGATCAGTGATTGTCTGTGCTCAGCCTCTCTCTGCTCTGCTATACGGGAGCACGCGCTCTTCCGGCAGACGTGCCCTTAGGACCCATATAAGGATATTCCGCTCCATCTAACGTCACACAGAGCCATACTCGAAAAAAACTTTGCGAAACTTCTGACCGACCGGAAGAGGTATTTTTGGAACAGAAATACTCCTTTAAACGTACAACTTAATTTTTTAAACTTTGTCCATGTTTAGCATGGGAATCCAACTCTTTAACAGTGTAAAAAACGCAGTATGCATGAAATAGCATTTCACCCCTCCTTTAATGTAATAATGATTTTGTGTTTTGAAGAGACATTATGTTTCTCTTTTGGTTAACCTGTTTTTCAAATGCTGTTCTTTGGAGAGATGTGTCTTCCATAGGCCTGCAGACAAGATGAGCCACATAGCCAGATAGGCCTATTATCCTCAATGAAATTCTAATAACTTGTTTTGTAACCTAGTTTGTTGCAGTTATTAAATTGTTTATATAGGCTACCTTTAGAAAAAATTTACACCATGTCAATTTAATAGGCCTATTATTGTTAAGCACTGCATTAGCATTTTTCTTTCAATGTTGTACCTGCTGAGAAATGACTAAACATCTTGGATACTTTTATTTTTAATATATCATTATCAGTCATAATAACCAGAGAACCAGTCATAATTACCTCTCTAAACCTTATTGAAACCTTATCAACCAAAGATCCTTTAAGTTCAACTAAACTGACTGGTAAAACACCATCATAAAAATCTTCCCAAAGTCCAACCATTATAAAGGATATTGAATAAATATCAACCTTGTAAACATATTGATGCATTTGCTGTCATCTCTTTGAATCCCTATGGCTAACGCAGGCTCATAGTCATTTTCGGCAGGTCGTGTGGTTGCGAATTGCTCAAAATACTGAAATGTGCGCTCAGTAAAAAAAAAATTTGCTCAGTGCTGAAAAAAATTAGAGGGAACATTGCTGCGCATGTGTTATTCAGGGTGAAGTAGAAAGACACAGAGCATCTAAACCGAACTGATTCTTTTGGTGAATGATTCTGAACTGATTCTGTGCAAGTGTTATGAGAGCGGGTAAACCGAAGGCTTGAATCAAGGGCAATAATCGCCAATGACGTGATTGCGTGAAGGTGTTTACATGAGGAGGAACAAGGCCCAACAGTTCGCTCTAAACTAAACTGTTCAGGAATTTTGAGTGGCTGGGACGATTTATACCGTAGCAATACAGAGCCAGCCAGTCACATCGGGTGACGTCGAGATAAGCATTTTTTCCAGTGAGCCTTTGATTCCTCTTAGAGAGGATCCATTTCAGTGGTGGAAGACAAACCAGCAGCGATTTCCAATGCTGGCAAAAATGGCAAAAATCTACCTCTGTGCCCAGTGAAAGACTTTTCAGTACTACTGGGGACATTCGTTCCCACACTTGCAACCGGCTGTCACCTGTTAATGCAGAGCGTCTTGTTTTTTTTAAATGAAACTCTCATTTCATGTGAAAGATTCAAGGGTTTTACGTTAATTTAATTATGATGCAGGATATGTGTGTGATCTTCCGTAATATTTGGCTACTGTTCTAATCGTAGCCTATCAGCCTACTAAACAGCCTACTATCCATGTTTATTGAGTTAATGTTCAATTACATTAATTTCAGTTAAGTCACCAAACATAATCAGATTTTTAAAAAGAAAATAAAAACACTTTTCTTTGCATTGCTGCACTTTTATTGAAAGGTTTTGGTTGTTTACTTGGGTAAGTATAAACTTGGTAATTGTCAAAAAAGTTTTTCTTGTCAACCTGGCATAATGTTGCCTATTCTTTTTTTTTCTTTTTTTTTTTACAGTTAAAATAAAATAAAATGAAAAATACATTGCTGTGGACGTTGTTTACTTCATTAATGTTTTACTGTGATAATGGAATAAGGATGTGAGTAGGATTCGGTATTCGGTTTCGGATTCGGCCGAATCTTAAACAATGGATTCGGTATTCGGCCGAACCCCAAAAATCTGGATTCGGTGAATCCCTAAATATTTAATAAATTGTATGATGTATCTTAATGCTAATGTTAGTTCTAATACTGCTAGATAACAGGTGCATTTCTTTTTTTCATTATAATTCACGTAATTCATACCTGGCGAAGTTGTGAAAGATCTGTTTCATGAGAACAACAGAATCATGAATGGAGGAGTATTCAGAGCCATACATACAGAGAAAACACAGCAGAGCTTTACATGAGAGTTTACAGAAATGAAAAGCCCCATAAATCAATTTGATAAGCCTTCTCTAAAAACACACATGACATGGCCTTAGAAATTATTTCATAAAATTCACAGTTTTACTGATTATATTATGAAATTTCAAATGAAGCATTGGTTGACTTGTGGCTTTAGCTACACTGTGTTTCTAAACTCATATCCTACATCAACATTTTTTAAAAAACATTTTAAAAATATGTTTTTAATATTGTTATTTTATTTTGTTTAAAGTTTGAGTTTAGATATCTTTATTATAATAACAGTCTGAGTAATTCTGATTTCTAAACAATAAAAGTGTCATTTTTTGACAAGTGTTTATTTTGGGTATGTCATTTCTGTCTCCATGCAGAGTATTGGGGGGGGGGCAAGGGGTTATTATTGCTTGTGTCTATATATAACCTATAAGTTACTAATTTGACTTTGTTGTCGATTGATTAGATGATCGATTTTGATTGATTTTCCACTATGACAGGATGTTTAAGCTGCATTTAACATTAACTTAGCAGCTAACGTTAACATTAAGTTACTTATTTGCTAGCACTAGCAAACAGCGCGCTTTTCGGCGCCCACCGCTTTTTTCACGTCAGTTTGGGTGACAAAGTCATCTGAAGCAATTCCATAGCTTAATGTGAGGGACATAAGTCTATTAACATCATTAAAGTTTACAGAAACTCGTTTTCCCTCCTCTGCGGCTGTCAATCATAGTCTCCATTCAGTAACGTTATTCAAAACTCTCTCCAATATGATATATTCACATTATAATGCTTGATCTCTGGATAAAAGACTGTGGATTTGCATAAAATTACTTTATTTTAAATTGTTGGAGATTGTTGCTGTTTTTAAACGACTCGCTACCGTGTGCTTGTTAGATCACACACATCACAAGGAATCGCCATCAAACGCGCACAATAACTGGAATTTAAAACTTTGAAGAAACAAAAGGAATTATTTTGTCAAATGATGAGCTTAAACTGTTGTTTCCCATCCTAGATATGCAAGTGACATGACACTACCTCAGATGACAGAGGAGGCAAGAGTTGATTTATGGTGGAATATTGTGAAAAAGACTCAGAGGTACCCAGCGCTCTTCAAGCTTGCACTGTCTGCACTATCCCCTTTTCATGGTCCACAGGTGGAATCAGCATTCAGTGTAATGTCCAACATCCTGCAAGCCAAAGCTGCAAACCTAAGTGTTGAGACATATGAGTCCTATCAAGTGGTCAAATACAACCTGAAGGCCATGCAGGTGTCGGCCATTCAGTACTACTCCCGGAAGACAAAGGAGAGTCCTGTTAATGTACAGCTGTGCAGAAATGTAAAAGGCCTTATCACTCTGAGAAGCCAACGGCCGGGAAGAAAATGGCAAAAGATGCCATCGTGGCAGCAGCTATGAGTGCCAGGCGCAAATTCCAAAAAAAAACGTGTCGAGGCTCTAAAAAAGCTTGCTACAAAGGCTAAAGAGTCTTAGCTGTTAAAGTTGGGTAAAAATGCATTATAGATTTTTTTGATCTGATTCAAAATCTTGAGGGAATTTCTTAATACAAAATTATTGCTAGCTAATGTATGTATAGATTTACACTCTGTAAAAAGTAAAGCTGGGAGAGAAGACTCTGGCACTGACATCGCCTCTGCACGTACCCATAAAGGAGAAGTCTCAGGTAGCATATCATCCAGAATACCCCTTTGCCAGAAAGTGAGAGCCCTGGCATTTGCTGCCCAATAATAATGCTTAAGGTTGGGAAGGCCAAGGCGTCCACAATCAGGTTTTTGCAAGTGGGCTTTTGCTATGCGAGGTGTTTTACCATTCCATACAAATGAAAGAATTATTGAATCAAGTTGCTTAAAAAAAGTTGCCGGCAAAAAAATTGGGAGATTTTGAAAAAGATATAGAAACTTAGGAAGAGTATTCATCTTTATCACATTCACACGGCCAATTAGCGATAAAGGGAGCAGTTTCCAGCTTTCAATGCTTCGTTTAAGTTTATTAATCATGTCTAACAAATTTAAATTAAACAGCTGCTTAGGGTTCTTTGAAATTTTCAGTCCGAGACATGTAAAGTGATCATCCACTATTTTAAATGGTATACTGCTCAAAAAAGTATCACTTAATTTATTTGTTAGGGGCAAAAATTCACTTTTTACTCCAATTTATGGTGTATCCTGAAAGTTTACTAAAAGTGTCAATGTAATCTAAGATTTTCGGGACAGAAACCACAGGATCTGTGATATACAGTAAAAGATCATCTGCATATAAGCTTATCATACTTTCAGCATTGCCCAAAGAGATTCCATGGATATGTGGATGAGTTCTAATTCCTACCGCTAATGGCTCGAGCGCAATGTTAAGAAGTAGAGGTGAAAGAGGATCACCTTGTCGTACACCCCGGTTCAGCTCAAAAGAGCTGGATCTAATACCATTGGTCAATACAGATGAGGACGGATGGAAGTAAACAATTTTGATCCAGTTGATAAATTTGTCGCCAAATCCGAACTGTTTCAAAGTCTCAAACATATATGGCCACTCAATCTGATCGAAGGCTTTTTGAGCATCTAGTGAAATAACGGCTGCAGAATTGTCGGCTAACTGATGATCAGAATATAAAACATTAAGTAGTAGGCGGACATTACAGAATGAAATCCTTCCTGGAATAAACCCAGTTTGGTCAGGATGAATAATTGTTGAGATATGTTGTGCTAATCTGGAAGCCAATATTTTAGTCAAAACTTTTTGATCAAAATTTAAAAGAGCAATGGGTCTATAGTAAGCTGGATCTGTTTCAGCTTTTCCTTTTTTCAGAATTACACAAATATTTGCTACATACATAGAATCAGGAAGCCTTTTCCTTTGCATTGAATCTTGTAGCATTCTCAGCATTTAAGGGGCCAGCTTCTTACTAAAAGCTTTAAAAAATTCACAGCCAAACCCATCCGGGCCTGCTGCTTTCCCAGATGGAAAAGATTCTAGATCAGACCTAGAGGATTCACTAAGTTTTGGAAGATTAAGTTTAGAAAAAAAGTTATCATAATTAAGGTCAGAATCTGTAATTTTAGAAGTATATAGTTCAGAATAAAACTCCCTGAAACATTCATTTATCTTATTAGGATTAGTTATTAGAATGCCTGTTTTTGATTTAATCATATGAATTGCCTTCTTGGCTTGTTCACCCCTCAATTGCCTAGCAAGCAACTTTCCAGGTTTATCCCCTAACTCAAAATTCTTCTGCTTGAGTTTGAGGAGGTTACCTATTTGGCCATTTAGGATAGAATTATATTCATATTTTAATTTTAATATTTTATTATAATCAGACTTTGAGAGTGACACTCTATAAGCTTGTTCGAGTACCGGCAAAGTTTCCTCTATTTTCCAAAGCCTACTATTTAAAGCCCGTTTTTTAGACGACTCAAATGATATAATATGGCCTCCCATTACGACCTTAAAGGTATCCCACAAAATTGAATCTGAAACCTCGCCATTGTCGTTAGTCGCAAAAAAACTCATCCATTTTTTTAGTTAAATGTAAAATAAAAGTTGAATCTTTGATTAGCATTGGGTTGAAACGCCACGAGTAGTTTCCTTTTTGCAAAACACTTTTAATTTGGAGTGTAACTGGGCTATGATCAGATATTACTATATTGTGATATTTAGTATTATTAATATTGGAAATCAATTCAGATGTTACCAAAAAGTAATCAATTCTAGTGTATGATTTGTGAACATGGGAGTAAAAGGAATAATCCCTATCAGTCGGATGTTGAAGCCTCCAAATGTCAACCATGTTTCTAGATTTGATTAAATTGTTAAGTGTTTGTATGGAGGTGGTTGTAGGTGGTGGTTTTGACGATAATTTATCCATATAAGGATCTAAATAACAGTTGAAATATCCACCTATTATTACATTTGAAGAATTTGCATCAGGGATTACACTAAAGATTTTGTGGAAAAAGTCAGAGTCATCAAAATTGGGGCCATATATATTAAGCAAAGTTATTGGGAAAGCATTAATATGCCCATATACCATTATATATCTACCCTGGGAATCAGCAACCATGGATGAAAGTCGAAAAGGAACATTCTTACGAAAAAGAATAGCTACACCTTTTAATTACATGGCTAAGCCCTCTTACATTCCAGGAAGCCAATGTTAAGGCTTCTTCCGTAATGTTAGACATAAAATTCTACAACAAAAAAAATTGAGACATTGAAATGAGGCAGTTCAGAGAGAAAAAAAAAACAGAAGAAAAAAAACAAGCACATAAGACAGGAACATGTAAACTTTTAGAACTTAGAACAAAGTCGACCCATCCCCTCCCAGCCCTGGCTTCCCCGAAATGAAGCACATTGTCCCTAATTCGACCCGAGAACACTACTCACATGTAAGTAGTATGAAAAACCATCACCAGTCACTACGATCGCGGAAAACCCGCTCTACTCCACTTCCAAGTTACAAACATTTTAGTCTATAACTATTAACAATGACGCCGTCTATAAAGATGCTGTTTTGGAAACACTCTTGATGAAAACAACAAAAATGATAACGTATCAACAGGCAGTATGAAGCATTTTAAGAGTAATACCAGTGTTGCGCATATGTCTCTACCCCGGTCTTAGCTTAGTCTCCACAAATTTCGCCTCTACAGGGTCAGTGAAGGTCTGGAACTGTCCATTGTGCTGAACACGGAGACGTGCAGGAAAGCGGAGACTGTGTGTTGTCTTTAGCTCTCTCAAGTCGCGCATCACGTCGCTGAACCCCCTTCGCTGTTCCATAACTTTTGCAGTGTAGTCCAGAAAAATATAAACCCTGTGACCATTGTATTCCAGGGTGCGATCCCGGCGAAGTTGGTCTTTTGCAAATCAGTCAAAGTCGCTTCGAGAGAGCACAGGCGGTCCTCGTGGTCTCGTGTTTGACCCTCAACAGTCTCCACTCTCTCCACGAAATCCCGTGCCGATGTCTGTAGAGACCTAAAGTCTTCCTCAAACTTGTCAAATCTTTCATTTATTGTCACAAGAATCCTGTTTGATATCTTTTCCCGCATCGACGGTGTATTGTCGTCAGCAGAGGCTTGGCTAGCAGCGGGATTAGCTTCGTCACAACTAGCCAACGGCTGAGGGCCGGTGTCCTGACATTTTATAATACCCTGTCAGATTTTCCTACCCGGGTTTACTGCGCACACGCACATCAATATCGCGTCCTTTGTCTCATGCTAAACAACGATATTTAATGTATCTGCATTACTGTAAGGGTAGGTTTAGGGTTGGTGTAGGTGTAGACTTTAATAAAAACGCAATCTAATTGGTAGAAAATAATATTTATTGTTGGTTTCCTGTAGCTGTATCCCTTCTAGCTACAACCGCGAATATAACACATAATTACTGTATTTGCAGTACTGTAAGGGTATGATTAGGGTTGTGGTAGGTGTAAACGTTAATAAACCATAACTTTACCATAGAATTTTTCGTTGTGGAATTGTACTACCCACTGTTTTAGTGGGAGGTAGGAAAATCTGACAGCGTAGGACAAATCGACAGAACACCGGAACTTTTCGAGGCTTTTGCCGATTTTAAAGGCATTTTGCGCATCCAGGTGTTTACTAATTGAGAGACACAAACTAAATAAAGTTCACAACACACGTATATGAAATAAAAATGAAGACGGCATTTAGTTTCACTCGTTGAAGAAACTTGGTGTGGAGGAGCTCGATAAAACACGTCTACTCCATGCGCACCTCAGCAGCGCCCCCCAAGACACATGATTCTTACGCATCATAAAAGAATGGCCTTGCCTGATTGATTTACTTTTTCCAAGAACATCAGCTCAAATGATTGAGCCCAAGATATCGCTGCATTGGTACCATTTATTCTATGAATTGCACTATGTGGTTCAAAAAGAAAATGGATAAGTATGTATTACATAAATCTTGCCTGGGAAATTAATGTAATTTGTCATAATTAATTCTAATTTAGGTTTCTCAATCAGAAGGAAGGTATAGTATTTTAATTAATTGATTCATTTATTTTTGCTTTGGATTTTTAGATGATCCTCGACAGAATTGTAAGGACAACTGTTGACAGTGACGATGAAGAATACAGTAGCTGTTGTCTGGAGGTCACATACAGGGTTACAGGTTTCCTTTGAAAATACATTGAAAATGGTAGGTATAAACGAGATCTTTTGATACAGAATTATGAAGCAGTGGCAGACAGTAACTAAATATTTTTACTTTGTTACTACATTTAAGTAAACTTAAACTTACATTTAAAGTAAAGTGTATGTACTTTTACTTTGTCTGTTACTTTTACACTATTGCATTACATACTACATAATATAATATCATACTTTTTACTCCATTACATTTCATAAAACCAACCCAAAAATGATTCTGTCTCAAATAATGAGTCTGATTCCTGAACAAGCTAATTGTCTTCAGTAAACCTGTTAAATTAGTTTTTTGCAAATTGCACTGAATGATTCATTCGTAAATTGAACAAATACCACATCTGTTTTATAAATCATGTGGTCTGCATTTTCCAAAAGCATAACAAGCTTAAGTTGATTGTAGCTCCATGACAATCTATAATCACCTTAAGTTCTTTTAGAAAAGGCAGCCCTGGTCAGAGCAAGGTTTTAGTTAACTAATAACTGATTGAAATTATTCAATAAGAGCTAGAAAAAGATTTATTATTCTTAAATCAGCGTCTCTACATGTGTGACAGCCATTCCATTTCCGTTGAATTCCAACACAAACACAGCTGATTCTGCTTAATGAAGTACTGATTAGGTGATCCTGAAAAAGCTAGCTGCAGGGCAAAGCTAGAAAAAAGTGCGTCATCAATGAGAAGCAAAGAGCCAGGCTGAGGTTTGCTAAGGAACACATTGATTGGATTTTAGAGTACTTAATGGTTTTATTACAGTATTAATATTTTGTTAGAGTATCTGTACTGGATTTGTGTACTTCGTTCTTAAAATATACAAACCAACTTTTGAAGTGTGGTACTTAACCTATGGTATCAATTGTTCAAAAACAAACTAGTCCTAGGCTAGGTTTTACAAAATTGAAACCGATCGTCTTCAGACCATGCTGGCAAAAAGTTATGGAATTCAAGTTGATTTGTCCAACTGTTCTTGAATAACATGTGAACCAAACATGGTGCGTTATAACAAGCATGATCTGAGATTACCTGCAGTGTTAATGTGCAGTGCCCCCTAGTAGTCTTTAGATTGGGAACATTATGCCTAGTCAAATGAAAATAAATTTTCCCATGTTAGCCATTTTTGGCATCAGCCATTTTGGATTTTTTAAAACGCATCATGTATCATCACAAAATTTGGTATTGGTTTCAGCTAGTGCCACTTGGTTGTAAAATCGAATATTCACATGCTTATAACTTTTGTAGACTCCTGAATCTTTGCTGAGTCCGGCGATACCAAACATGCCAGGTTTTGCCTTATGGCTTGTGCAAAGTTGCATTTTAGCGCTTAGCCCTCTGGAGTCGACCAACACATTTTGTGGCAAATCTATAAAAGGTCTGCTTTTATTTGTATACACATATAATGACAACAAAACTTTTTCCATTGGCAAAATAAAGAAAACAAACAGGGTGTGCTTGTAAGGGTCCATGTACCTTCGGATAATTCCTTTATTCGTTTTTGTTTTCAAAATGGAAAAACGAATAAACCGTTCGTTTTTTGCATATTCCACCATATTCATGAACATAAAAAAACAAATGTGATACATATTTTTAGGTTGTTTTCCTCAATATCTATTTAAATGCAACAAATAAATATACAATAAAACAAAAACGAAAAAAATAAGCTTTTTGATTCACAAAAACGTTTTGCTGTACCGGATGTTCCCTCCCTCTCGCTCTGCAAATGTGGTAACGTTATTCATCAGTCATGGGGTCAGTGCTAAATGATCAAACTGGAAACATAGTTAATATGATAAATAATGGAGCAACGTATTCTGATGTTTCCGTTGCTTTGGCGTCCATTGGAATTGAAAGAGGCAATTCCGTGTCCAGCATAAAAAAGTTCCTTGGCAGCCGCAACCTGGTAAAGAGGGGGCTTTTGTCCGATGATAATTTGGAGGTGGCAGTTGCCAGTGCTGTTCGAGAGGTATGTGTAGTTTTATAACTGATGCTACTCTTAAGGGATCTGTACATTTTCCGTCATTTTACAGCCAGACATATCCAGTTTAATGTTTTTATGTATACAGACTGGACCAACATTTGGGCGAAAAATGATGACCAGTTACCCGGCCTCAAAGGGACTGCGCGCTGCAGAACGCCGTGTGGGATCAGCACTGAGGCTTGTCCATCAACCTTACCACCAAGCTCGCTTACAGGTGCCTACTTTACAGCGTTATTTCTCCTGTGTCTAATTGTTTAACCACTCATTTACTCACTCACTCACTCACTCACTCACACGACTGTGCTGTGTTATCCTTCAGGGAACTCTCTATAAGCTTAATGTTTTTTCTAGTGTAATACTATATTTCATCACCCTACACCAACCCCACGATTAAACCTGCTCCTTACAGGAAATTTCAGCATTTTTACTTAATCAGAAAAACTGTTTTTGTATAATTTATACTAAGCTTTTTTACCCATCGTGACACAAGTCCCCATGTGTATTAAGTTCCCTCCCTACTGGAATATAAAAACAGCTACACACACACATTGAGTTTTTATGTTTTATGAGGATAGACAGTACATTGACATAATGATTTTTATACTTCTGAAACTAATGTATTCTATCCTTTAATCTTAAAACTACCCACCACAGAAAACATGTTTTTGCATTTTAAAAAACACCACTTAGTATGATTTATTGATCTTTTACATGCACAGACACACATACATACATATACAGCCTTAATCAGCTAGTAAACTCATAAATTGTCTACCATTTACATTCTCAGGGAGCACGGAACTTCAACCCAGTTCCATACAATGCAGAGTATTTTGGTCACAAATTACATATGGACCAAAACGAGAAACTCATTATGTTTGGAGTTACGCATGTGGTAGGAGTTGATGGATACAGCAACAGAGTTGTTGGGCATGCAACCATGCCTATCAAGAACAATCTTACTATCTATGAGGAGGTATTCAGGTGAGTTGGTGTTTGTATGATAGTCATTCTACTCAATTTCATAGAGCAGTGAGCAATTTGTAAATGCTTTCCTTAAATGTATTTCAGACCAGCCATTCTGTCCAATGGAATGTGGGATCAAGTACGTGTAGACTGCGGGAAAGAATTGTACTTATGTCTGTTTATGCAAGAGATTCTATCTGCATACAGATATAATACAGCAAGAGAGCCTTACAAACAGACGCAGGTATTTATTTTTATGACTCATGTGTATTTTTTGAACCTTCACCTATTAAGTCATATATTCATATTTTATGTGTATAAAATGGTGGACTGCACAATTGTGATTTAACAGTTTTACTTAGAACCACAGGATTGAGCGACTGTGGCCCGAGATAAACAACCGGGTCAATTATCCCATTAAGGAGGCCTTGATTCAGCTGACAGACCAGGAAATTATAGACATGGAGGACCCAACCATTCGCTTTTGTGTGTCCAATCTTGCCTGCCAGATTGCCCATATTGGCGTAGGAAGAGTAGTGGACTCATGGAATGCCCACAGAATTCCAGGTATCCTTATTATATGTATACTGTATATATGCATACAGATATATTTATTAGAACACTAGTATTTTCAGCAGCAAAACCATGGTTTTAAGTCAGTTTTTTTTATCTTTTTGCTGTAGTGTCAGTAGGAAATATCAGTTTACATTTCCAAACCTTCAACCATTAATTGTAATAATGCAATAAGATTTGTTTGCTCCACACAGAGATCTGATCATCATCGGTCTGTCTGGATTGACATGAAGAAACAGAAAAAACTGAGACAGACTCAATCCAGAAGAGCTGTGCCAACGCCTCCAAGATGCTATTTTAGCAGTACTGTAGCTTTGCCGGTTTCTTGAAGCATCTTGGAGACGTTGGAGCAAACAAAAATCTAATTTGATTATTACAATTAGTGGTAAAATTTATGTTTGGAAATGTAAACTGATATTTCCTACTGACACACTACAGCAAAAGATAGAAATAACCCATTTAAAAATCATTTTTAGCTGGTGAAAACACTAGTTTTCCATTAATATTTGCGACCGCTGCATATAAACACTTAAATTCTCTGCAGGAAGAGGTGTCCCAAATGCCTTGGGGGAAGGTGGTTGTTTCAAAAAGATAAATGAAGACCTGCTACCGAATGCCACAGTCGCGGCAAACATGTACTTAGGTGAAATGGGATCCTCACTGACCACACCAACAATGTTTGGCATCTACCCTTTCTTAACAGAAGAGGACTGTGCATGTGCAGAGCAGTTCTTTATTGAAGAGTTTCCTGACCTGACTGTCCTATACAACAGTATAATTAACAATGACTACAGAAAATTTCAAGAAGCAGTTATGTGCCTTATTAATATTACTTGCAGATATTCAGATCCTTAAAGCAGGTCTACATATCTCCATTCACTCTGTGTATTTTTAGTTTTAACTGATTATAGTTATGTAAATTATTAAATAAGAGGGTCTCAATGTTGGAAATTTAGTCAGTTAAGTGTTCTTGATAAACATTTAAATACAGTATTTCCACCAATATCGATTTTTATTAAATCAAATCTACCTTCATGTACTTGCTTAGAACATTTATTAAACTGCATTCATTGAACAATGTTAAATACAATTTTCCTTGAAAATGAAAATGAGGGCAGGCAAATAAAATATCTTAAAACATCAACAGTTCTCCCTTCTTTGCCCTGATGTAATGGAACATTGGTGTTACAGAACATCTCCATACTAACTAAAAATAGGTAAGGATTTTAGAACCTGGAACACTAAAATAAAAAAGACTCCTTTAAAGAGACATTATAAAACACATTTCAGTTTCAGACTAACTCTTTTACCACGTCGAGAACTGTTGACAGACCAGCCACCCGAATTATGTTAAGTAGAGAGCACTCAGATCTGCATTTCAAACACTGGTTGAAGGTTAATGCCCATTCTTCAATACAGACTCTACATCCAACTATGCTCCGGCAACATTGCGACAGCACTGGCTCATTGATGATCTCTGTAACAGAATGAAAGATGTGCATTAATACTGCATCAACCATTCAGTAGCCTATATTTTAACATGTTAAGGCAGTGTTTCTCAACCCCAGTTCTGGCGACCTCCAGCCCCGACTTGGCACATTTTGTAAGGGAGACATACAAAATGTGCAGAGCAGTGGGTTTTCAGGACTGGAGTTCAGAAACGCAGTATTAAAATATACTGGAATATTTATGTAGCAAAAAATAATAAAAAAGTGTTTCTTTGGTAAAACCTTAAATAAGTAAAAGAAAATCGGAGTTCATAAGTTTTTGTAACCAATAAAATTTTTTGTTTGGAATATGTTGGTTCAGTTCACTGCTTGACCACTGAGGCATTAGCATTCATAATCACCACTGCTGATGGATTGGCAAAGTAACTGGTAAACTGTTAACTACTGTAGCCAGTGACTAAGTCTAAGACTACAAAGTTTTTTTTTTTTTTTTTTTTTTTTTATAAAAGCAAGAAAATGGGTGCTTTTGGCATCAAGTTACTACAGAATGTTGTGAAGTAGACGTTTGTCATACATGTACAGTAGAAGCAAGAATGCAGCTGCTTTTCCATCAGATGCTGCTGCTTAAAGTCACTACTAATTTGCACACACATCTGTAAAAAGAATGTGTATGCAATCTATCTGTTCATTCTACACTCATAAAAATTGCAGGTTTATTTTTCATAAACTCTAAACTGTGATGTTAATACATCAGACTCTTGGTCTTTCAAACCTCTACAAACAAGGCAGGTAAAAGCCTCCTTGAGCTGTGATGCCTGCTGCATGTTGATTTGACTTCTTTCTCTTGTGGGCAGGGTGGTAAGCTCTCGGAGTCTGAAAGAGACACTCTCTAGACCTTGAGATGCCTCCAACACCTCCTCGATTTTTTCTAGAATATCCTGCAATCCAGAATCTTCTTCCCTGCATAAAAGAAGGAGGCAAATTACAGCTTGTAACTAGATCAATAATTATATGCACCAGTTTAAGTAACAAAGGCCCAGTTTCACAGTCAGGGCTTAGCTTAATCCAAGACTAGGCCTTAAGAGATATATGATTTTTAAATGCCTTTTATAAAAATGTCTCAAAATAAACATTACTGGTGTGTATCTTTAGACAAAACAATGGCAGCGACATTTTCAGATGTTGGCACAAATAACTTTCAGTTAATATGCCTAAAACATGCATTTCAATCCACCTTTTTCCTCATAGCGGAAGTATGCCTATGGGTGAGACAGACTTCCATTTCATTAGCCGCTATAAGTAAATAATGAGGAGAATAACAATGTACAGTAAACTGTAAAACTGTTTGCAGTACAAACCAGTGTGTTCTTAATTAAGATAACAGATTAAAATAATATGATAGGACTTCAATTGTCAATATCAATATCCAGCAGCAAAACAAACTGTTTTGTACAGCTAAATATAGCTGGATGCAAATGAGACCGGAAGCTAGACAAATAGAATTTACAAATGGCGGCGCCCATTTTTACGTCAGGAAAAAGGTGGATATGAGACTAGTCTTAGTTAAAAGTAACAAAAACTATGAATAGATCCAATAAAATATCAATCACCTCATCCTTTTTCTTCTGTGTTGAAGCCTAGAAAAATGGCTTATGATCATCGCGTTCATTTTTCTGGAGTTTTGTCTCCAATACTGGGAACTTTGCTAAGCAAATAACATTGTATTTTATTACAAACTATCGGTGTTCATTTGTTACCTCATGTTCCTTCTGAATCCATTATTTCATTCCAGTTGGAATCCAGTAGTACAGGGGATTCTGAAGCCCTAAGGTCAGCCTGAAGCTTCGCAACAATGCCCGGAACATTGGCCTCAGCTTCAGAGAACTTTACAACAACAACGCTTTTTGGAACTGGTTTTCCATCGACCACTTCTGCAACATTTATTGCTCTGAAATTTGGAAACAGATTCAACATTTGCTAAATTGCTGTTAATGTTTAATGTAAGAACTTCTATACCAACAGTTGGATCGACTGTATTGATGCAAACTATTCAACTTTTCTCTCGCTCTCTTTTTTTTTTTTTTTTGAATTGAAAGTCGGGCTGTAATTTATGTGATTTGTGTAATTCATAATTATTGTGGGGACAATAACATTTTTCTGTCTTGCATTTTCAACATATTAAGAATACAACTTAAATTGAATAGGTGCATACTTTAAAATAAAAATATTTTTTTGCAGTTCAGATTGATTACTTTACAAAAAAACCTTATTTATTTAGTTCCTTTACCATAACCACAGTGGTCTGGTCTTAATATTTTCAAAACAATAGTTCCCCTAATGTTCTAAATATGAGTATGGCCTTGTTTGGTATAAATAAAAAACTTAGTTGAAAAAAATCACCAGAAACAATGATACAGAGAAAGAGGAAAAAACTGTTTTTAATTATTTTTATTTTTCAATAAAGAAAATTATGAAATTATTTTAAATAATTAATATTAATCATAATTTTATTGGTAATAACATTACATGCCTAGGACGTGCCAGCTATGTCGCCAGCTGGTAAATCGAGAAATTACCAAAAAGTACCAACCCATTACTAAACCAGTACATCATGTGTTAACTGGGAATAAATCTATTACATTTCGTACAGTTTTATGGGCAGGATTTGTTTGTATACATATATATATATATATATATACATATATATATATATATATATATATATATATATATATATATATATATATATATATATATATATATATATATATATATAAAGTTGTGAGTGGTCTTTTGTAGTAATATGAGACATTATATGTTGATCACACAGACTGTCTATTATAAAAAACGAAACCCTAACGATAAAACTTTATTTTAGACACTTACTTTGCTTATTTGTGTACAATATCTTATAAGTTGTAAGTTTTTATGAAACTATAATGTAATGTGCAATGAAAAGTACAGGTTTAACTCTACAGGTTTATCTTTGTAAACAAAGCTATCAGGTATGTAGTTGTATGTAGAAATGTTTTGTCTTTTGTTTAACATTTTTACAGTGCAAACAAAAGAGCAATTTTTTCATATTAAAGTGCAAAACAATATAAATAAATATTAATAAATAATAATAATAATAATAATATTAAGTTACCAACCAAGTTTTTTTTGTTTTTATAAAAAAACACCACCACCAAAAACAACAATAAAAAACGAATGGTTTATAATGGTATGGAAATTGGAAACCATTACATTTTCTATTGTGTTTTGGGCAGAGGTCTATTGCTATAGAATGTAATCAGACTGAATAAACTTTTTTTTGCACTAAAAATCTTTTTATATGCACTGTTTGTTCACTTCACTTGTTTGCACTCTATCTGCCATGTGCCTTGCGCTGCTTTATTAAACTTTATTTAAATTTTTTTTTTACATTCCCTTATTGTATAGCTGTATCTTATATTTTATATTTGATCTAGATTTTTAGGCTCTACTGTTAATGTTATCTGTATGCACCGGGGGTCTGAGAGTAACGCAATTTCAATTCTCTGTATGTATGTACATGTGGAAGAATTGACAATAAAAGCAGACTTGACGTGTAATGTGCAAAATACAGGTTTTTATTAACTCTGCTTATTTTTTATAAACACACCTATTATCATGTATGTGTAGAAGCATTTTGTATTCTATCTTTAACATTTTTATGAACAGAGCAAACAGAATGGCACTTTTTTCACATTAATGTGCAAAAGGAGCTTCTCTCACTATCAATTTAACCGGAGGCTATGGTTAATCCTCTCCCGCTCTCAGATGCATGCTCTGACACGAGCAGTGACGCGCGCACGCGCGCGCATACGTCAATTCTTTCATTTACTGTACATAGTTTACTGCTGCACTGCACAGAAATTACTACCTACATTTACTACCTACATAACATATGGCTGAAAAACGCCACGAAAACCTATGTGTCATCAAATATAGCCGTCTTGTGCTTAAGATGGCCTTAATGTGCTATACCACCACTGGTCGCCAGAGGCTGCAGCTGAACTTCCGGTGGACTAAAACGCATTTTTTTCATAAAAATAATTTATTTTTCGTTTTTGTTTTATTGTATATTTATTTGTTGCATTTAAATAGATATTGAGGAAAACAACATAAAAATATGTATCACATTTGTTTTTTTTATGTTCATGAATATGGTGGAATATGCAAAAAACGAACGGTTTATTCGTTTTTCCGTTTTGAAAACAAAAACGAATAAAGGAATTATCCGAAGGTAAACGGACCTTGTAAGCCATCTTGGTCTGCATGATCTTCATTTAGACACGTGTCATTAAAATTAACTGTAACTGAGCAAAAACTCAACAAAGAGACATGAGAGATATATCTATAAGCTTAACATGTCTATTTTTAAACTAAGCAAGTTTTATCGAAAACAAATATTCTGTGATAAAGTAATCCATATGAAATCAATGCAATGTCCAGTCTTTCACGTCTCTTGTCATTCAGCAAAATAAAACATAAATTACAGTAAAATAAACTATTAAAAACATAAATAGAAGTCCGTGAATATGTATATGAATAAATATGTCAAACAAAGGAGGATTTACTAAAGAAGGAGACTGTAGCGCCTTGAACACCCTCGCACCTTAATCTACCACGCACCGCTGAGTAGATGCGCAATGAACTTGAAGCGCAGATACGGTGTCTGCACTACTTTGAAGTGTAGTTGGCATGTTTTCCCCGGTGAATGCATTTATTCAGTGAAATCATAGCCTTTTGAAGTTTGATCAATACTTGTCTTTCTGTCCCAAAAGACCTCTTATAATTTAGACTTTTTGTACCATTTAAGTTTTCATGGCCTTTAATTTAAACTATTAGACGTTTTAAGAACCTGCAGGGTATCTTCACATTATTTAACAGCAAATTTAATAACTTTTAAGACCTTTTTAAGTCCTCTAAAAGGAAAATTTAAGACTTTATCTAAACAAAAAAACAGGAAAATGTTCAGTCCGACAACACAGATTGATGTGGCAAAGCATTAGTGTGGCACAGCTCACCACAGCCACGCTCAAGACAAAGGGGCGCGAAAATTTTTATACCAAGTGCTGATTGACCTTACAACCCTGACATGGTTGACTATGTATAAACTATCAGCCTTTAAGGTACTTCAGGTAATTTCTCAATTCTGGCCCCTCATAGCAGTTTGAAAAAGACATGAAAGACAGCCCCAGGACATTACAAAAGCCCACGTATTCATCATACTTGATCTAAATTATGGGTAAATGTTGCTGCCTAATAGCCTTGAGCTGGGTTTGGGGGTTCTCCCCCATGAAAATGTTGTTCAGGGTCTGATTAGTGTTTTCAATGTCATTTCAGAGACACAGATAAATGCAAGCACATTCAATAATCTATGCATAGACCTAATGAATGACAGACAATTGTAGGAAAGATCAGGATCAGAAATGTATTGCATGTTCCAGTAGTAGGAGATCCATGACTTTCCAATTTACTGTGGGTCCATCCATTGACACAGAAAGCATGTTCCTTAAATTAAGTTCCTTGGTGCCCTCCTGAAATTATAAAAAAAATAAAATCAAAACAAAGTCCACCTCAAGAATGATAACATTTTCATTCATGTTCACTCAGATTAAATTTATGCATTTAGCAGACGCTTTTATCCAAAGCGATTTACAGTGCATTCAGGCTATCAATTTTTACATATCATGTGTTCCCGGGGAATTGAACCCCCAAACTTGCTTGCTTGCTAGATCAGTGCTCTACCAGTTGAGCTACAGGAACACTAGATTAGATGGTTTGTCTAAAGTAGTGATTCTCAAACTGTGGTCTGGGGACCACTGGACGTATGCCAGATTACCAAAGAGGTCTGTGAGCAAAAGTCATCCACCAAAAATGACTGACATGGACTGTGACACCGTTGAACCATTTCCAATTCACTTCTCATGACTTGGTTTCTAATCATGCACATTATTAGCAGGTGAAGTTAGCCATGGTTTCAGAAGACTAAAATGGCCTGCATTTTTGCATGCATTAGGGATGATCATCAAGCCAAATATGTCAAGCTTTTTTTATTTATTTTTTTAAATTGGCTAAGTGGTCCTTGATTTGAAAGAAAAAATGTTTTAGAAACAAGTTAAGCCATAGTGAATGCTCACAAATTGGGCCTATGTGATAGGGTTCAGAATAGAATAGAATAGCCTTTTATTGTCATTGCACTGTGAAGTTACAACGAAATTAGGGTGCTCCCTCACCCATCAAGATACATAAAAAACAACATACATAAAACAATGGCAGACAAACAAACAATATTCACTCATAAATATAATAATTTAATATAAACAGTAATAAATATGTGCAAAATAGTATAAAAAGTATATATATACACCTATGTCTTCCTAACATTTTTCATATACATAACAGCTAATAAAAATCTTTGATTATCTATAGTTATTTTAAAAACAAGAGAATGCAAAAGTACTTGACTTATTGCCTTGGGGCGATTAAGAATTAATTTCATTTAAGAGCTTGTGTGTGTAAAACCATGAGTATTTGCAGTTCGTATAGCCCAGGGGAAAAAACTGTTTGTCATCCTACTAGAATGTGATTTGGTTGACCTGTACCGTCTCCCTGAGGGCAGCAGATCAAACAAGCGGTAGGCAGGGTGTGAGGAATCAGTAGTGATGGCTTTGGTTCTTCTGAGACAGCAGGATGTGGATATGTTTTCCAGGCTGGGCAGAGGACAGCCAATTATCTTATGGGCAGTGTTAATGACCCTCTGCACCGCTTTTCTATCCTCAGCGGTTGAGCCTGCATACCAAACGCTTAAACAATATGTGAATATGCTCACTACAGAGGAGTTATAGAAAGCCAGCAGCAGCTTTGTGTCCATATTGTTCTTTCTGAGGACACGTAAGAAGTGTAGCCGCTGCTGGGCCTTCTTAACCAGGGCCCTGATGTTGTGGGTCCACGAGTAGTCAGAAGAGAAGAAGAGATGTAGGTGCCCAGAAACTTAAAGTTGGTGACAATTTCCACCTGGGCTCCATTTATGAGGAGGGGGGTGTAATCCTGTCTCTGCTTCCTGAAGTCCAGAATTAACTCTTTTGTTTTTGAAATATTTAAAGTCAGGTTATTTTCTGAGCACCAGCGCGATAAAACCTTCACCTCTGCCCTGCATGCTGACTCATCCCCATTTAAAATACATCCAACCACTGTGGTGTCATCAGCATATTTTATAATATGGTTAGTTGGATAAATTGGAGAGCAATCATAGGTGTACAGTGCTTACAGCAGTGGGCTCAAAACACAGCCTTGAGGAGAGCCAGTACTCAGCGTTAGTGTGGAGGATTGATGTGGGCCGAATCTCACGGATTGTGGACGGCTCGTTAGAAAGTTTTTAATCCAGTTACAGGTGGAGAGGGGGATCTGCAGCTGTAACAGTTTACTGTGAAGAATGTCCGGAATAATTGTGTTAAAAGCTGAGCTATAGTCCACGAAGAGCATCCTTACATAGCTGTTCTTGTTCTCCAGATGGCTCAGCGCTGTATGAAGTGTAAGGGCGATAGCATCCTCTGTGGACCTGTTTGCCCGATAGGCAAACTGGTAGGGGTCGAAGAAAGGGGGTAGGCAGTCTCTAATGTGCTGGGAGACTGATCGCTCCAGGCACTTCATAATTACAGACGTCAGAGCGATGGGTCTATAGTCATTTAAGGTGTCTATGGCAGGTTTTTTGGGAATGGGAATAATAATGGAGGCCTTCAGACATGTGAGAATAGTGGCATGTGTCAGGGAGAGATTGAAAAGTTTTGTGAGGATCCCTGCCAGCTGGTCTGCACATGCTTTAACCACCGCTTCTGGGATGTCATCTGGACCAGCAGCTTTTCGTGGATTTACCGCTCTCAGGTACTTCCTAACCTCATGCTCCTGAAGAGAGAGAGATGAACTGCTGGAGCCGGGTGGTAGGGGCAGTGACTGCCGATGTATGGTAGTGATCTCAAACCGGGCAAAGAAGCTGTTTAGCTCCTCCACCAGGATGCTGCTGCTGGAGGATGTAGAGGGGGGGTGGCCTTTATAGTTGGTTAAGGCCTGTATACCCCTCCACATCTGTCGTGGGTTATTATCAGTCAGATGACCCTCTACTGGCCTCTTATAAGAATCCTTTGCCTGCTTAATACCCCTCCTCAGGTCCGCCCTGGCAGTGCTGTATAGAGCTCTGTCTCCTGTCTTGAAGGCCAGGTTACGGGCTCTGATCAGAGTCTGGACTTCACTTGTCATCCATGGCTTCCTGTTTGGGAAGATCCGTACGCGTATTTCCTCTGTGACGTTTCCAATACAACACTTGATGTAAAAGAGGACAGACTCAGTGTGTGTGTCCAGGTTCTGATCTTCAAAAATACTCCATTCTGTGCATGCAAAGCAGTCTTGCAGCTGAATGAGTGCCTTTTCGGGCCAGGCTGTGATGGTCTGTATGGCTGGTTTTGTTTGTCTCCTGAGGGGGGTGTAGGCTGGGGAGAGAAGCAGAGAGAGGAGAGAGGGCGAGAAATTATTCTGGATCGATTCCAATTTTTCTGAATGCATCGCGATTCTCTCTCGAATCGATTCTTAGTTTAGTTTTTAACAGCAGATGCCACTGCGTGCTTTAGATGCCTTACACACACCACTTGAACCTACTATAAAATAATAAATAAAGTTTGAAAAGGTTGAAGCGAAGTACAAGGGTGTTTGCAGTGGGGCGTTTACATTAATCTCGCGTCATAAAAGCAATATATCAATTACATTCTCAGACTCAGCAGAACGCACGAGCGCTCTTCGTCGTGAGCATTTGAGTGTTCGGTTAAAAACTAGCCTAGAGCGCCATCTGCAAAAACTAAGCTCAGAATTAATTCGCAACGCATTTGTAAAAAATTTAAATCAATCCAAGAATTGTGACGCATCGATATATTGTCCCAAATATTCATTAGGAAATAACAAAAACACATGAAGCATTTTAACATATTCAAATAATTTTAAATGTTACTTTTAGAGTCTTACCTTAAAGTGCTCCAGCAAGTCTTCTGCCATTGAGGGGCTCAAAAATATAGCGATGATAGCGAGACCTGACAATAACGGTCTTGTCCAAAGCTTTATCGTCTATGCCCTTGCTTGCGATTTCGCAAAATGCTGTGGTGGCGAACCATCAACGCAACATGTTCATCAATCACTTACTCGTATGTCACCTATGGAATTATGCAGGTTGCACCCACGAAGTGCTGCCCCCAAAGGTTGCGCTGGTCAAATTGCGGTTGAATCGGAGTCGGAAATGAAATTTAAGATCCCACATGAAATTTATGACATTCATATGGAAAATTCCAGGATTCAAGACATTTTCAGACCTTAAAAATTGAAAATTGTATTTAAGACATTTCAAGACTTTTTAAGGACCCGCGGGGACCCTGACCTGTGGTAACCCTAATAAGAACATAGTTCAGTATAGGATGTAACAATTACCAGTTTGACGATAAATCACAGGGTCCCCGCGGGTCCTTAAAAAGTCTTGAAATGTCTTAAATACAATTTTCGATTTTTAAGGTCTGAAAATGTCTTGAATCCTGGAATTTTCCATATGAATGTCTTAAATTTCATGTGGGATCTTAAATTTCATGTCCGACTCGTCATTTTTATTTATTTTTTCGACCGCACTTTGACCAGCGCAACATTTGGGGGCAGCACTTCGTCGGTGCAACCTGCATAATTCCATAGGTGACATACGAGTAAGTGATTGATGAACGCGTTGCGTTGATGGTTCGCCACCACGGCATTTTGCGAAATCGCAAGCATGGGCAAAGACGATAAAGCTGTGGACAAGACCACGATTGTCAGGTCTCGCTATCTTGGTTCTCAGTTTTTGAGCCCCTCAACGGCAGAAGACTTGCTGGAGCACTTTAAGGTAAGACTCTAAAAGTAACATTTAAAATTATTTGAATATGTTAAAATGCTTCATGTGTTTTTGTTATTTCCTAATGAATATTTGGGACAATATATAGATGCGTCACAATTGTTGGATTTAAATTTTTTCAGAATACTTTGCGAATTGATTCTGAGCTTAGTTTTTGCAGATGGCGCTCTAGGCTAGTTTTTAACCGAACACTCAAATGCTCACGACGAAGAGCGCTCGCGCGTTCTGCAGAGTCTGAGAATGTAATTGATATATTGCCTTTATGACGCGAGATTAATGTGAACGCCCCACTGCAAACACCCTTGTACTTCGCTTCAACGTTTTCAAACTTTATTAATTATTATTTTATAGTAGGTTCAAGTGGTGTGTGTAAGGCATCTAAACGCAGTGGCATCTGTTGTTAAAAACTAAACTAAGAATCGTTTTCGAGAGAGAATCGCGATGCATTCAGAAAAATTGGAATCGATCCAGAATAATTTCTCGATTCAAAATGCATCGATATATTGTCCCAGCCAATCAGTTAAAAAAATGTTGTGGGTGGGTGACATCTAGGCATAGGACTACTGCATTATGGATGGAAGGCAGTGCTGTACATAACTTTACTGTATAAAGCATTCAATATGCATTATGCTTCTTGCATATTTTTTATGTGAAAAGTAAAATTGAATTGAATTAAATGATGTAGCCCAGTTCATAATTAGACTCCAAATATCTGTTTTGTGCTTCTAAATTTTAGGTTAACAATGTTGACACTGAACCCTATCACATAGGCCCAATTTGTGAGCATTCACTATTATGGCTTAACTTGTTTCTCAAACATTTTTTCTTTCAAATCAAGGACCACTTAGTCAATAAAAAAAAACAAAAAAACAATCTTGACATATTTGGCTTAATGATCATCCCTAATGCATGTAAAAATGCAGGCCATTTTAGTCTTCTGAAACCATGGCTAACTTCTCCTGCTGATAATGTGCATGATTAGAAAACAAGTCATGAGAAGCGAATTGGAAATGTTCAACGGCGTCACAGTCCATGTCAGTCATTTTTGGTGGATGACTTTTGCTCACAGACCTCTTTGGTAATCTGGCATACCTCCAGTGGTACCCAGACCACAGTTTGAGAATCACTACTTTAGACAAACCATCTAATCTGAGTGAACATGACTGAAAATGTTATCATTCTTGAGGTGGACTTTGTTTTGATTTTATTTTTTTTATAATTTCAGGAGGGCACCAAGGAACTTAATTTAAGGAACATGCTTTCTGTGTCAATGGATGGACCCACAGTAAATTGGAAAGTCATGGATCTCCTACAACTGGAACATGCAATAAATTTCTGATCCTGATCTTTCCTACAATTGTCTGACATTCATTAGGTCTATGCATAGATTATTGAATGTGCTTGCATTTATCTGTGTCTGAAATGACATAGAAAACACGAATCAGACCCTGAACAACATTTTCTTGGGGGAGAACCCCCAAACCCAACTCAAGACTATTAGGCAGCAACATTTACCCATAATTTAGATCAAGTATGATGAATACGTGGGCTTTTGTAATGTCCTGGGGCTGTCTTCCATGTCTTTTTCAAACTGCTATGAGGGGCCAGAATTTAGAAATTACCTGAAGTACCTTAAAGGCTGATAGTTTATACATAGTCAACCATGTCAGGGTTGTAAGGTCAATCAGCACTTGGTATAAAAGTTTTCGCGCCCCTTTGACCTGTCTTGAGCGTGGCTGTGGTGAGTTGTGCCACACTAATGCTTCACCACATCAATCTGTGTTGTCGGGCTGAACATTTTCCTGTTTTTTTTGTTTGTTTAGATAAAGTCTTAAATTTTCCTTTTAGAGGACTTAAAAAGGTCTTAAAAGTTATTAAATTTGCTGTTAAAAAATGTGTAGATACCCTGAATCATGATAAAATATTTTTATTATCATTAAAACCATATTAGATAATGCGATTTGAACAACTGCCGATAAATGAATACTGTCCAGAATAAAGCATAGTTTTCAATAACAGTCTCAGGTGCACAGCAGAGTTTTGATAATCTGAATCAGGTGTGTTAAAGAGAGCCGTGTAAAATCTGCAGAGCTGGGGAGCGCGAGGACTGGGATTGAGAACTGCTGACCTAAAGGATGTGTTCTTAATAGCAAAGTTGTTGCGTTTATTTAAAAATTTTAATTTTGACTTATATCTTGTCATTATTTAAAAGTGTCATTATTAAAAAATCTCTCAGGCAAAATACACTCAGGAGTAAGGGGACGGGCGGAGGGATCAAAAAGACGTGACAAAGAATCGGGTTTAACGTACTTAGAACCCGGGGCGGTACAATAGGGTAAAATCAAAACGACCGAAAAAAAAGTGCCCACCGAGCCTGCCTGGAATTGAGTCTTTTAGCAGTTCTAATGTATTCTAAATTCTTATGATCGGTCCAAACAATAAAGGGAACCCCTGAACCCACTAACCAGTGGCGCCACTCCTCCAACGCTAATTTGACCGCCAACAACTCTCTATTGCCAATGTCATAATTATGTTCGGCAGGAGATAATCGATGAGAGAAAAACGCGCAAGGGTGGACCTTATCGTCTGAAGCAGCACGTTGGGATAACACTGCTCCTACCCCCCACCTCTGATGCGTCGACCTCCACCACGAACTGCCATGTGGGATCAGGGGTGACAAGGATGGGAGCTGAAACGAAGCGGCTCTTCAGGTTAGAAAACGCAGTTTCAGCTGCGTCAGACCACCTGAACGGAGTACTGGGGGAGGTCAAGACTGTCAGAGGTAAGGCTAGTTGGCTGTAATTACGAATAAAACACCGATAGAAATTGGCGAACCCCAGAAACCGCTGTAGGGCCTTACGGGAATCTGGAGATGGCCAATCTATCACAGCCTTTACTTTGTCAGGGTCCATCCGTATTCCCTTAGGCGACACGATAAACACTAGGAAGGGGACCGACTTTGCATGGAATACGCACTTCTCCGCCTTGACAAAAAGCCCATTCTCTAGTAACCTCTGGAGCACTCGTCTGACATGTTGGACATGTTCCTGGAGAGATGAAGAAAAAATCAGTATGTCATCCAGGTAAACATATATAAACTGATCTACCATATCTCTCAACACGTCATTCACGAGTGCTTGGAAAACCCCGGGCGAGTTGGAGAGCCCGAACGGCATAACCAAATATTCAAAGTGCCCTCTAGGGGTATTAAAGGCAGTTTTCCATTCATCCCCCTTCCTGATGCGGACCAAATGATAAGCGTTACGTAAATCCACATGAGTGGTAAATACCACATGAGTGGTAATGGATAAGTATTCTTAATAGTAATGTTGTTCAGCTCCCGGTAATCAATACAAGGTCGCAGAGAACCATCCTTCTTACCCACAAAAAAGAACCCCGCCACCGCTGGAGATGAGGAAGGACGGATGAACCCAGAGTCTAGGGAATCAGAAATGTATTTCTCCATGGCCTCCCTCTCAGGAATAGAAAGAGCGTATAACTTGCCTTTAGGCGGAGATTTACCTGACACTAAGTCTATGGCACAGTCATAGGGACGATGCGGAGGAAGAGAAGCAGCCAGGGACTTACTGAACACTTCCTTCAGGTCCAGATACTCTACGGGCACGTTTGGCAACCCCATGGTCTCCTTCTGAAAGACAGACACAGGAACAACAGGACAGGCAGAAACCAAACAAGACTCATGACAACTTTCACTCCACAATGTGATATTGTTTGAACCCCATTCCACTCGTGGATTATGTTTGGACAACCAGGGGTGACCTAAAACAATGGGAGCTACAGGGGAGTCCATGAGAAAAAAGGATATGGTTTCTTGATGATTGCCGGATGTGATGAGTGTGATGGGTTCAGTATGATGGGTGACAGGAGGCAGTTCCTGGCCGTTGAGTGCGGTGACATGGATGGGGAGAGACACAGGAAGGACAGGAATGTTCAGGTGATGTGCAAGTGAAGAATCAATGAAATTACCTTCGGCCCTGGAGTCCAGAAGAGCTTGGCATTCATGATGTTGATTCCTCCACCGCAGTTTCACCGGAAGGAGGGTCGATGATGTGGGTGAGGACTTCTCGGCGGAGATCCCACCCGATAGTAGCCACAGGTTTACTATCGGGCTGACTCTTTTACCGGGCAAGAGTAGTTGTTATGATCAGTGCCTCCACAGTACAAACATAGTCCTTGGGACCTCCGCCGTTTCCTCTCCCTCCAGGATAGCCGAGCTCGACCCACCTGCATGGGCTCGTGATCGTCGACAGAACCGACCGTGTTCTCTCAACTCAAGCGCCCCCTACCGGAAGAGAAGGGTAGTCTGGAAGGACTGTGTTGACGGCCCAGGCGATTAAACCTGGCCTCCACCCGCAACGCCAGGTTGATGAGTTCGTTGAGGGTAGAAGGCAGCTCGAGGAGGTAGATTTCCTGCTGAACACGGTCGGATAACCCATGCAGGAATCTATCCCACTGCGCCGCCTCGTTCCACTGGCACGCGGCCGCCAGGGTCCGGAACTCGATGGAGTATTCGGTGACAGATGAGTGTCATTGTTGGAGTTCCGAGAGGCGATGGGCGGCCTCCCTGCCGGTCGCGGCCCGGTCGAAAACTCTCTTCATCTCTTCTGATAGGAGGTTAAACGAGGCACAGCACAGATGTTGATTCTCCCACACTGCCGTTCCCCATAAGGCAGCCTTGCCTGATAGTAGAGTGAGCGTGAACGCTACCTTGGATTCTTCTGCGGCGAAAGTTCGGGGCTGCAGGGCAAAATGCATAGAGCACTTGTTAAGAAATGTTCTGCAATAAGTTGGCTCACCAGCGTAACTCTCCGGTGCCGGAAGTCGCGGCTCAGGCCGGAAGTGGTCCTGGGGAATCCCCGGGGGAACGGTCGGCGCAGGCGGGGCGATGGGCGCAGTGGGAGACGTGAGCTGATGGATCTGCTGGGTGAGCTCGGACACCTGTGCCACCAGCGCTTGGACAGCGCGTCCGGTGTTCGAGATGCTCTCCTGCTGCTGATCCATTCTCTTGACGCTATGGTGCATGAAATCGGTGAGGGTGTTGGTGCTCGCTGCTTCCATGTTGGGTGAGATCGTTCTGTGACGGCTGGTGAAAAGACAGTCCGGAAACAAATACGAGTTAACAGGATTTAATGAGATGATGAGATATGATACAAAGACAGCCAAAGACGATGAGGCGATAACACTCCAGGGAGACGGTGGAAGGTGAGAAATCCAGCTGGTAGTGGAGTGTAGGTGAGGAGTCCGGGTCTTGACGGCGTGAGGCAGCAGGAGAGAGTGGCACAGGAACTGCGGGGAACAGAGCCGAAGGTAAGTGTCCGTGGCTGAGTGATCGTGCGGAGAGTGGATGAGGTTCTAGGGAAAACACAGACATCCAAAACGCAAACTAACACAGAAGTCAGACGGGGGTAACACAACGGCATGAAACAACGATCTCACAAACACAAGACGTGAGACAAGCCATTATATAGGAGATGAGTAATGAGTGGCAGCTGTTGCTGATACAATTAACGGAGACGCCCACAACTAATCAGTGCAGACGCAGAACACACAGAATTCACCACAAAGTGTAAACAACCCGAGATCACGGTTTACCAACCGTGACAAAAAGCTGAAATGTGATGTTTATTTTTTTATTAAACCTTTTTAAAGCTTTATTTGAACATTTACATTAGATATCTCAATCTTGAAATCTTGAATGCTATTAAACTGTTGTCAGTCAAGTTGTCATTTAAAATCCAGACATCATTGGTAATGTTTTTGTTTTAGTGATTATGCAAACAAAAATCATTGTATTTGTTGTTTGTTGATTTTTAAATATTAAACTTGGTTAAATGATTTATGTCTCCAGCAGATTATAACAATAACATTATAACAATACCATGATAATTTTGGTCACTATAATCGTGATAAGAAATTTTCATACGTTACATCCCTAGTTCAGTGCAAACACTTCTGTCATGCATTTGGGGAAAAAAACTTCCGTCGACTGAATTTTACCTTTCAAATTTGAGCCAAGTGCAACTTTGGCATACCCTTTGTTTGTAAGCAGTGGTGTGATGGTGATTTAAATAAAATAATGATTTCCATACATATGGAGATCCCCTTGTATTTGGTAAAAAGATTTACCATCTTGACTGGAAAATATAGTTTTCATGGTCAGGGTTTATAATGTAGACACGGCGGGCTGTTTATTCACATGAGACTCCGTTCATCTCAGTCATCACACACACACACACTTATCACGCTTTATACAGTACGTGCTCTACATCAGTCCCATTTCCTCCTTCGGTTTCAAATGTGCAAAGCATTGGTGAGGCACGCACAGATCAGGTAAGACTTCAATTTAACCAACTGTATTAACTAACCAACCTTTAAATACACATCTTATTATTTTTTGTAGTTGCATGAAATTAGAACATTGAGAAGGCAAAAGCTTAATAGAACTAAAATGTATCAATTAATGTTTTGTAATATATCTAATCATTTACAAATGAATTGTTATGGGTTATCAACAGTTTTATATATGCATCAGTTTTCTCCTATACAGTCTATGGTTTTTTCAGATGATTCGGAGCTGCAGCCGCACCCTCTGTACTAACTAACCAACCTAAATACACATTTTAATCTAAAAAATTAAATCTCTATTAGTACATTTTGTTTCTGTAGTTGCTTGAAATTATAATATTGGCAATAGCTTATGTAAACAAATAATGCAAATAAAACCAATGATATCTTGCGATTTAGCTGTTATTGCATGGCACTGTGAAATGTCAGCTACTCAAATGAATGAAAAAACCTTCATCATGCGCTATTTGGCATAATTTCTCACTGTATCCAGTAGGCCCGGTGTGTTAATGTGTTCATTACACATTTGCTCGTTCGTTGTTCAGCAAATGCTGCAGCCGCGCCCCACACTAAAAGCTCTCACACACACTACACATTCACCATCTACAGCAACTCAACACTAATATGATTGAGCCACAGTCAACTGCACCAGAAAACAAAATTATAATACAAATAAATACAGTATTGTTCAAAATAATAGCAGTACAATGTGACTAACCAGAATAATCAAGGTTTTTCGTATATTTTTTTATTGCTACGTGGCAAACAAGTTACCAGTAGGTTCAGTAGATTCTCAGAAAACAAATGAGACCCAGCATTCATGATATGCACGCTCTTAAGGCTGTGCAATTGGGCAATTAGTTGAATTAGTTGAAAGGGGTGTGTTCAAAAAAATAGCAGTGTGGCATTCAATCACTGAGGTCATCAATTTTGTGAAGAAACAGGTGTGAATCAGGTGGCCCCTATTTAAGGATGAAGCCAACACTTGTTGAACATGCATTTGAAAGCTGAGGAAAATGGGTCGTTCAAGACATTGTTCAGAAGAACCGCGTACTTTGATTAAAAAGTTGATTAGAGAGGGGAAAACCTATAAAGAGGTGCAAAAAATGATAGGCTGTTCAGCTAAAATGATCTCCAGTGCCTTAAAATGGAGAGCAAAACCAGAGAGACGTGGAAGAAAACGGAAGACAACCATCAAAATGGATAGAAGAATAACCAGAATGGCAAAGGCTCAGCCAATGATCACCTCCAGGATGATCAAAGACAGTCTGGAGTTACCTGTAAGTACTGTGACAGTTAGAAGATGTCTGTGTGAAGCTAATCTATTTTCAAGAATCCCCCGCAAAGTCCCTCTGTTAAAAAAAAGGCATGTGCAGAAGAGGTTACAATTTGCCAAAGAACACATCAACTGGCCTAAAGAGAAATGGAGGAACATTTTGTGGACTGATGAGAGTAAAATTGTTCTTTTTGGGTCCAAGGGCCACAGGCAGTTTGTGAGACGACCCCCAAACTCTGAATTCAAGCCACAGTACACAGTGAAGACAGTGAAGCATGGAGGTGCAAGCATCATGATATGGGCATGTTTCTCCTACTATGGTGTTGGGCCTATTTATCGCATACCAGGGATCATGGATCAGTTTGCATATGTTAAAATACTTGAAGAGGTCATGTTGCCCTATGCTGAAGAGGACATGCCCTTGAAATGGTTGTTTCAACAAGACAATGACCCAAAACACACTAGTAAACGGGCAAAGTCTTGGTTCCAAACCAACAAAATTAATGTTATGGAGTGGCCAGCCCAATCTCCAGACCTTAATCCAATTGAGAACTTGTGGGGTGATATCAAAAATGCTGTTTCTGAAGCAAAACCAAGAAATGTGAATGAATTGTGGAATGTTGTTAAAGAATCATGGAGTGGAATAACAGCTGAGAGGTGCCACAAGTTGGTTGACTCCATGCCACACAGATGTCAAGCAGTTTTAAAAAACTGTGGTCATACAACTAAATATTAGTTTAGTGATTCACAGGATTGCTAAATCCCAGAAAAAAAAAATGTTTGTACAAAATAGTTTTGAGTTTGTACAGTCAAAGGTAGACACTGCTATTTTTTTGAACACACCCCTTTCAACTAATTGCCCAATTGCACAGCCTTAAGAGCGTGCATATCATGAATGCTGGGTCTTGTTTGTTTTCTGACAATCTACTGAACCTACTGGTAACTTGTTTGCCACGTAGCAATAAAAAATATACTAAAAACCTTGATTATTCTGGTTAGTCACATTGTACTGCTATTATTTTGAACAATACTGTAAAAAAACGGCAGCTCTTTAGAATTTTTCAACAGTTTTAGATGGGATCTTTAAAACAAGAATTTATCACTGAACTTCAGCATGTGAAGTAATCATTCTGACAAAAGTTTAATCATAACAGATACTAGAGAAACTCTGAGACAAATAAAGAGAAATAAATAAAACACATGAGGGATTTTATTGTTAATACTTGTGTATTTTATTCAAGTTTTTATTGCATTATATTTTAACATTTTAAAGCAAGTTCATTTTTGAATACAGTTTGTTAAAGTTTTACCGGAAGAAATCCTGATGACGTCTCTTTTGCTTCACTTGTTCACATAGTGTGTGGCAGTTCAATTATGTTTTATAATATATATATATATATATATATATATATATATATATATATATATGTATGTCGACAACACCTATACTGGGGATTTCTTTGTATTCTCCAACACAACCTGCCAGCCCTAAGCATACGCCTTTACACTTTAGCTCCAGGCTTCATGCCCTCACGTCTTCCTACTTTTAACATTCCACTTTTAATTTCCCCCATCAATGGCCAGCAGCACCCGCTGCAGATGCCCAAGCAAGCATACTGGCCTCCTCCCTAATTTCTGTCTTTCTTTTCCTTTTCCTATGTTCTTCCCCAAGCACCAGGGGTTAATCCGTGAGCGAGACTGCCTCTGCAAATGGTTACGCCCCCTCCTCATCTTCCTTCTATAAACCAAACCTCAGTATACTTTATTCTGCCACTCTGTAACCACTTCCTGTGCCTAATACCATCAAATCTCAGATTCTCGCAGCAATTTCTAGATACAATGTGTTTATTGGCTTTTTTTGTTTTCTGAGATCCTCAGAATCTGGAATAACCCCTAAATTTAACCCCAAACTCCACCTGACAATCTCTGATTTGTCTATACTTGATAGCAAAACTATCGCTTACTTCATTAAATAAAGTAAGATGGACCAAGAAAGGAAAGGCCACTACATGTACATTTTTTTAACAGGCTCTCTTTTCTTCTGTCCATCTCTGGAACGCTCAATCTAAATCTGCGCTGGACCCTCTCTTCTTCGACGACTCGAACCATCCCGTTACACGTTTTTTGTTACCAAAAACTCTTAAAATCTGCTCAATCAGACATATCCGCAGAAAATTTTCCAGCCGGTCAGCAACTACAGCAGCTCAAAAGAGCCTCTCACAAAATCAGATAGAGGCCCTCGGTTGTTGGTCATCAGACACTTTTCAAAATTATATCAAGTATGATCAACTCCACATAAAGGCAGCCCATGTAGCCCTAATAAATTAAAAAAATCAGCATTTTAAATCATGTTGTTAACTCGATTAATCAGAGGCTTTCCTTCCCAGTGCAGTCAGTTAGCGCTCCTTGGTCAAAGTAAGGGCTCTCCAGCCGTTATTACAAATCTCCTCGCCTATTAAGCATCAGACATGGCTCTCCCTTTAAGCCTTCCGTCTGTTGTTGAGTTGCGCTGCATGACCAACAGCTCCCTTCGGTTGCAGAGTGAGCCCCCCATCTGAGTTATGTTGCATGCTCAGTGGCGGTCAGCGATCTCCCTCCCGATGGAGTAGAGCTGACTCTCCCTTCCGGTCCCTCAATTTGATATCTGCCATTGTGCTCCTCTTATAGCGGCACGGAGGGCTCGCCAGTAAGACATTGCGAGTCGCAGGTCTCATCGAACACTGCATGGGCTCTCCCGGTCACTCTAAGCCTTCTCTCTTCTAAGCAAGCATTTTTTGGGGGGCAACTAAATTTAGCTTTTTGGCCGCTATCCTATGCCTTTAAGCTTCTTTTGGGGAGTTCTTTGTGTTCGGGCTATGTTCCGGGCCCGGACCCCTCCCCTAGGACAGCACGCCAAAATATGCCTACTATTTGCTATCAGTTTAGATGCAAGGGAGAACTCGTGAAGTGCACTTTATCAGAAAGGGCTGAACAAGCAACAATATATTTAGATTTTTTTTGTTGCCATACACAACATCTCCGTCACTTATGTATTTTATCTTACATGCACTTTATTTGTCTCTGAACAGACAGCAGATCTTTGTGATTCTCTTGGGGATTCATTTCTGAAAGCATCATTCAGAAAGTGAAAGTAAAATTCAGATTGCTGGAGCTCAAACAGTCAAAATGGCTTCACTAACTATATCTGCAGAAGAGCTTTCTTGTCCTGTGTGCTGTGAAATCTTCAAGGATCCCGTTGTTTTATCATGTAGTCACAGTTTCTGTAAAGAGTGTCTTAAGCAGTTCTGGAGAATCAAGAAAAAGCCAGGAGTGTCCCGTCTGCAGGAGAAGATCCTCAAGAGATAATTCTCCGTGTAATCTTGCGTTAAAAAATCTGTCCGAGTCATTCCTGAAGAAGAAAAACGAGAGCCATTCATCAGGATCTGAGGTGATCTGCAGTTTACACAGTGAGAAACTCAAACTCTTCTGTCTGGAGGACAAACAGCCAGTGTGTTTAGTGTGCAGAGATTCACAACAACATGACAATCATAAATTCAGACCCATCAGTGAAGCGGTTTCGTCATATAAGGTAAGATTCTGTTGATAAGGCTATTTAAACTTGATTTGATTGAAGAGGACTGCAGTGATCTGAACCCCATTATAAAAAAAAAAAATATTAGGCAAATTAATAATTTTGGTAGCAAATAAAGACACAGGCCCAGTTGGTATTGGATAGCTATTTTGCTAAAAACAATATTTCGATTTACAAACTTTACAGACTTGTGTTCACTCAGGTTGGTTTTATGGCAGGGTATAATTTCTGAATTAATTTACTATGAGATTCACACAAAAACAGAAGTAATCAGGCAAATAATTTTGCACTGCATTATATGACCATATTGGGGAAGCTGTGGCCAAATGGTTAAAGAGTTGGACTTGTTACCCGAGGGTTGCAGATTTGAGTCTCAGTGCAGGCAGGACTTGTAGGGGAGTCAATGAACACTGGTCTCTTCCACCCTCAATACATCATTAGTTAATTAATTAATTTATTTAGCAGTTATTTTAACTGTATCGTCTTTTTGTTCTTTCCCTGCAATCTGGTGTGTAATGTATTTTTGTTTAATTCCAGGAGGAGCTCAAATCAGCTCTTAAGTCCTTACAAGAGAAAGTTAAACACAATGAAAGAATTAAACAAGAGTTTGAGGAAACATTTCAGCACATCAAGGTGAGGAAACAGAATACAGAGTCATTTTTATTACACCTGTAGATCACTATATAAAGGTATGATCTGATATACAGTAGGTGGACATCCAAAACTGCGGTTTTACCGCCGCCCCATGTTTGAAAAGTGCATTTGCAACTCTTGACTGCTGAGTGGCGCTTTAACCACAAGTTATCAAACAAGTGCATCAAAGCACATTTTTGCAAATAGTGGTCAGCTTTGCCTCCCCAATGCGTTATGTTTGACAGCTGCAGTCAAGAAGAATGAAATAAAAACACTGTAGTTAAAATATTAAATATTCACAGATAAAAGTTTAGTATTTATGAAGTTATGTGCATTTATTAGAACAAATTTAAGCAGGATAAATGTCAAGCCTTTGAGCCTGTGCTTATATTTTCTCTAAGCTACACAGTATTACACCATATTTTAGATTTGACACATTTAATAGGTGTGCAGTATTTAGGGGTGAAAATTAGGATTTTCATAGTCGAATCAGAATTTTCTAATCTTGCCGATATTTGACTGATAGTCGAATCATTTGTTTGGGGACGGGGCAAAATACATTAACACGAGATAAGTCAGACATTCGACTAACATACTGATGTTAACACACAGGGAAAATTTGTAAGGGACACCTTGCAGATATAAACGTAAATAATGTTTTATGTTTTGATGAACAGATAGCTAACACTTATCCATAACAATTAATTATTTTATTTTATATAGTGCTCTCGTTGTAACATTAGCCTAAAACGTTAGCAGGTTAATGTTCTACATTTCTGTTTTGAGCTGCACGTGCTGAAGATGGCCAGTAGAGTGACGCATTTGATAGCAAGTTTTTAATAAATGGGAATCAACCCATAATTTCATATAGAATACGCTTCGTTTTTTATACAACATAACGTTAATAGTAAGACTTAAAGGCTATTTGCAATAAGAGCCCAAATGCACATGAACATATCTGCGGGGCTCTGAATGCGAACTCCTTTTGTGACGCATTCTTCATGAAACAATGTGCAGAAACACGGCAGCTAAAACCCTAAAAATTCATAGCATTTTAGTATAATGGTCTTCTCATTATAATAGTATGTATATACAGTCGGTAGACATACAAAAGGCCCTTTTTACTGCCGCAGCGATGTAAGGTGCATTTGCAGCTTTTGACCGCTGAGTGGCGCTTTAACCACAAGTTATCATTTTCGCTAGGAGACGTCAGTTTTGCCTCACTGACGTGTTAGATTTGACTGCTTCAGTCACGGAAAATGAAAGAAAAACACTATAGTTTAAATATTTAATATATTTAATATTTAATATTCACAGATGAAAGTTTGGTATATAACAGGATAAATGTCAAGGCTGTGCCAGGGTCTGAGCTTATATTTTCTAAGCTACAAGGTATTCAACCATATTTTAGATTTGACACATTTAAAAGGTGTGCAGTATTATTTATATTATATTAATTATGCGTAATATTATTTAAAAGAAATTGTGGTTTACTTTGCATCGGAGCATTATAAGTGCCTATTAAAATAGCCTATTTTAGGGGGGTAGGCTACATGGATTAATATGCAAAATGTCAATATTCTAATATATTATGCCTATATTTTAATTTATATTTTAAATATAAATATTTTTTTCTTTGATAATACAGCATGCATTTTTGTTATTCATTACTTGTCCTTTATTTTGACATAACGTATTGGGACAGACATTTGTCTGTAAACTGATTAAGAAATTGTTGCATGTTTACACGTGAAGCACTGTATAATTTAGTTCCCATTATTTATGCCTAATTAGCCTAAAAAAAGAAACGAATAATTTAAACCTGCACGATTAAATCTTTGAAACGTCCTCACGATTAAATTCAAATTCTCTCATTATAATCAACAAAATCCACAAGATTTAAAAAAGAGCTTAAGTAATTGACAACTTAAGTTATTTTAAAGGGAGCCTTATTTACTTGCTTTTAAAGTTGGGAAATAGCATATGGCCTATTTAAAAAACTGATTTATGATTTAAACAGATTTTTAAATCAATATCAAATGACGAAGAAAAATTTACAAACGAGTTTTAATATAGTTCTTTATCATTCATTCAGCAGTCAAATTTATAACTGCAACCAGATAATTTAAAAAAAATAGTAATGTTATTACCTTAATGCTGGAAAGACCTTTATTTATTTATTTTTAATACTAGTCCGTCATGCATCTAACCATCAACTCAGCGTTAAGAGCTGTTCAGATTAAAACGGGCAGCTCAGCAGTGAGTCAGTGTCATGGACGGAGGACCTGTTAATATATTTTCTAGTTTATATTTCCATCTCGTTATGCCACTGGTTTAAAAAATATAGAAAAAATAAAAGTTTTTTATTAAAAAAATAAAGCTTGGCGAGTCGATGATTGAGCATTGCTGCAGGTTGATTTTAGGTGGATGTGCTGTGCTTGTGCAGCCGCAGTCGTCTTCGTTTCAGCAGCAGAGTCTGTGAGCAGCAACAACTTCCCCTTCGCGCTCAGAGCATTTAATGATCACTCCGATCTGCACGCACTGATACCAGAAACACGCTCCGCCTTCAATCCATGGATAAAGTTTTTCAGTATGTTTGACATGTTATGTTCATAACGTAGCCTATAAAAAATAAAAAAAAATAACAGGAGGGCTTCAAAGTGGCTTAGGCTATTGTGTGTATTTTGTAATCATCCAAAGCTGAGCAACGAGGGAGGCAGGTCATGAATGTGATGCAGATGCAATGGGAAAAAAAATGGATAAAAACATACACAAAACTTGTAAGTAATTAACAACATTGCCTAGATTAGGCCCATAATCTGTCCGTAATTTTTTTTTTTCCCACAGTAACAAATTTCCACTGATTAATTACCTATTTTCATTTCCTTCAATTTTTTTCTTTTCTTATTTTTTTTTGTAAGAGGAAATGTTTTTTGACACATTATTACATTCAGAAATAATAATGCCTGGCCTAATATTGTTATGTATGTAGGCCTACCGACAGGATATTTTTAGTTCCCTTCACTCGACAACAAATCCTTTAAATGTAATACATTTATCAGAACAGAACATTAATAAAAAATATATAATTCTAATGGATACATTTAATTGCAGCATATAATAATGTAGGCTTAGCTATAAAAAAAAATAATAATAATCATTTAAAGCAAAACATAAGGTAAAGGCTCTCTCATTTGGGAGAAATCCATTTCCAGATTCGTGATGTTGCCCATTTGAAGCTTAACTATTATTCAGTAGGTAAAATAGGCTTTGCAGTTCACACGTGTTTCAGTATTGATGGAAAAACCCACTATATTTAAGATATACTCCATATGGACTCCAGATGATTGAGTAAATGACAATTATCCATCTGCTTCTGGATCTGTTGTATGTAGGTGTCTGAGTTTAACTCGGATCTGAATTGTGATTGTGTTGATGTTTGTCGATTGAGACGACTGAAGTGAATATAGTTTGTTTTCAGTCTCAAGCTAAGCACACAGGGCATCAGATTAAACAGCAGTTTGAGAAGCTTCATCAGTTTCTCAGAGATCAAGAAGAAGCTGCAATCACTGCACTGAGGGAGGAAGAGAAGCAGAAGAAGCAGATTATGGATGAGAAGCTGAAGGAGATGAACAAACAAATCTCAGCTCTTTCACACACAATCAAAGACATGGAGGAGATGATGAAAGCCAGTGACATCTGCTTTCTGAAGGTCTGATTTCAGTTCATTTGATTGATTGATTGAGTTGTTTATGATCAATGGTGTGATTGTTTTGCAGGATTTTCCAGTCTCAATGGAAAGGTGAGTGATCTGCTGGTGTCTCTGCTCTCTCTGCTTCTGATCCAAAAGCCACTGCAGTTCTGTTCCTGAATGTTCTTCCAGAGCCCAGATTGCATCAAAGCCAGATCCACAAACACCTTCTGGAGCTTTGATTAATGTGCCGCATTACTTGGGCAACCTGCCCTTCAGAGTCTGGAAGAAGATGCAGGGCATCATCCAGAACAGTGAGTCTGAATGCAGAACATCTAAGCTTGCATACACACACACTCGAAATGATGCAATATTGACAGATTTCAGCATTATGTGTGAAGAACCAGATCATCTAACAGCTTGCTTAAGCAGCTTACTTTGTGAAGATGTCGAAATCAAAGCATGCTGGCATGCTCATTAAACTCGAAAAGCACGGTTTTAGGACTCTGCTGCTGAGTATTCATCTGGCGAATCTCCACTCCCTTGCAAACAAATCAGAAAAGCTACAACTCCTAACCCACACAAACAAGGTCTTTTTAAACTCAGCTGAGCTTTGCTTCATAGAAACCTGGCTGAATGGAGCAATCCCAGACTTCCAGCTGTTCAGAACAGACCGTCTCACCGAGATGTTGGGGAAAACGAGAGGCTGGGGATTATGTTTTTATATCAATGAAGGCTGGTGTACAGAGATGACAGTTTTAAAGAAGATGTGTTGCCCAAATTTGGAAGCTTTTTTCATTAACTTCATTTCATTAGTCTTTTCATTGGATGCAGGAGATTTCCCCGTTTATTCTGGTAAGTGTGTACATTCCTCCTGATGTGCATGTGAATGCAGCACACACCCCGAGCAGCGTTCATTATCATTTTCAGAGATTTTAATAAAACCAATCTCAACCGTGAACTGCCTAAATATAGACAGCACATCACGTGACCCACCAGAGATGGCAATATACTGGACCACTACTCTGTTTTAAAGGATGCATACCACTCTGTCCCCCGAGGAGCTCTGGGACTCTCTGATCACTGTTTGGTTCTTCTACGAGCCTGAAGGCAGAAACTCAAATATGCTAAGCCTGTAGTAAAAACAGTAAAGACATGGACTGTTGAAGCAGAGCAAGTTTTACAGGCCTGCTTCAAACTTACTGATTAAAGTGTTTTTGAGGCTGCACCTACTGATCTGGAAGAGCTTAATGACACCGTGATATCCTACATCAGTTTCTGTGAGGACATGTGTGTACCCACCAAGACTTATTTACAACCTTTCCTCCAACCAATACGCTTGTATAGGTCGTTTGTCCAAATCCCTGAAATACGACCCATCAGAGCGTATACTACAATTGCGCCCCTATCTGCAAAAGATCGTTTTCATATTAATGTTTTGTACTCTTTTATTTGCCCTCTGGTTTGCGTTTCGTGTAGCTCAGTTAGTAGATTATTGCGTTATACCTTGATATGTAATCATGCTATCATGGGTTCGATCCCAGGGAACGGACCTGCATGAAAATCTATATGCTCAATAAATCATAATTTAGCATGATTTCTGTGAGGGTTAGGTTTAGGGGTGGGGTTAGGTGTGGTCATTCGAACAAATAAGCCACCTAGTAAAATATGTAGGAAATACTGTGAGATCGGTGTAAAACGCCCACACATTGCATTTAAATAAACCTGCGTTTTGATTTGTAATGACGTTTTACGTCAATTCATGACGACAGACGCAACGTGATACTGTCATTATTTTTACGCCCGCTAGAGGGCGTTTAACTTTAAAGCGTAAATATAGGTCGTAACAAATGCTTGCACAAACGACCTATATGGTTGTTTTTTGTTGGAGGACAGGCTCCTTATTTAACATTTAACAATGACAAACCTTGGTACAGTAAAAAACTAAAACAGCTTCGCCAGGCCAAAGAGGATGCCTATGGGAGTGGGAACAAAAATATACACTAAATAGGGAGATAATAGTGGCAAAGTTAAACTACTCTGGATAGCAAAAAAAAAATGCTTTCAAGTAGTGCTGGGCGGTCAACCGGTTCATACCGAAAACCGGTTTACATTTTCTTTATGATGTTAATTTTGAATATTCCTCCATACCGGTGTATTTTAATTACTCAGCGTTTGGAATTAACGTTATGCTGCGCCGCGGCCGCACGACACTTTCAGATGGACCCTTTACAATGTTGCATGTGGTAAGGGTAACACTCAGCAGTACTCTGGTGTTACGTTGTAACGCCTGTTGCACTGTCTGTCTGCAGTGCGTATTAATGGATTCCAGCTGCACCAGGTGTCCGTCTGTGCTTCAAGGAGTGGTGCGTCGTCTGCAGCAGTGTAGCGATTGTTAACATACTGAGTCTATTTTTGCTGTGCTGCAGGCGCTGAATTAAAGTGAAAGTGCATTGTTCGTGGGAAAAATGATCATGGATTAACATGGAAACGCAGTCACATGGGTTTTGGGCTAGCTTTAAAACAAGAAAAAGAGCACTTTTAGATAAACAAGGAAAACCATGACCATGGTAATAAACCAAACTGGTACAACATAACAAATATATATGTTCACTTTTATGGAAGCAGAAAAAAAAAATTCATTAAGACCCGTGGGATTGCTTGTGATAAAAATTCAAATGCAAAATGCACGAGACTGTTTCTGTCTGTGGTGATTTTTAAATATTTTAACAAGAAAAGTAGGCTAATTATTGTGTTTAAATGTTTTGCTGCTTGCTTGAGCTGCTTATTATAAACTAAACCGGCGTGGATCAGTAGCGGACTACAAAAACGTCCTGTGTGAAAGCACGAGTCCGTGCTGCAAACTGCATATGCACTGCAGGGGGAGTATGTGTGAAACAGGCGTTACAGCCAAAAAGAGGAGCCTGGTCTGTTGTTTGGAGCTTTTTTGGTGTCCAAAAATCCAACGTTGACCAAACATCCATTTTATTCAAGTGCTGTCAGGCTAAAATTGTCGACAAAGGCAGCAACACGAGCAATTTGTTCCAGCACCTTAGCCGCAAGCACGTCTTGGAATATCAACAAGCAGAAAATGCATTGTATACTTGATTATGCATGGAAAAAAAAAAAACATCATAAACCGGAAAACCAGTATAATAATAATAAAAAAATCGTCATATACATTTTTGGTCAAACCGCCCAGCAGTACTTTCAAGCAATGACTCTACATGAGTGTGGAAAGGCCTGAAAGCCATCACAGCTACAAGACCCCATCACCCAGCACCGAGGCCAATCAACACCTGGCTGAAGACCTGAACAAGTTTTACTGCAGTTTTGAAAGACTGTTCTGACACCACAGACCCACATTGACCGTCTAACAGCACAGCAATCAACACCCCACTCCCCCAAAATGTTTATCATACTGTAATCAAGATCTTTGAAGACAATGTAAGCAAAGTCTTCAGGAGACAGAAGTTAAGGAAAGCCAAAGGCCCAGACGGTGTCTCTCCAGCCTGCCTCGAAGCCTGCCCATCTTCAGACCGATCTTCAGCAGATCCCTGGAGCTGTGTGAAGTCCCCTCCTGCTTCAAAGCTCCATCATCATCCCTGTAAAGGTGGCCATATATGGTAAGATTCTGAAGGTTGAAACTTTATGAGCCCTTGCACATGTCATGATTGAGTTCATCCAACAATCATATGGAGGCAGTCACACAAATTTTCTATGATTTTACAAACTCTAGTGTAAGCATTACGGTTCGCGCAATTCATGAAAATATGGACTCTGTGGAAAAAATAGTTTTCTTTGTGGCAGCTATGGCTTGTGACGTCCAAAAAAAGAAATGAAGACATGGCAAAGAGAATGGCTGAAAAGCATGGACTTTCTGTTCCTCATAAACAACTCGAGGTGAGAAGGCTGTTTCTGAATTTCTAGTCATTTTGCCGGAAATACGACAGGAATATTCATTCATAAAGCTGAACAGCAAATTTGGCCCAATTCGGAATAAAATAGGAAAAATAGTATATAGACTATTTACATACGTAATATTTGTTTTTTGTCATTTTCTGATTGGTCAACTTCAGATGGAACACCAAATCATCTCATTCAACTGCAGATTCTGCACGGATTTTAAACCGACAGCGTCCAATTTTTTTTGACATGTTTGAAAATTATTGGGAGGTCGGGAGGTGCTCATAACAAGCTTGGATTGGCCATAATTGTTCTTACATGGTACGAGTCGTGACCATGTGAGCATTCACTATGAAATCGTACGACAGCAAATATTACACCATGTTCTTCTGCCTAAACCAAGAAACCAAAAATCATAACACAACAAATTCTTTGTGTATTTGCGCATGTTATAGACACGCCAGGCTCCAACACCATCCTGTCTGTACTGTAACAGCGCACACAGTGACAAGACACAGTCTTTAGACCGGCCCTTTTTACCTTTATCTGGCTGACGTGCCTCACTAATTGCTAGATGGTGGCAGCAGCCGGGAGGCATTCCCTGCGTTCCATTCGGAAGGGCCCATCCCTCAGCCCTAATCCCTTCAAAGTGTTTACCTTCGGAGAGCTTCAAAAAGTTGAAGGGGACCAAACAACTGTTTCTTGCCCTTCTTCGTCATCATCCCGTGCCCACACGGAGGCGTCGTCATGTAGTAGTAGTAGTAGTAAGTCATCATCCAAACAATCTGCACAAAGGATCATGGAAGCCCGAAGTGTCCATCAGTTGTATCCTTCGTAATCCTTCATTCTGAAGGGCCCTTTGATGTGGCCAGTTTTGAGTACTTTGGTTTGGAACGACCCTTCAGTATGGTGGCCATTATTGTTTTCAATCCAAAGTGCCCTTCTGAGGGCGATATATCCTGTTTTACTACTTTAAAAATGTCCTATTTAGCTTCAAAATTAATATGTATAATTATAAATTTGTATAATTATAATTTTATAAATAATTTCAATTCAGTTTTAGTCATTTTAATACTTCAAGTTAATTTATTTCAATTAGTTGCCAAAATAACTTTTCTGATTTACAGTTCATTTTAATTGTTAGATGTTTATCTACTAAATATTATTTATAGTATTTAAGCTTATTTTAATTAATGAAACTAATATTAAAAGATTTAGTTATAGTATTATTATTTAACTGCATTATCGTGGAAAATACCTACTGTTTATTTATTATTTTAATAATTAGACAGCATTAGGTAAAGAGCTTTGTGATTTATACAAGAAAAACGCTGGTGAAAATGAGATGGATATGAACATTATTTCTTCTGCATTATTACATAAATCATCTCGAATATGAAAGAATTGTGTAAAGTTCTGTTTAAAGGTAAGATTTTGTATTAAAACAGTTTCTCACTATAATTGAATATAAAGTGTAAATCAAAGTAATCTCTATTCAGTATGCGTCACTTTAATTTTCAGTATTGATAAATCACACAGACAATGACTGACAGTGATGAGAGGAAAATGTCTGATGTGTTTGATCAATAGGACGAATGTCATAATTCATAATCATTTGTGTTGGTTTGACTCTTGATCATTATACAGTATGAACATCAGAATAACAGCATCTGTTGATTGTGTCTCATCAGCTCCTGTGATTCTGGATCCAAACACTGCAGAACCACGTCTCGTCGTGTCTGATGATCTGACCAGTGTGAGAAACAGTGCAGACAAACAACCTGTTCCTGATAATCCGGAGAGATTTAGACATTATTTCTGTGTCCTGGGCTCAGAGGGTTTTAACTCAGGTACACACTGCTGGCATGTAGAGGTTAAAGAAAGTGAAAGCTGGATTCTTGGAGTAACAACAGCATCAAACCGGAGGAAGGGAAGTGTTTTCTTTAACAATGATGTCTGGTGTGTGAGGTACAGATGGTCTTTTGATTGTGGTTTTGGTGTTGAACAGCAGCTTGATTATGTGAGAGTGAATCTGGACTATGACAGAGGAACAGTGTCTTTCTCTGATCCTGTAACTAACACACAACTACACACATTCACAACCACCTTCACTGACACTGTCTTTCCATTTTTCTGGTGTCATTTTTCTTCCTCTCTGAGGATTTTAGCGATCAATAGTCTGTAATCATTCCTTCTGCAGCTCTGGATCTTCCTGCTTTCATCTTTCATTGTGTTTCAACATTTAATCACGAGTACGAGACTACTTTCTGAATATCAGCATGGTTGTGATTGATAGTTAGTTTAACTGTGATCACTGATGGATATTAAAAGGTGTCATCTGAAGCTACATGAAGCTTTGCTTCGCGATGAGAGGAATAAGACATAATTCACCCTGAAAAGATGTGATTTGGTAGAGGATGTGAGATTTCCTCAGAAAAAAAGAATGAAGCACTTTATTCAGCAGAGACCATAAACATGAGTAAGTCTCTTTTTATTTATGTATATACTTGTACTAGTTTTCACATAACATGTAAACATTTTACTAGTTAGACTTTTTCCAAAATATAACTCCTGACTAAATGTATAATCAAGTGAAACATTATGAATTTTCAATAACAATACTGTATACAATGCTATACCATTAAAAAGCTTGATGTAAATAATATAAATGTAACAAATGTAACACAATGCTGTTCTTTCAATTTACCCCCCCCCCCCAAAAAAACACCTGAAAACACATTCTCAGCTCTTTTCAACATTATTAATAATAATTATAATACTAACAAATGTTGTTGTTTTTTTTGTAGAAAATCTGATTGTTAAAAGGATTTCTGAAGGATTGTGTGACTAAAGTAATGGTGCAAAGAATTCAGTTTGAAAGTCAGCTTTGTTCCTAATAAACTGTTTATCTGCACTTGCAAGTGAATATTAAATTATGTTGTGGGATAATTAAATATATTCTAAATAAACTACAAACATACAATTATATACATTTATTTTGTCCTCACATTCTTTCTTGTAACCCTTCCCTCTCAGTGACACAAGCTGACTGAAAGGCTCATTATTAGGAATGTAACGATTCACTCGTTTTTCTCGATGCATTGATTACAAACCCTGTCGATTCATATGCATCGATCTTGAAACATGATTTTTGAATCGTGAATCGCCGATCTCGGACAGTAATTGATTCAAAATGCTAAGAATTGAATGAATCGCGATTTTTCTATCGATTCAATGCTTTCAAAATGTATACACATTAAATTACTACACGCACCAATTAATGGAGACCTTGAAGAGTGTTTGTGAATTGTGCCTCTTATCTGTCCTTCACGCGCTCCACTGTTTACCGCCTGAGACTGTCACAGGATTGCCCTCGCGCTCCGTTCATCTTTGAAGCAGCTGACGTGTGATCTATAGGACTCGTGGCCAGTAATGCTAATGTGAAGTAGTTTTACTTTTCTGTAGTTTGTCAATGGCTCTCTGCATCTTACCGACGGAGTTACCGGAGCCGTCGACAGCTGTATTTATTGCATGGACGGAGCAGAAATGTAAGTGTCTAAATCATACGTACAGATCCATTGAATGATAAATGTGTTTAAACAATGCGGATGAACCGAATATACGAAGGAAACTCTTAAAATTAACCACAGCATTAACAACGATCTTGAAATAAGAGCGCGGGATTTATCTGATAATCAGATGCATGAAAGTAGCGTTTGTCTCATTTGCAAACAGACATTTGGCGGGTTTTCTCTCAGAAACATTCGCTGATGGAGAGGAAAAGTTAAATAGAGATGAAGACGTTTTCACACTGAAAGAGAAGCGATCTCGCTCTCATAGACGTGCCAGGCTATATCTGCAGCTAAACTGAATAAGAGCAGAATGAACTGACGAAACCGCTAATTAAAAGTAATTAAAAAAGAAGATAATCCTTCCTTGTTTAAAAAAAAAAATGTGTCTTACAAAATTTAAATCGATATATTGTTTTCTGTGAGTGAGTAAACAAGATGATTTTAACATAGTTTAGAAAGAAAAATTCTAGGTTACAAGCTCCAGTTCTCAAAAATCCTGGGAACCAATGTTCTCTATGTGTTTTATTGCCTTATTCAAGTGATTTAACATTTTTAGTTTTTCACTAACCACGCATAACATTTTTTTCTAAAAAACATGATCATGTACATACATGCTGCACACAAATTATTATAGCCCAGTTTGTGCTGATTACAGTGAGATTAGACTTTAGCCATTTAGATGTGTATAAGTAACTGAAAAAACACAAATGTCAGGCGATAACAAAACTTCTCCAGGCCCCAAAAATACCCTTGGACCTAAGAGGGATAAATGTCTACAAGGTTCTGCAGAACTGAAGTTCATGTTTTATTGTACTAAAATAAATAAATACAATTTTTATTGTTTATCTTACCTTACCAACTGTAGGTAATTTTGAGATTCACATTTTCAGGCTAACTGACAAGTACCGAATTACTAATTTATCATAAAGTTGTATGCTAATGTTTTTTTTTTGTTTAGTTCATGTCATATACACAGATACAATTATCATGTCATTATTGAAGTAAATGTATGCAAAAAAAAATATTGCTAATCACGACAATGTTAAATAAAATATATTTAGTCAACTCAAATCATATTCATATCTAAATCACTTTACTCGATGCAGATTGTTTCAAAGCAGCTTTAGAGTAACAAACAGAAAGTCTATTATTGCTCACATATTTAATCTGGTAGTTGTTTTACTTAATGTATTGTTGTACTTAATTCAAATAGTTCAAAATTAAGCTAAAATTATTTCATACATTTATGTAATTTATTCGTTAATTCTTTAGAATCGGTGATGCTTTACTGAAATCAAGTGGAGAAACTGAGCAACTGACTCAAAATTGAACATTACAAAACATGATAGGGAAAATAAGAACACTAGATCTACTAGGTGGTAGATGGTACACTAGATGGTACATCATTTTATATTTATATTAATGTAGCGCCACCTACTTTTCTGAAGTAGAATTTTTTAAGGAGCAGCACCAGGTTCATTAACTAAATGTCTTGTGATGTTGGATCAAGGTTCCACTCTCTGACACACGGTGCTCTTTTTTTTCTTTCTCTGTTTTTTGTCTGAATAAAGATCTCATTTTACCTACTTGTGTCTGGGTCCTACTTTAATAAGATGTATCCACAAATATAATAAAACAAACAAACAAACAAAAATTATTATTTTAGTGCTATTATGCACAGCATAGTGAACGACAACTGCGTTTATGTGAATTACAAGGTGTAATTCAGCACATATTCAGGGGACGCCATCTTTCTTCTGCTCGTAGAAGATGTCGACAGTGTAAGGCATGCCCGGGATACTTTACTTCCTGAACAAGTGCGCACCCGAGTCCGTGTTGCATGCACATTCACGTGAACCACGCCACAGTTCGGGAGCAGCCAAACTCAGACCACCTTCTCCAGGGTTCGGTACCACAGTGTGCACCAAGATCAGATGACATCGTTCACATTAGCATTTTTCATTCGAACCGTGCCCCGTTCTGCACTAAACTGCCAGTGTGAAAGCCCCTTAAGAAACAAGTGTATCAACAGAATTAAGGGCTACTGTCCTACAGAGTTTCGCTCTAATTAAACAGACCTGAACCTAATCAAGTTCTTCGGGATTACTAGAATTACTCTGCAGGGCAGAGTTTACCCATCTCGGTACTAGGGGTATGTAAATTTATAAGCAAAACAGCAGTTTCTGAAAAAACATGACATGGTCCTTATGTTGACATTAGAGTTGTCTTCAGTTCGCTCTTCACAGCAGTTCAGTCAGTGTACTGTTCGAATAAATGCATTACTCCAGAATATTGGTTTGTATTAACTCAGAGGGAGTGTCAGCCACATTAAAAAAGTTAATTAAGTCATTTGTGGATTAATGCTTATTGAAGACGCGAACCGTTTCAAATGATTCAGTTCGAACTGGTTCAAGAAGATCCGGTTACATCAAATGATTCGTCCGCCAACTGGATATCACTTAAACTGCTTTGTTCTGAACTTTCTCTCACAACAGACACTTAAGAGAAGACTAAATAAATGAAAGAGAAGACTAAATAAATGAGAAGACAATGATGAATGAAGTTGTAGTTTTTGATATTTTTGAGCCAAAAGTATTTTCGATGCTTCAACAAATTCTAACTGACCCTCTGATGTCACATGAGCCCCTTTCACACTGCCATTCCGGCAAATACAGGGGTAAAGTGTTACTGCAATTGTTCCCTGGTCGCTAGATTTTGCACTTTCACACTGCCAGTGATGACCCGGTATATGTGCGTGCTTTCACACACAACCCTGGAAGATCCTGTGACGACACGTGACATCAGCGCGTGACGTGTAATGTACGAGTCGACAACGCTTGGCACGTTATACTTTCACTGAAGCAAGCAAACGATCTCTGCGTCAGCGCGGAAAGTGAGGAACTAACTGATCCCTGCTTCATTACAGTTTGCACATATGTTTTCGTCGCGAATGTTGATCTTCCTTCAAAACAGCCGGTAAAAGAGTCACGCGTCATCACTTTGATACAGAATTAGATCTGGCTTTTGTTCACACAGCGCTCGTTCCGGGTTGAACCCCGCAATGTTACTAGGTCCCCGACCCGGGTTCAATTCGGTAATCAATCCCGGGACGTGGTTGCTTTCACACAGAAGGCGACCCGGCAATGTTCCGGAAATATTGCGGGTCTGACGTGCAGTGTGAAAGGGGCTATGTACTACTTCGATGATGTTTTTCTCACCTTTCTGGACATGGACAGTAGACCGTACATACATTTTCAATGGAGGGACAGAAAGCTCTTGGACTAAATCTAAAATATCTTAAACTGTGTTCCAAAGATAAACGGAGGTCTTGCGGGTTTGGAATGCCATGAGGGTGAGTCATTAATAACATTATTTAAATTTTTCGATGAACTAAACCTTTAAAGGCAGATCATCATTGAATTCAGTGATGTCATCTCTGTTCAGTTTAAACAGTGTCTGTGCATTTATTTGCAATCAAGTCAACGATATCGCTGTAAATGAAGTGTGCCCAATCTAAGCAAGCCAGAGGCGACAGCGGCAAGGAACCGAAACTCCATCGGTGACAGAATGGAGAAAAAAACCTTGGGAGAAACCAGGCTCAGTTGGGGGGCCAGTTCTCCTCTGACCAGACGAAACCAGTAGTTCAATTTCAGGCTGCAGCAAAGTCAGATTGTGCAGAAGAATCATCTGTTTCCTGTGGTCTTGTCCTGGTGCTCCTCTGAGACAAGGTCTTTACAGGGGATCTGTATCTGGGCCTCTAGTTGTCCTGGTCTCCGCTGTCTTTCAGGGCAGTAGAGGTCCTTTCTGCCAGTGTTCCAGAAGTTAGAAACGCCAGTGCACACAGGCGGAAACTTTTCATTTACGGTTTTGTGCGCTGACGTGAACTGTCGAGAAACACTCCTTTTCATGCAGTGATTGTCTTGTATACTGTTTTATACATGCTTGCGATACAAACCCAATTTCAAAAAAGTTGGGACACTGTACAAATTGTGAATAAAAACAGAATGCAATGATGTGGAGGTTTCAAATTTAAATATTTTATTCAGAATAAAAACTTTAGACTTTAAAAGCCTTAAAAAAAAATTCAATCTAATATATATTTTGATAGAGAATTATGTGAAGGAAACTAGAACTTGTAAGAATAATACTAAAAGTATCAGGTCATTGCTGCTAAACTGGAAATATGCCTGGCTGTATTGAATACCTGCTCACCTGTACATATTTCTTTACATCATGCTCTCTGCCAGATGTTTCTGTAAGTTTGCCTCTCTGCAATCCCTCCTTCCCATCTCACTCCTTTTCTTCTGTCTCGCTCCTCCGTTCTGTGTTCTCTCTACTCTTGGTAGTCTTACCTATCATTCTCAATGTACTGTATACACACACAGAGGTGGAAAGTTATGAATTACATTTACTCCCGTTACTGTACTTGAGTAGCTTTTTTGTGTACTTCTACTTTTTAAAGTAAATTTTAAAATCTGTAATTTTACTTACTTAAGTAGGCTATATTTTGTTTGAAGTATTGTACTTTGCTACATTTCAAAACACATTTACTACGGAGTAGAAAATAAAGAAAAATCGTACCCTGCAAACTAACACAGTAAATTATGGACAGGATGGCAAACTGGTGCTAAAATTACAAGAAAGATGCAGACGGACAAAACAGGCATTAGTGCTGCAGACACCACTGAAAACAAAATGAAGGAAAGAAATAAAGTGAACCCCTGGCCATATTTATGCTCTATGTAAACTGTGCTTGCTTAGGGAGACCAGACTAGCAGCTTATAAAATCTCGATAAGACATCAACCCTTCACAAGCATGTAGAGGTTAGCTAAATAATTGCATCGTTGCACTGGCGATAAACATTAAGCTTGTGACATTTTAGCAAGAGGTTTAGCACAAATTAGCCAAAAAGACAGTGGTGCGGAGTGTGCAATATATATAAGTCTGCTTACAATCTGTTTTAATGTGTTCTTTCACTGTTAACTTTCACAAGTTATTGACTTAAGTTTTAAGACACCTTTTTGCCAGTTTTTGCAAACATTTCTACAACAAAGAAATAATTCTAAACATAGCCATCAAAGCACGGTTTTACATCTCTGAGCAACATGACGGTGTTTAATTCCTGATTTAATTAAGTGTTTAAATGATTCGGTTCAATTGCAATGCACCCTTATTAACAGTGACTCGCTGACACTGGCCATTTTAATTTCACATGTAAAGTATCGATTTCTTTTTTTTATTTAAATTTTTTTACTAATATACTTTAATATACTGATTTGTCTGGTAACAGCCCTAATGTCTTATTATTCTAAATAACTTTACTTTAATTAAAAACAACTAGTTTGAGATTAATAGGCCTATCCCAGGCGTGCAGAGTTTAGTTCTAACCCTGCTCCAGCACACATATCATGTAGTTTACAAATAAGCCTAAATGATTAGATTAGCTGGATCAGGTGTGTTTAATTAGGGATATATTTAAACTGTGCAGGACTGTGGCCCTCGAGGAATTGAGTGTAACACCCTTGGCCTATCCCATTTTTGACTCCCTCCCACTGTTAAAATGTAACTAAGACATTTTTAAGTAAATGTTTTCTAAGTAAATGAGCTACTTTTTACTTTTACTTGAGTAGATGTTTAGACTGTACATTTATTTGTACTTAAGTAAAGTTTCATTAATGTATTGGTACTTTATTATATTTTTGTACTCTTTCCACCTCTGTACGCACACGTGTTTCCTCATGAGTTCAGATGTTCAGACCAGGATGGAGGCTATAGGCCCAAAAGTTGATGAGTTTAATCTGTCCTTTTTGTGCAGAGCTGAGGTATCCTTGGCTAAGTGTCCACCTAATATGTCCAGAACTTCCTCTCCATACTTCCATTTTATATAACGTATATTTATTGGCTTGTGTACCACACATATATAATCCATATCCCATTGGATAAACTGCTACACCATCACCCCTTGCAATATAATGTTTGGATGTAATAATAAACTTTGAAGAAGTTTGGGAACCGACAAATTGGCTTCATGTTCATAATTCTTTACATGAGCTCATGCTAGGATTGAGGTCTGGACGGCTAATCCGTATATTTTCTGAAACGATTGCGTCATCAGCCCATGTCTCCCCCCTAGTCAGACACCTCTACGTCACGTAACAGCAACATGAACAAAAACATGAACAAACACTGAACGATTGTCTTTTTATTAACTAACATTAACACTGATTAATAAATGTATTGTTCCATGTTCGTTTGTGTGGACGTGGATATTTCTTGAGACGAGGAAAAAAAAGATCGGATTGGGGTAAGCTCCGTCTCCGTGTGGACGGGGCCTAACACAACTGATTCCACTCATCAGCTCGTTACTGCGGTCAATCTAGCTGCACGTTATTTTGAGGGTTGGATATAAACTGGCTATTATGGTAAAAAACCGTCAGAAAACTGATCTGATGCAGTGCTCCTCCAGCGAATGCATTATTTCCCAAAACATAGTCCGTTACTGTCTGATGCAGTTCCATTCGTTAGCTCTGGCCAGTTCCAGTTCGTCCTTGGCCATACCCAGGCACTTTTCATGGTACCACCTTTCACATGCATCGCATTGGATCTAGAAATCTGTAAGTCGGGAAATATCAGGAAACTGCTAAAAAAAAAACTGCTATTGCTTTTAATTTTCCCATTCTCTTTTATCAAGTGGTTAACAAACAGATCCAGTAGAATTTTTAAATGAACACATGGCTCAGTTTTCAGCTACATCGAAACAATATTCTTATGAACAAAAATGAATTAGTAACACAAACAAATATATTACTCTCCATCCAGCCTTTAAATCAGGCTTTAAATCAGAGGGTCTTTTACCTCCAGTGACAATAACAATGTCTGTTACTTGTTTTATGTACATTAGCGGAATGCAGAGACACAGTGTGTTTACATCCCCTTCAGTAAGGAAATGTCTATCTGGGGCCTGGGGCCTGTTCTTCGTACGTCGCTAACTCAGTTAGCTGGATTTGAATGTTGATGATTTAGCGTCTTTTTCATTTGGATCTTGAATCATTTGGTTCTTCGAAGCTCATCCCGGAGCTGCTGTCATAGCAACAGGTCCGTCAGCTTAAACCTGGGGCCTGTTCTTCGTACGTCTCTTATTACATCCGAGATCAAATGACACATCCAAGATGATATCATCGTGCTAATCCTGATCCGGCTAATTGGGTTCTTCGAACACACCTCTTGTATATGATTAGTATCGCTGGATTGAGTTATCTGAGATAATTGCGCGTTCATGTGTTGTCTTAAAAGGGGATATGTATCGATACTCGAAACCATGATCAGCAGTGCAGCGATTGGTTGGTGGCAAGACGGCAATGTAATGATGTCATATAATTTAAAATGACACCTGACGAAAATCTTGACAAATTTCTGGACTTTTTATAGGCTAAGGAAACAGCCAAGCAAACAAAACTACATAAATGTAATAATAGATACATGAAACAGATAATAGATACATGTTTTTGTTTTATTAGAATTTTTTTCATGATTCCCAATAATTTAGATTCACAATTTATAATAGTTGTGCAGTCTTTACATTTTTATTTCAATGTAGAAATTATCTATTAATTTAATTTTATATTTGGAAAGATTTGTTACGTGACAGCATTAATGAAAGTTTCTTAAGGGTCAATATCATGTTATCTGCATCTCCTGCGCTCCATCAAGCCACTCTTATAATAGCAGTCATCACTCAAAATAATGCACGACTCTATTATCTGTATAGCATGTGTGTAAGACTCTAATACAATTATGAAGTAATAATTTTATGACAAATAAATATTTCAGTGAGTAAAACTGGCTGTGTCTATAGTAGTTATGGACTACACATAATTTTTATATTATTTTTAAATAATTGTTTTACTGATTATTATTTAAAATTATTGTCCCTGGATCAGTACGATTCTCTTGTAATAAAGTAGCGGTGGTAGCAGACATATTTTGAGTATCAGTTCTGGTTGAAAAGAAGCGATCTAATCCTGTTTACATGAAATAAGCTGCTCCCGAGCAGGTTTAAGCTTACGGACCTGTTGCTATGAAAGCAGCTCCGGGATGAGCTTCGAAGAACCAAATGAACCAAGATCACGCCAAATCGTCAACATTCAAATCCAGCTAACTGAGTTAGCGACGTACGAAGAACAGGCCCCTGCTCAGATAACTCAATCCAGCGATACTAATCATAAACAACAGGTGTGTTCGAAGAACCCAATTAGCCGGATCATGATTAGCACGATGAAATCATCTTAAATGTGTCATTTGATCTCGGATGTAATAAGCGACGTACGAAGAACTGGCCCCTGGTCAAATGGAATCAACCTTGATCAAAAACAGCAAATCTATTGGTTGGGAACACGTAACCTGGAGGAAATAATGAGGTTGACTGGCCATCAAAACTTCACCTGTTAAATAGAACCAGGTGTGCTTGGTTAATTATCGGTGGGAGAGGGATCTATGTTGGCAAAGTGAATGTGCTTCTCCTACCCAAGTTGGTGTTGATACTAGTATAAAATTCATATTTTTTTATTTATATTTCTCTGTATAGGTTATTAAGCTACGCATCTGAATTGAACTCTGAAAATAAGCAAAGTAAGATCAAGTTGTTTCTGAAAGATTTTTCTTACTTGAGAAATACTTTAAAAATAAATAAATATAGAAAAGTCATGTGCAACTGCATGCACATAGCCAATACAATGTGGCTTAAGGATGTTTTTTTTTTGAGGGGTCTACCAGATACACAGTGTGGTTGACTGCATTTATGAACTGAAAATGATAAGGTGAAACAACTGCTACTGAGTAGATCCAGACTTGGTAATGACATAGTGAAGATATTCACCTACTCACCTGAAACTTCCAATGGACATTGTCAATGTTCACAGAAGAAACAATTCCCTGGTAACTGTTAATCTATCAAAGAATACATACGTACATTACAGTACATTATATCAACTTTGAAAACCATTATTGAGTATGTTTACCTTTTACAAATATTATGACGTTAACGATAATTCTGCATGTAGTTTTTCAAACAGATTTTTTCTATTATACTTAAGATATATGATATTTGTCTATGGAAACACATACACACAAAATTACATATCCATACTATAGTCCGTCAACCATAACTAGCTTTGACAAACTTTGCCAGGCAAGCTGAGGTCTTTCCCCAAACAGAATCACACCTGCTGCGTAGGGATCAAAAATGTAAATGGAATTCATGATCTCTAGCTCACTGTCAGCAATATGAAAAAGGCCATCAATTATCTTTGGAAAACAACTGCATATTTTTTCTACAAATTTGTATTATACATTAAAAGTACAACATTTAGAAACCCATGTTCACATTATGATACTATCAAGAATATATATTTGTCTAATTATAATTTACAATAGAAAAAAATGCTTGTTTCCGTGTAACATCAGCAAGATTGCAGCAATTTTTACTTTTATCTCAAAATGAAACATTATGTTTAAAATTAACCATTTTGATATTGCAATGTATATACAAAGAAACACATAGGCTATAAAGAACCACAGCGTATTTATCCATATTTTAACCTGGACCATAAAAACAGTCATAAGGGTACATTTTTCAAAATTGACATTTATACATCATGTGAAAGCTGAATAAATAAGGGTTCCATTAATATATGGTATGTTAGGATAGGACACTATTTGGATTAGGGCTGTCACGATATTAGATTTTTCATATCACGGTTATTGTGGCCATAAGAATTCACAATGTAGATATATCGTGATATCTATAGAAACCTTGGGGTGGGGAAGATATCAGTCAAATAATTTTTTACTTTGTTTATTGAGTTTTTCTTTTTCACCCAACGAGCATAATATTGATACTGATAAACGCAGGGCACAAGACTCTGGCTTTCTCCTTCTTCTTTGAAGCTCTTATGACATAACAAGAGAGAAAATACTTTCAAGTTCAACAGTATGATGAATAAATATTAATGGCAACACTTTACAAAAATATGCCATTTGTTAACATTAATGTATTAACGAACATGAATTAACAATGAACAACACATTTATTACACAATTTATGAATCTTTGTTAATGTTAAAGGTCCCGTTTTATGCACTTTTTTTGAAGCTTTGGTTGTGTTTACAGTGTGCAATATAACATGTGTTCATGTTTCACGTGTAAAAAAAACAGTATTTTTCTGTATACCGCTGTTTTCACTGTAACGAGTTCTGATTGTGCCAGCGGTTCCTGTGTTGTGATTCGACACCAGCTTAGCGCACGTTGCCCTCCTGCAAACGCGATTTGACTAGTTTTGAAAAGCAAGTGGGCAGGAGAATGTGCTGGAGATGTACTTATAATCACAGGAGCGTTTTTACTGACGAGATGTGCATGAAAATCGCATAAATTTTTTTGCACAGCCCTAACATCTAGTTAACAAAGCTAAACATCGTTGCCCTTTGTGTAATAAGTTACAGAAACTGTTAAACTCACCAACTTAAATAATAAAATACACTTACCGGTTGTGGTCCATAAACGCCTTCTCCAGACAAAGAGGGAACTGCTCCATCTTTCAAGAATAATCTTTGTGCAAATCCGGCATTAAACTGATTGAGATTGAGGAAGTTGTCCTCAGCAAGCTGTCCTCAGCTAAATTTTCTGCACACAGTTTTACATGTGGATTTTAATTTTCGGGAACTGAGTTAAACATAATTTGTAAACATTAATCTCCAAGTACAGCGTCCCTGGGAAGGCCAAACAAAGATGATTGGACTCCGAGATGAAAATAACAGCGTTTCAACGACATGGCATGTTATTCAGGCCCCGTCCACACGGAGACGCATTTCTGTGAATACGCACACATTTTTTATCGGATAGGTGTTTCGTCCACACGGATCCGCCGTTTTCGCAAGGTGAAACCGCTATTTTTTTAAAACCGGGTCCCAAAGTGGATAAATTTGAAAACAAATTTTTCGTCCTGACAGCTAATTCGTATATTTTCTGAAACGATGACATCATCAGCCCACGTTTCCCCCCTAGTCAGACGCCTCTGTCACGTAACAGCAACAAAAACATGAACAAACATGAACAAAGTCATAGTCCGTCTTCTTCTCTGTTTTTAGTGTATCTCTGTGGCAGAATTACAACGCCACATACTGGTCTGGCATGTATTCTACATCATTATGCGGTTTCGTGTGGACGTGGATATTTCTTGAGATGAGGAAAAAAAAGATCGGATTGGTGTAAGCTCCGTTTACGTGTGGACGGGGCCTCAATGTTCATGTTCATAGTACATTAATGTTTACAAACACAACTTGTGATTTTAACAATGCATTAATAAATGCTGTGGAAATATTGTTCATTTATTATTTATGTTATTTATATATGTTAACTAATGTAATTAACTAATGTTAACCTTATTGAAGAATGACCACAGATTTAAGTGCATGGCACTGTGACCAACTTAACATTTTACAGAGTTTAATGTAGCAATGTGGTCGCTCAGTTTTTCAAGACCCGTTTTAATCGTGTAACTGTTCATAGATTTGCACAAAGAAAGAAATGAAGTGTTACTACGCACAGGCCGTATTGATTGCAAATACAAAAATAAGACGAGTAAAGAAAACGCAGTACTTATTAAAATAATCACCCTTTACTTAAGTATATGAACACAGAAAACCGCTGTTAATAGGTTATATAATATTTCCCAGTCTATGACTAGTAAAATAATAACAACTTACTCTGAACACAGCTCTCCTCAGAGTAGCTGTGAGTGATGCGTCTTCTTCTTGTGTGACAGGTGTCAGAGTTAAGGCACGATACTGCCACCTGGGCACTCAACCAGGTACTGTTACCAAGTATTTACATGTGGTGTCATCATAAGAGAACTGTTCATTTTAAATATTGCGGTTATCACTAATACCGGTATATCCTCATACACTAAATTAACACGATATCGATAATTGTTTATTTGAATATCACGTTTATCGTCATCGCGTATATCGCGACAGCCCTAATTTGGATAAATTTTGTAGTCAATCTGCATTGAACTACTAGCAGGAAACATTGTTTTTCACTTCAACGTAATGGACCAAATTATTAGCAGTTCCTTAAAATTTACTAGGTTACATCTGATTATTAACCAATGCATTTTATGACCATGTAAAGAGTTGAAAAGACCAACTGCTTACGTCTCGGACATATTGTTGTGACAGGTATGTAATAATTTAATAGTACTTTATTATTTGTCCTTGTTAATTGGTAGTTCTTAATGAGACTAATCTCATTCTGTAATTTTTTGTTCCCTAATAAGCAGTACTACATGGAATTTTATTTTCATATTTGTCGTTTCAATATTAGCTAATCATGGTAGCTGACGTGGTAATGTAGATCTACTCATTATTCCTGCACTACATTCTGTATAGTTATGTATTAAAGATGGACCTTTATTTCATATTATATACATATGTTTATAATTTTTAACTACAGGTTTATAGTTATGAAAAGAAGTTTAGTTTATAGTTATAACTATATTTGTACGAGAACTAAATGTATGCTGTACCTTGCCAGTTATCCACTGGTGTGGCCGAAGTGTACGCAGCTCACTGTGACGAATGACAATTGATGTTCCTTTGGTTTTTTTAGGGATCACAGAAACCACAACCTCATTGTCTCTCCTTTTCCACAAAGAGGTGAGCTGTACATTTCAACCAAACATGACAGATAGTTAAACAGAAATGTAATGTTTCAATAAGATTTTTAATTTTAACTACTGTTTTTTACTCTTCTACTGTTCAAATAAACTACAACCTTTTAAAATGTACTACAATGAGTATGAACATTTGATAAAAGAAAGCATTCTTACTTGATGCTGTGGGCTTGCTGTTGTCTTCACTGTTGCCTTAGGTTTGTTTGAGATCTCCCATTATACAGACTTTTCATCCACAATGTTTTTATGGTCCCTCTCCAGGGATGACCTTGGCTGTGGTGGCTAGCTTTGCTACTATCAACAGTTTAAAAACAGATCAGATTTTAAGGAGAGGTGCTTCTGTTTGTCTTTTAAGTCAATTTTGTTTCTTTTTTTCACTACATCATTCCTCTTTTTTTTTTCAAGAGACCAGCTGTTTGCACATGTTTATGTTGTAATTTATATTTAAGGTATATTGGTTTTACATAAGTTAAAGTGCTACTATTCTTTTTGGAGTGGCTGAAATTTTAGGGATGCATAAGATGTTATGTTATGTGAAGATTATGAATTTAATTTCCTTCTGTAGAACACATGACAGCATTACATTGACACTATACCTTCTTGTTTGATGTCTTAAAAGGGAAAGGCTTGCGGATTGGTGTGACATATTTTCCCAGATTTTTCGCTCTTGCTTTTCTTTCCATCTTTCTTTTTCTACTCTGTAAGTCTACATAAAGTAATGGATTTGTAGATCTGGTTTACATACCAAAGCATATAACGGAATGAGACACTACATGTTATTCTCCCATTATAATCTTTTCCTTAAAAAAAAAAATCCTATCACATCTTCAGTGACAAATTTGTTCAAATATTCTAACCTTCCTTTGGAAAACTCTTTCAGAGTCCTCATACTTTGATACATACCTGATACTGGGCTACAAAGTCATCAAGCCTGGTTAGCCAGCCAGAGGTAAAATAAATACTTTTCCATCTTTTCCATTATTCCTTGAGTTTTGTTGTCCTGTGTACTTTTCTGAGAAAGGATACAATGACAGGTGAATTCCTGACATAGCAGTACAACAAAATAAGAGTTCTGACACAATTTACTGTTAAGTTACAAACTATATAATTACTTGTTTTGTAAGATTTTTCTGCGCATTGTATCTCCTTGAGCACTGCTTATATTGTGGTCCCACCATGTCGTCCAAGGTCACCTTTGTATTTAAAAGTAAAGTAAAAAGATTTTTTCAAATTGTCAGAATACACACTGATATTTCAGTACAAAAAGGGAAATTTGCCATAGTAATGACGAACCTAGCATTAAAAGCTACCAACTCAGCGAAATGAGACGGCAAAGAGTAATCAGGAAGTAGAACTCCAAACAAGACAATTAGTGGAGAGGGATGGATATTAAAAGAAGTGATAGCTGAAAGCGAGTCAAAAATAAACTCCCAGAAAAGAGATAAAGCAGGACAGGTCCAGAACATATGAGTTAGATTCGCTGGTTCTAGATGACACTCGTCGCAGCTTGGATCAATGTCAGGGAACATGCGGGGTAACTTACTTTTAGACCAGTGTACTCCGAGGACAACTGTACACTGTTAAACCCCGTGGCGAGCACAAACAGATGACGACTGAACACGTTTCAAAATCGACTGCCATGTCTCTAGCTCTATATTAAGATCCCTAGCCCAAGTAATCCACAGACCGTCAGAAACCAAGGTGTAACAAGTGACAAAAGTGTTATACATTGTGGAGATGGGCCCTCTTTGATAAGGATTGATATTTGATATGGTATTGGCAATGGTGGAGGGTGGGTTCAAGGGGAATCCCAGAAAATTCTTACAGACAAAATCCCGGACTTGCAAGAATCTGAAAAAGTGGAACCTTGGTAGGTTAAAAACTTGAGTCAATTGTTCAAAAGAATCAAATGTTCTGTCAATGTAAACCGTGGTCAACCCAGGCCATAAAAGCCATATCAAATATAGCTGCAAGCAGCAATAACGGGGCCAAGCACTACAGAAGCAAGCTTCAGACGAACGGCAGGAATAAGTAATTAAAGCCGTTTTAAGATTATTTTAGGCAAAATGGCTTAATGAGAACAGTTTCGTATATCGACATGAAATCCATATCTTTTAGGTGGCTCAGTCTGAAGATGATATGATTCAATTTTGTTGAAAATCGGACCAACGGATGATGAGGAGTTCGAAAAAGTAGGTTTTGACTGAAAATCAAGATGGCGGACAGGAAGTTTGGCCAAATAATGAAAATGTGGCCTCAGGTCATGCTTGTTATGACATGTACCAGGTTTGGTCTGAATAGGATAAATCGTTGCAGAGATATAGCCTTACGACTGTTTTTGTAAGCGCTACATAAAATTTGTTTGAGCGTTTATCGAAAACGGTTTGACGAATCAATTTGAGTTGCATAACTTTTGGTCAGCACTGACTGAAGATGATCTGGTTAAATTTTTCTGTGAATCGGACAAACCGTCTAGGACGAGTTCGAAAAAGTAGGTTTTACAAAAAATTCGAAATGGCGGCCATATTTCTATGACGGAAAATGACTTCATAGGATGCAATCGAATCGGCATGAGCTCAGAAATCAGAGGAAAAAATGAATTTTGTTGATTGGCCTTACGGTTAAAGAGTTATTAACAAAATTAAAGTGAAATTTTGGACAGTTGCTGGCGCTAGAGGGAATGTCTTAGACCCACCAAAATTGGTGTACTTAATGTTAGCACTGTCCTCTATCAGAATGTCAAACCATTACAACTTTCCCGCAATCGGTTCTATAGGCTGCCATAGACCCCCAGTCGGAAGAATAATAATAATAAGAACGGGAACCAACACAATAGGGTCCTACGCACCTTTGGTGCTTGGCCCCTAATAAGAGAGGGAGGAAAGAAGGTGTTAGCGTGTACTGGGCATAGAAGAGGTGTTGACTGTAAAGTAAAATGAGGCCTGAGTTGACGCCAGATCTTAAGACAGTTTTTAACTATAACATTACTGGAGAAGGTTAAAGGTGATAACGAGAGAGGAAGACACAAAAGGGACGTAAGCAAAGTGCTGCCACAAGCAGTCTCCTCGATCTTTAACCAGGGTGGAGGCTCCGTAATAAAACAAGAAGGTTGGTAGCGCTAACGACCCCCCCCCCCCCATCTCCTTAGTTTTTTGTAAAATGGCTTGTAAAATGAGTTTTTCCATTCCAAATAAATTGAGAAATAGAGCTATCTAAAGAGTGAAAGAAACGCTTTGGAATAAAGACCGGTATGCATTGAAAAAGATACAGAAATTTAGGCAGTACATTCATTTTAATACGTATCCTACCTGAAAGAGAAAGAGGCAGTAGAGACCAACGACCTTCAGTCAATCGATCCAACAGAGGAGAGAAATTACAGTTAAACAGGTCAGAGTAGTTCATGGCTACGCAGATGCCCAAATTATTGAATTGATCTAATGATGTCTTAAATGGCAAATTTGAAAGAGAATAAGCTATAGCCGCGGAATTTAAAGGCAAGAGTTCACTCTTATGAAGATTCAATTTATACTCCTACTGTAGGAATTTGGGCAGGTTTTGATCTAAAACGTGGGTTATAGATCTGTCTGGCTCAGAGACAAAAAGTAAAAGGTCGTCCGCATATAAAAACTGCTTGTGCACAGCGCCATATATTATCTTATAATGCCCATCAGTTGACTAGATATAAGGGCCACTGCCAAAGGTTCAATAGCGATGGCAAACAATAAGGGGGAAAGTGGATAGCCCTGCTGAGTACCACAACCAAGGAGAAATTATCAGAATAATCGTTTTTTTGTGCGGACATGAGCCAAATGAGAAGCATAAAGAAGCTTAATCCACAAGATAAATTTACAGCCAAATCCAAACCTTTTTAATGTATGGAAGAGATAAGGCCACTCCACACGATCAAACAACTCAGGGGTGATAGAAGTTGAAGGAGAGTACAATATATCAAATAGACGCCTGATATTGTGAGAAGAGTGCCTTCCCTTGATAAATCCTGTTTGGTCTGTAGAAATGATTGAAAACAAAACAGCCTCTAAACGCCTTGCCAGCATTTTAGCTAATAATTGAACATTCGCACATAACAAAGAAATAGGGCAATAGTTACCACAAAGCAGGGAATTCTTGCCTTTCTTCAATAAAAGTGAAATGATGGCCTGTCTTAAAGTATGGTGGAAGTATGCTGCATTGTAAAGATTCATTAAACATATTTAGCAGTAGTGGGGAAAGTTTATCTATAAATGCCTTAAAAAATTCAATAGGAAAACCATCAGGCCCTGGGCATTTCCCATTCTGCATCAAATGTAACGGCGTGTGGATTTCTAACCACCAACTCATAGAACTGAGGTGACCTTGTCTTTCTCCGTATTTTGCTTCCAGTCGCAACGAGATAAATTATGTCCTCCTGGCATCATTCCTGATATATGTGTATACTCCTTTTTGACCACTGGAAGGACCCCTTTTGGGTGCAGCATCACTTTTTATAGAGTACCTCATCTGGTGTGTTTGTTCTCTTTTGAAGCATCATTTGAAAGCTGATTATTTCATTACTGTGTTGGCGGCTTGACTTATGGGCTTCCCATGAAATGTTTTTCAAGACATTGGGACTCAGAACAACATCCATACAGCTGGTCTCAATTACATCCACTGTTATATTGGCAATTTTCTCTAGAAACATTGCTTGTGGGAGCTGTTTTTGTAATTCCTCCCTAATGTGTTTCTGTCATTTGCTCTTACATGTCTTCTTTTCAGTTCAGGGAGATTATCTATGCACTGTTCAACCTGAAATTCTACTGTTGCTTTAAGGTACTTGTCCCTATCCACAGACACTGTAACAGACAGACTGGCTAAACCGACCGTCTGCTAGCTGTCTTACGTGACAGAGACTCTTTCACCTAGATATCACACTATAGAGACTGTGCCTGTTCCCCGAACTAGAAAATACAAAAAAACATCCAAACCAATTTTAGAGTAACAATTTAATTGAGGTTCAACAAATAAAAAACAGATGCAATACGGATAAACAAATGATAAAGCTTGCCTTATTGAATATCAGATCCGTTCCTACGAAAGCACTTTTTGTAAATAATATGATCACTGATCATAATCTAGATGTGCTTTGTTTGACAGAAACCTGGCTAAAACCTGATGATTGCATTATTTTAAATGAGTCCACCCCACAAGATTACCGTTATAAACATGAGCAGTGTCTAAAAGGCAAAGGAGGAGGTGTTGCTTCAATTTACAACAATGTTTTCAGGATTTCTCAGAGGGCAGGCATCAAGTATAATGGTGCTTCATATAACTGTCACAATCATTAGTTGGAGTGCCCATGATCTTCAGTAGAGGGCACTCCACTCAGGACTCATTCAGAACTCCATTTCCCATCCTGCCTCATTCCAGGTACTGATTGCAAACACACACACACACTTGCATCTGAATTCACACCTGCACCTCATTTCAGCTAATACACACACACACATATAAGCAGCACACTCACTCCACCACATTGCGAAGTCTTGTTTAGCCTGTCTGACATTTCTGAGCGTTCTTCCTAGTGTTATTTATTCCCGTGTTTGACCTTTGGACTGTGTATTCTGTCTCTTATTCTCTGCTGCCTGTCCCGATCTCTGCTTGTTTCTGGTTACGATTCTGGTTATTCCTGACACACCTGATGCCATTCCTGATCTCTGCCTGTCTGACCATTCTGTTTAATAAATGCTGTAATGTGGTTCTGAACGTCTCTGATTCTCTCTCTCTTAGTAAAAGAAGACTTCCCCACACCAGGATCCAGCAGCCCGGTATCCCCTCGTCACCGAGGTTACAGTTCAAGTTTCCATATCAGCCTAACCATGGTCCGTTTGACCAGCTGTTAAATCTATGACAATGAAATCAATCTATTGAGGACTATGTTCAGCAGTCCTGTGAGTTAGTGTATCAAGTTCCTTTAAATTATGAAGCTTTGTTTAAGGACTTATTTCGGTTTGGACTCAATAAACATATTAAATCATGGTTACCTGGAGGGGAATTGAATGGCCGCCTAAGGGTCTTGCTCTCCTGTGCCATTGACTCCACTGTGGTGGTCCTCTGCTCCACCCTGGTGGGCTTCTGTCTCATCTGCCTGGCTGTGGTGGTCCTCTGCTATGCCCTGGTGGGCTTCAGTCTCGTCTGATCGGCTGTGGTGGTCCTCTGCTCCGCCCTGGTGGGCTTCTGTCCAGTCTTCTTGGCTATGGTGGTCTTCTGATCTACCCTGGTGGGCTTCTATCCCATCTTCTCGGCTGTGGTGGTCCTCTGCTCCGCTCTGGTGGGCTCCCACGCCACCTGCTTTGCTTTGGTGGACCCCTGTTCGCGAGTTAAGCGAACATGATCTTCAGTAGAGGGCACTCCACTCAGGACTAATTCAGAACTCAATTTCCCATCCTGCCTCATTCCTGGTACTGATTGCACACACACACACACACAACTGCATCTGCACTCACACCTGCACCTCATTTCGGCTAATACACACACACACACACACATATATAAGCAGCACACCCACTCCACCACATTGCGAAGTCTTGTTTAGCCTGTCTGACATTTCCGAGCATTTTTTCTAGTGTTTGTTATTCCCGTATTTGACCTTTGACCTTTGTATTCCGTCTCTGATTCCCTGCTGCCTGTCCCGATCTCTGCTTGTTTCTGGTTACGATTCTGGTTATCCCTGACACACCTGACACAATTCCTGATCTCTGCTTGTCTGACCATTCTGTTTAATAAATGCTGCAATTTGGATCCGAACGTCTCTGATACTATTAGAGATAAAAAATTTACCATTCAGCCATCAGCTACAGTATCACATCAGACAGTGCACTATAGATCCCCTGAGAAACAGTTCCACTCATTCTATACTACAGGAGAGGAAGGATTGTATAAACTTGTTAAATCATCTAAACCAACAATCAGTATGTTAGACCCTATTCCATCTAATCTCCTAAAAGAGGTGCTTCCAGAAGTCATAGATCCTCTTCTGAGTATTGTGAGGGGCGATGGGTTATGTGACGAGTAGGACGGGGCCGAGAGACGTGGGAACAAGGAGTGAGGCCAGGTGTAGTGATTGGAGTTGAGCTACACCTGCGACCCACCACCGGTCTCGAGTCCCACGTAGGAGATGGAAGGATATAAAACTGGAGCGACGACCGTGAAGGACAAGAGAGGACCAGGCCTGGGCTTTTAGTTATGTTTTGCTTTTTATTTATGCGCATCAGTCGTCCGTGAGGGGCTGATGCGCTGTTTTGTTTATTTTGTGATTATTAAAGTTTCATTTGATTGTCCGCCGTTTCCCGCCTCCTTCTTCCGGATGAATAGGAAGTTTTATTATTACATAGACCAATCTCGAATTTCCCTTTTCTCTCCGAGATACTAGAAAAGGTAATATCCTCACAATTATATTTTCCTCTGTGAGGATTTCCAGTCAGGATTTAGACCGTATCATAGTACTGAAACTGCTCTCCTTAGTTACAAATGACCTGCTCTTATCATCTGATCGTGGTTGTATCTCTCTATTAGTTCTATTAGTTCTAAGCGCTGCATTTCACACTATTGACCACAACATTCTTTTGCATAGACTAGAACACTTTGTTGGCATTAATGGAAGTGCATTAGCATGGTTTAAATTGTACTTATATGACCGCCATCAATTCGTAGCAGTGAATGAAGAAGTATCATATCAAGTACCTCAAGGCTCATTACTGGGCCACTACTCTTCAAGCTTTACATGTTACCCTTGGGAGATATCATCAGGAAACATGGTGTTAGCTTTCACTGTTATGCTGATGATACTCAGCTTTATATTTCTTCTAAACATTGTATAGATTTTAAAATCTTGCTTATTACTTATTAAGCCCTGAATGGTTTAGCACCTCAGTATTTGAATGAGCTCTTGTTTCATATATTTTTTTTTATATGCATGTGCTACATTTCAATAACTATCTCTTTTTTTATTAATTTGTATTTGGGGTACAATTTACGGTTCCAATCTATATTCCATACACATAAACAGTTTTTGTTTTATTAAATATTGTCAAACCTGAATACAAATATTTGTAGTAATTCTTAAATCAAAAATTTTGAAGTGACATTATAAAAATATAATTAAAAAATAATTATTTTTAAACCATATAAAAAACATTTTGTTGATCCTTAACATTTGTTTGTCATGTTCACTTTATTTTTTCAAAACCATTATATCGCTTCACTTCAGCTGTGACAGTCACACGTTCATGTCTTTTAAAGGTGAAGCAATGAAGGGGGGATGTGTCCGTCTGGGTTAAATTCACATATTAATAGTGTTCTGCAATGTTTTTACATTTACAATTATGCATTTAACAGATGATTTTATGCAAAGCAACTTTCAGTGCATTCAGGCTATACATTTTTTATTTTCTTATTTTTTTTATACCAGTATGTGTGTCCTCTGGGAATTGAACCCACAACCCTTTGTGCTGATAAAGGAATGCTCTACCAATGAGCCACAGGAAACACATTTTGAGAAAATGTGATTTTGAGAAATCACAGACTGCACCTATATTATTATGTGAAACTATAATGATTATAACCCTCAAGTGGACTATACCAGACAGGCCTAGTGGCCCCACATACCCTGAACTGTTTTAAACAAATCACAAACAGTGATAACTAACTTGGTCTGGAGAATCGTGTCCTTGATCTCCTTCAGCATTTCCACTGTCCTGGATATGGGCATGATTCTGACTCATACTTTTATAGAAAGACAGAAAATGTTGGTATTACTAGGTAGGAAATCGTACATGAAACAGATGTCAGAACCAAAAAGGTCGACTAACTGGTTCAGAAGACCTGCGTCTGTACAAGGGAGATGATGAGACGTGCAGATCCATATGCAAGCTTTAATTGGTCAGAAACATGGTCATAACTGGCATGAGTCAAAAACTGGCAAACAGGTATATAGAGGGCAAGACACAAGAATAATCCTAGAGCAAGCGTGGGTCTTTGATGAGCAAACAATATATAAAGGGAAATCCAGTTATCACTAGGAGACGGATATGTGCAGAACAATACTCGGCAGTGTGTCAGGGGAAGTCCAATGCTTATAAAGTGTGTCTGATGATTGTGCTGTGTGTATGATTGGTCTCAGGTGTGTTGTGTGATTGTTACCAGGTGAATGTGATTGTTGCAATGGAACATAGGAAATGTTGTCCAGGGTGTACTATGTGGATGATGACCCTCTGGTGGTGAATAAAAGGAAGTTCAATAACCGGATCATTACAGCGTCTTTCATCTCCTTCAGCACTTCCACTGTCCTCAGATGGCACTGGAGATGGGGACGATTCTGGCTGGTGCTTTTACAGAAAAATAGAAAATGTTGACATTACAAGGTAGGAAATTGTACATGAAACCGATGTCAGTACCAAAAAGGTTGACTAACGGCTTCAGAAGACTTGCATCTTTCATCTCCTGCAGCACTTCCACTGTCCTCAGATAGCACTGGAGATGGGGACAATTCTGGCTGGTGATTTTAAAGAAAAAGTTGGCAATACAAAATAGGTGTCGTAGATGAAACAGATGTCAGTACCAAAAAGGTTGACTAATTGGTTCAGACATATAGGTCAATCTGTGACTGTCTTTGAATCGCCATTAATACAGTTAAAACCATAGTTGTAGGACATAGTTATTGAATGGATTTTTTATGGATAGTACACTAAAATTCACCGTTATTATTTTTACATGATAACGTCAACGAGCATCATCAGTTTCGGCAGAATAATTGATTTTATGAGTGTCCTAGTAAAACGTATTTAATGAATAATAAATCATTGCATTACAAAACTCAAACCTTATATATATATATATATATATATATATATATATATATATATATATATATATATATATATATACTGTGGGTACGGAGAGTATTCAGACACCCTTACATTTTTCACTCTTTGTTTATATTGCATCCATTTGCTAAAATCATTTAAGTTCAATCAGGACCACTTCAGTCAAGTATATTTATGACAATTATATATTGCATACAGTTAGCTTTGGAGGTATGGTTATGTTCTGGGCAACACTCCACACGCCTGTCCATGCAGCCATGCTTGGACAGAGCAGGGAGAGCAGCAAGACAAACCCCCAAAACAACCATATGCCAAAACTCCCCAACACAACTGATGCAATTTGAATATCCAGCAATGAGAAATGTTGCTTGATACTATATTTATGGGGGAAGCATCACTCCACCTCAGAAAGATAGCATAGAACAAGCATGTTGCTTTATCTGCTAATTGAAATATCAGAATGTACAGGGGGAGCATACACCCCTAGCAGCAGCAATCTAATATGATAGCAGTTTGTCTATTATTTAAGTGTCTAATTTAAGGGTGGGTGGTGATGGCGCAGTGGATAAAACAAATGCACTTGGTGTGAGAGACCCGGGTTCGACCTAGGTTCGAATCCACTGTGAGACACCAATGTGTCCCTGAGCAAGACACTTAACCCCTAGTTGCTCCAGAGGCGTGCGACATCTGACATATATAGTTTTGGATAAAAGCGTCAGCTAAATGAATAAATGTAAATGTGTCTAACATACAGCATCACCCCAAGTTTAGCAATTGAGGATGTTTCTTAAAATGCTTAAATCTCATGCCAATCCTGAGTACCCACAGAGCAGAGCAGTACCGCGTCCCCAGCCTTGCCATATCTGCAATAGAAAAATACAGCTTTTGGTTCTCTCTGGAAAAACTGAGCTCCTGGAGGCGTGCCGTGGGCGGAGCTATAATACTGATGTTTCGTGTTGTTCCCATTAACATATATTCACTTATGTGCTGATTTCCAACAAAAGACAGAAATCTGATGCAGTTGTACTTAGCTTAATGATGGGGTCTTTTACCATGTATTAATAGTAAACGATGTGCAAATCCAGCGTCAACCTAGTCTTGTTTATAAAACATTCTTCACTGAAATGATGAAAACAAAACACACTTGCTACACTCCATTGCTGGCCCAGAAAAGCAAACTGCATCCACGGTTCGTGTAACGCTGGGTTCTTTGAGAAGCTGAACATCGTAAACTTTCCCCTCACATCCAAAGACTCACTTATTTGGAGACATTCTCGAACAAATCCTATGCAATTCTGCCAACAATTTCCAGATTAAGTGCGTTTATGGGCGAGGTCTCGCTCTCCTCTAGTCGACGTGCGTGGGTGTGCTTTCCCAAGAGAAATGCTCATAAGGAGTTCCACCATCATCTACGTCATTAGATCCACGATCGAAAAAAAAAAAAAAACTGCCAAAACTTGTACCAACCAGAAGTAAGATTTTGGCACAGAAATTCCCCATTCATCCAAATTGGCCAAGTTTAGCACGTAAATCCATCTCTTTAACACTGTGAAGAATTCTGAATCCATGAAACACCATTGGATCCCCCCTTTAAGGAAATCTGTGATACATACGACCCCTTGCTGCGGCATGAGGAGCAGGTAATATGCATTAATGCTGTAAATTGCATAATGGAGGATGGTAGTCCAGCAGGGGAAGCACACACCCTTTGGAAACTTAGGATGACGTCCAGTCTGAATGAAAATGCTCTATGTAAACACCTCAGTAGGAAAAGAAATTGCCCAAACCGAAATGTTAATCCGTTTTAGAGGGGTAACCAAACTAAATTAAAATCCTGCCATGTAAATGTTTTAAACCAATTACTTTGTATCTACGTAATAACATTAATAGTCGCAGTCATCAAAATGGGAATGTGATGCCGGCAACGCTGTGCATTCAGTGATATGTAGACACTGACATTACAGTAGAGAAATAATAGTGGACAAAGATGGTAAAATTCCAATTATACAATAACACACATTAGAATGGAGAACACTTGCTGTGTTATGAACAGTCATATCTGCTCTCATGACCAGAGCAGAAAGCTGATGTAATAAATGAAGCACAATTTACTGCTTTTCAACTTAGAAAGAACACTATGATAGTGAATAATAACTCAATGAAAACACTTGACCAAAATTTGCATTTATTACAGATTCATATACCCATTTGTAAATGTTGTGTGATAGCTCGTTGAAAGCACTAACTTCGTTCATAAAGCCGTCCTCTCATGATTCATTGTTTAGCAAAACTTGGTGAGAAATCATGTATTTTTCCATTTACGTACAGAATTTTACTATCATCATCATTTATTTTTATTAAATTTTTTCAGAATACAATTCATTTCAGAGCTGCATTACATAAGGTCTTATAAGGCTACAGCTATTTCCCCTTGCTGAACTGACATGCCTATTTTGGAGTTTTCCAGTTTCAGCATCACTACAGAATGTTCCCATGTGTCACATGACACGATCAATAATTCTGTCACATCTGAATAGATGAAGCAACTTGCGGTTTATCACTTTACATTGTAGTGCAATGTGGGAGAATCTGCTCTTGTGTGCGGCTGCAGTGTGTAGCGCCGCATCACACTTTTTTGCTGTTTTTGCTTATGCAGTTTGGTGTAATTTTGAAACAGTGCCTAATGTGGGGGAGGTTTCCCTTGCTTCGGCGATCAGCTCTCAACTCAACCGGTCCAGAAATGTCCCAGTGTTCCCGATTGCATTTGAGCGGAGTTCTCTCGCTGCAGTGGACACGCGCACTCAGTAGATGATGGGCGGGGAAAGGTGAAATGAAAGAACTAATGATGCACCAATTACATTATTACATTATTAGAGGCCAAGATGGCACCAGTGTGTCAGGCATGCCGTCAGCCGTTCCATCTGTTGTATGCGTTTCTGCTGTTTCTAACACTTGTACATTCTGTCAACACTCTGTCGCTGTATGAAACGCTGCTAGATCTGAGAATAATGGCTGGAAATCTGCACAAATTGGATTATTACGGTGGGGGGACTGAGCTTCCCTTCCTTTCGGATATTCCATCATACCTCCGCCGTACTCCTGCTCTACCGTCTCGACGAAAAAGATACTGATGCCAGGGGAAGCGTAGCGGTCGTCTCGTGAGGCTGAGGGCGGTGTTTGTACGTCCCGATCGAGGTGGAGCTGGTCCTCCCTTGTGTGTTGCTCAACGTTCTCTGGACCCTGTTGCCTCCTGTCTGGTTACGGTGGCGGGTTCTGATGTGGCCTTCCAACCCGCGGCCCCTACTCTCCCTGTCTCCGCTGGCGCGGAGTGAATCTGGAGTATCTGCGTCCTCTGTGTTGTGCTTCCTCGTCAGCTGTTCGTCCTGACCCGTCAGCTCCGGCTAGAATGGCCCTGGTTAACGCCAGGTCACTTGGGAATAAAACATTTATCCTTAAGGATTTCTTCATATCACGGGAACTGGATTTTCTCTTTATCTCTGAGACTTGGCTGAGTGCTGGTGAGTTCAGTGTCTTTACGGAACTTTTACCTGACGGGTGTTGCTATTTTAATTCTCCCCGGACATCTGGCCGAGGAGGAGGAATTGCGACTGTTTTTAAGAGTGACTTTAAATGCAAGCAGATATCGCTGTCATCTCCCACCAGCTTTGAACTGAGTCTGTTTGAGCTGGGTAAGTCGCACACGGTGTTGTGTGCGGTGGTTTATCGCCCTCCCAAATTTAACAAAGACTTTTTAAAGGACTTCACTGTGTTTTTGGCGGATATTATGCCTAAATATGACCGGGTCCTTATTGTTGGTTACTGTAATATTCATGTATGCTGCCCTGAGAATCCATTAGTGAGAGACTTTCTAAATATCATTGACTCTTTTAATCTCTCCAATCTGTAACTGGGCTGACACATGAACGTGGTCACACACTTGATCTTGTTTTATCCTATGGTTTGACTGTTTTTAATCTGGAGATCTGTGATGCTTTTTTCTCTGATCACATGCCGGTATTGTTTGAAGCTACTGTTTGCTGTCAAACAGTTAAACCTTGTGCTGCGGCTCGCACTTGCTGAGTTAATAACCCCTCCACTGCTGCTTACTTATTTGCTTTTGTTGTTGTTCCTGAATCTTCCCATGTAAATCTGGATGTATAAAGTCCAAAGAACATCGCAATTTCCGTTCATGCAACAGCTCAGCTGGAGATAGTCCTGTGGTAGTCTGAGGAGTAATCCTGTAACTGAATAACACTCAAGCCAATTTAGCTGCCATTGCTCCTTCAACACATTTTTACAACATGTCGTACTCCATTTTTCAGCACTCACAAAGCAAGTAGCATTATCTGATACAATAAGTTTATATAGTCCATGGTTACTGAAGCTAGCACGCAAACATTCAGTGGTTGCAGCAGATGTTGCGGAGTACACATCTATCCATTTTGAATGTGCATCAATCAAAATCAAGAACATTTTTTCCCCATGAAGGGTCCTGCATAATCCACATTCAATCTTTGCCATGGTTTTTCTGGCCAATTCCAAGGATGCAGTGGGAACATTTCTATGTTCTTGACAGATACAACAGGTTTTAATTAACCTTTCCACATCCTGGTCCATCTTAGGCCGCCACACATAAATTTGGGCTACCACTTTCATCCTAGACTCTCCGAGGTGACACTGATGCAGCTGGTTCAGGACTTCTGATCTACCCACACTGGGAATGATTACACCAGCCCCCCAAAGCACACAACCATCCTGTACACTTAATTCATCTTTTCTCGATGTGAATGGGTCAAACTCTGCTCCTATTAATTACATTTAAATTTATTCATTTAGCTGACACTTTTATCCAAAGCAACTTACAGATGAGGACAGTGGAAGCAATCAAAAACAACAAAAAGAGGTCAACACAGTACACGTAGCATGGGATTTTAAATAATATAATAAATATAAAGAAAACGGATAGAATAAAAAAGAATAGAGCACAGGCTAGTGTTAGTGATCTTGACACATACACACACACATACAAATGCATAATAAATGAAAATAAAATTAGAATACAAAAAGATTAGAAAGGTAGTTAGATTTTTTAAAGAATAGAATTAGATTAGTGAGTGTTAAAGTTAGAGGGTCAAATAAAGATGGAAGAGATGTGTTTTAAGCCGATTCTTGAAGATGGGGAGGTCATTCCACCAGGAGGGAACATTTCATTAAAAAATCTTTGGGATGGCACCATCAAGCGACGTTCACTTGCAGAACGCAAGCTTCTAGAGGGCACATAAGTTGGAAGTAACACATTTAGGTAAATGGGTGCAGAGCCAGTGGTAGTTTTGTAGGCAAACATCAATGCCTTGAATTTTATGCGAGCAGCTATTGGAAGCTAGTGCAAATTGATAAACAGAGGTTTCTTTTCGGCTCATTAAAAATCTTTTTGCTGTGTTCTGGATTAATTGTTAAAGGTTTTATAGAACTGGCTGGAAGACCTGCTAAGAGAGCATAGCAATAGTCCAGTCTGGACAGAACAAAAGCTTGAACAACGTGTTGTGCAGCATGTTCAGAAAGAAAGGGCCTGATCTTCTTGATGTTGAATAAAGCAAATCTGCAGGATCGGACAGTTTTAGCATTGTGGTCTGAGAAAGTCAGCTGATCATCAATCATAACTCCAAGGCTTCTAGCTGTTTTTAAAAATGAGTTATGGTTGATGTGCCTAACTTGATGGTGAAATTGTGATGAAACGATGGGTTTGCTGGAATCACAAGCAGTTCTGTCTTGGCAAGGTTGAGTTGAAGGTGATGGTCCATCATCCAGCGATGAAGCAGGAGGGGGAAAGGACAAATAAGTGAGGAAAATGTTTTAAAAAGCATTCAAGAGATGAATTGTTAATTTTGTTATGTAGTATGTCATTTTAGCAGAGGAGACAGTAGCAGAGAAGGAAGATAGGAGTGACTGATGATTAAGGTCAGTAGTATTTTGGATTTGCATATATATATATACATATATATATATATATATATATATATATATATATATATATATATATATATATATATATGCTCTACTTCCTTCAGTGGACTTTGATATTGTCCAGTGTTTTGTGACCTCATTACAAGCCAAGCATCATATCTACTGTTGCCCCTATTTATGCTTATTTTGCTACTTTCAGGTTTAATCAGATCCCTTGGTAAACGTACTATTTGCCCTCAGTATTCGAGGAACAGACACAGTCTCTATAGAATGGACTACATATGCCACAGTATCATTTAATGCAGGGGTGTCAGTCTCAGTTCCTGGAGGGCAATAGCCATGCAGAGTTTAGATTTATTACTAATTAAACACCTGATCCAGCTAATCAAGTCATTCAGACTTAATTGAAAACTACATGGTATGTGTGTTGGAGCTGGGCTGAAACTAAACTCTTCAGGGCTGCGGCCCTCCAGGAACTGAGTTTGACATTTTTTTGTTGATTTTCTTGGTACCTTTCTGTGATTTGACAGTGGTAGGACCTTGCTGTATATGGAGGGTCAGAGAAAAATATCTTAATTTAAGTTCAGGTCTACTGCTTTGGAACGACATGAGTAATCACAGAATTTTCCTTTTTGGGTGAACTAAACCTTTAAGTAGGAGGGACATCAAAACTGTAATTTGCACTACCATTTAAAATTGTCTTTTAAAGTCTTTTCTGCTCAGCAAGGCTGCATTTATTTGTTAAAAAAATGAAGTAAAAATTTACAATTTAAAATAATAGTTTTCTATGTGAATATATTTTGGAATGTAATTTATTCCTGTGATGCGCAGCTGAATTTTCAGCATCATTACTCTAGTCTTCAGTATCACATAATCCTTCAGAAATCATTCTGATATGATGATTTGCTGCTTAAGAAACATATCACATTTTTGTCAGTCTTATAATCAATTATCAAAAGTAAGATAAAACATTTCAGTTTCAAATAAATGCTGTACAAAAAAAAAAAAGAATCCTGAAAAATATGAAGCATATGAAAAAATACTTATCTAAATAAATATATAAAAATATTCTTAATTTCACAATATTACTGTTTAAAGTATATTAATCAAATCTATAAAACTGTGGTGGGCAGAAGATACTTTACCATTCCAGCCCAAACCGAGGAATTATAGTGCATGTTTGAGATTTTACTTACTAGTTCTATGATTTTCATCTTGGAGATGTTGTCTTACAGGATGTTTACTCCAAATATGCTGTTTGCAGCAGGCCATTAGCATGGAAGAATCTAGGAACAAAACAAGCAATTTGTCACAGAGCCAACAATATTAATCTGCAGCTCCAGGTTTTTTGGAAAGAAACAAGCTAATGCAGAGGTAAAATGCAGAAAAAACGAAAGAATATGAAAAATATTTAAAAAATGTACTGTTTCTAAGATAACACTATACATATATAGTTAGCTGACTGAATTAGTGAAAGTGACGTGACATACAGCCAAGTATGGTGACCCATTCTCAGAATTCTAGCTCTGCATTTAACCCATCCAAAGTGCATACACATAGAGCAGTGAACACACAACGTGAACACACACCCGGAGCAGTGGGCAGCCATTTATGCTGCAGAGCAGCTGTGGGTTCAGTGCCTTGTTCATGGGCACCTCAGTCGTGGTATTGCCATCCCGAGACTCGAACTCACAACCCTAGGGTTAGGAGTCAAACTCTCTAATCACTAGGCCATAATTTCACAAAGCATTAGGAAAGTAGTATTGTAATTTCACTTACTGTAGTGTAAAGTAAAAATAATATACCTATTAAATATTATTTTTAAATATCTTACAGTGCAATTGTTTTACAATATATGGCTATTACTCTCATAGGAATGGTAATAAAATAGATTTGTTCTTATTTTTATTTTTCTATTGGAATTTGTCTTTCTTGTAAAATACCAGTGTAGATGTTATTTAGACTGAGACAGTATGTCATAACTAAAGAGAGAGTTGAGTACCCTTTAGAGTTCAGGTACAAGTCAATTCATTTCTGACTTTTCTTACTCAAGTTTTTTTAGTAACATGGGCTGGAGCTCTTGATTTGAAACTCTCGAAGTGCATTAGGTAGAAGAATTTAATTTTACATTTTTTATTTAACCCAAGTCTTAATTTGTCGTTTTTAAATATTGCAATAAATATTGTAAAGTTAACTTCTGAGAGTTGTCATGAACGGTTTTCAGCAGCAAATCATATTCAAATTATTTCTGTGACGCTGAAGACTGGAGTAATGATGCTGAAAATTCAGCTTTACATCTCATAAATAAATTACTTTGAATATATTAAAATAGAAAACAGTATTAATTTCACTATATTACAGTTTTACATTATTAATCAAATAAGTGCAGCTTTGTTGGGCAGAATAAACTTATTTTTCATAAATATTTAAAATTCATACCAACCTCAAACTTTCAAACAGTATTGTGTGTTTGAGATTTGACTTACTAGTCATATGGTTAATAGCATCTTGAAGATGTTGGCTGAGAGGAGGTTTGCTCCAAATCTGCTGGATGCAGCAAGCCATCAGCATAGTAGAATCTAGGAACAAAACAAGCAATCTGTCACAAAGCCAACAATATTCATTATGCACTTCTAGGTTCCCAGAAGGAAACAACCTAGAGCAGAGGTTAAAATGCAGAAAAAAGTTGTAATTTAGTGTTTTTAACATTGTAAATACACAGTTTGAACGTTAACAATGCACTGTGCTTACATACAGGTAAATACATGATAGATATGTCAGCTCATTTAATTTTTGGTCCCAAATTAAATTTTACTGGCAGTCCACTATAAGAAGAATTTTTAGGTATAGTGTGTCACAGTTACTTATTCTGCTATCCTCACATAAGGACACATGCAGTGTCCTGCACTCAAGGATGTCCAGGATGTCCTTGACTGTATAAGCTGCGCCGTCATCCAGGCGGAGAGGAGGGGGGCTTCCGTCTCGCCAGGTTCTGTGGAGGGAGAAACCGAAGGATGGTGAGGTTTTAGGAGTGACACATGGAATGTGGGGTGAATCCGGTACTCAGGAGGAAGCTGGAGTTTGGAGTGACCGGATTTATCTGCTGGGGGATGGTGAATGGGCCAATGAATCTGGGAATGAGCTTGTGGCAGGGTAGACGCTGGCGGATGTCCCGGGTGGACAGCCAGACCTTCTGACCGGGTTGGTATTGGGGGGGCCTCGGACAGTCGAAGGTCGGCTGTCGTCCTGCGTCTGCGAAGTGCCCGCTGTAGCTGGTGATGAGCCGCGTCCCAGACCCTCTCGCTCTCCCGGAACCAGTAGTCGACTGCGGGAACATCCGAGGGCTCTCCTGACCAGGGGAACAGAGGTGGCTGGTAACAGAGTACACACTGGAAGGGGGTGAGTCCGGTGGTGGGTTGACGGAGGGAGTTTTGTGCGTACTCGGCCCTCTCCCAGGAATTGGTTCCAGGAGTTCTGGTGGCCGTGGCAGAAGGTACGTAGGAAGCGTCCGATCTCCTGGACCTTCATCTCCGTCTGGCCGTTCGACTGGGGGTGATAGCCGGAGGACAGGCTGATGGCCACACCTAGGAGGGAATGGAATGCTCTCCATACCCGGGAGATGAACTGGGGGCCTCGATCTGACACGATATCTTCTGGGATGCCGAAGTACCTGAAGACATGGTTGAACATCAGTTCTGCCGTTTCCATGGCAGTAGGTAGGCCCTTCAGAGGAAGAAGACGATGAAGCTTTAGAAAATCTATCCACTATTACCAATATACATGTGTTATTGTCAGAGGGTGGAAGGTCCGTAATGAAGTCCACCCTTAGGTGTGACCACGGGCTATTAGGAACGGGCAGAGGAAGGAGTTTGCCAGATGGTAGGTGGTGAGGACTCTTGGACAAGGCGCAGCTGGTACATCCACTCACGTACCTTCTGACATCCAAGGCCATGTTAGGCTACCAGAAGCGTTCCCGTAGCAACAAGAGGGTTTCATTGACCCCCAGGTGACCAGTGCCAAGTGATGTATGCGTGGAGTTGATAGGTGGAGTGCGCCGTGTCCTGGGGATGTACAAGTGTCCTGGTGGGCAACCCGGCGGGGTGTCATTAGGAGGTTCGGCAGGAGGAAGAGTCTCAGCTGACTAGGTGATAGAGGCAACTATGATATCGTCCTGGAGGATGGGTTCTGGATTTTCTGTCTTTTCCTCGGGAGCGTAACATCTGGACAGAGCATCGGCCTTCACGTTCTTTGCCCCTGGGCGGTAAGAGATGGTAAATTGGAAGTGGGTGAAGAATAACGCCCAGCGGGCCTGTCTGGGGGTTGAGTCTCTTGGCTGCTCTAAGGTATTCCAGGTTCTTGTGGTCAGTGAGAACTTGAAACGGGTGTTTGGCGCCCTCTAGCCAATGTCTCCAAAGAAGAAGGCACATGGATGGAGGTGGCCGGGAGTCCCCTGCTGCTGGGAAAGGACCACTCCCACTCCGGTAGTTGAGGCGTCCACTTCCACCACAAACGGTAGATCGGGGTCCGGATGTACTAGGAGGGGGGCGGTCGTTAAGGCTTGCTTGAGGGCTTGAAAGGCTTCAGTGGCGGTAGGAGTCCAGGAGAGAGATTTGGGTTTCTCACGGAGTAGGTTGGTAAGAGGGATGGTAATTGTACTGAAATTATGAATGAATCGTCTATAGAAATTGGCAAAGCCAAGGAATATACGCGCTGCGGAGGTCCAACTTGGTGAATACAGTGGCACCACGGACAAGTTCCAGGGCCGCAGGGACGAGGGGAAGTGGGTACCGGAATTTTAGAGTTATCTTATTTTGTGCTCTGTAATCGATGCATGGCTGCAAACCTCCATCTATCTGCAAACATATTATGGTATTGTTATGCTTTAGTAGAGTCAAAATCTTACATACAGCACCTTTAAGGATTCATCTATATTTAATTTATTATTTTGTTTTGATAACATTATTCAATTTAAGTATATTTAAGTCTAATATATATTAAAACTGAAAGCTCTAAATTGTACTGTAACATTAAATGGCTAGTCAGTGGGTAAATATTAGGAGGAAACAATTTCCTAGAGACATCAGTAGTACTGGAATCAGTGAGAAGCAGTCTGACCCAGATTAATCCCACCTAACATTAAAGTTTTTAAATATACTTTTATACTGCATACATTTCACATTGAATCTTCAAATTAAAGTACAAACAACAAAAATACAGTATATTGTTAATATTTATAATTAACATTTCTAATATTTGTAAAATGTCATATTTTTATCACTAAAGGACAGTATATCTGATACCAACACTACTGATGTCTCTATAAAACTGTTTTCCCCCAATATTTAATCATTGCCTAAAATAATTCAGAGCTACCATTTTTTAACATTTATTAGACATGTAATTTAAAACAACCTGTAATTTAAGTGAACTTAAAACAATCTTAACAAACCTATTATGTCACATTTAGCTACCTACTGTACCTTCAGCAAGTAGTTAATAAAGTTATCAAACATTAAATTTTAATTAAATATATATGAATCATTTAAGCTATAAAAGTTATTGATTTCCTCTATTTTCTTTGATCAACAGCTATCACAGAAGCTGTATTATCAGGTTATTTTGGCAGATAAGCATCTCACACACATTTTATTTTCTCAAATATTTACCTTTTCTGACCCACCTCAGATCTTAAAAGTCTCTCGGCTGACGAGTTGAATCGGGTGTTAGATGAGGGATACAGTGCTGGGCTGCCCCAGGACAGTCCTGAAAAACATTTCAGAAACATGTTCTCAGATGTGACTCGTATGTAACATTTTGAACAGAATGGAGATGTTTACATTTTTATTATTTTGCTTAAATACCTTTTTTTCCATTTAGTACTACCCTTCAGAAGCTACAGAAGAAACTTTCATGTTTCCTAAAAGACAACATTTTAATTTACCCCATTCTTCAAATTCAAAATCATACCAACCTCAGACTTTCAAACAGTATTGTATGTTTGAGATTTGACTTACTAGTCATATGGTTAATAGCATCTTGAAGATGTTGGCTGAGAGGAGGTGTGCTCCAAATCTGCTGGATGCAGCAGGCCATCATCATGGAAGAATCTAGGAATATTGACTATGAAATCTTGGAGCTTCTCATCTATTGTGGAGAATCAGTTGAACCAATATTCATGGCCTTGTAATATAAGTTACTGATTAACCATGCAGTACATAAGTTTAGGTTAAATACATTAATAAATTTTAAATCCACCATTGACAAATTACCAGCAAAACATTTAAAAAGCTGACAAAAACTTTCATAAACATTCTTTCTATAATAAACAAACAAAACAAACAAACAAATCTGTCCCAATCAATATGTGACGAGTGGGGCAGGGCCAAGAGCTGTGGGAATGGGGCGAGGACGGTGGAGTGATTGAGTAATGAGCGACACCTGCTTGACCCACCGGTCTCGAGTCCCACAGAGGAGATGGAAGGATATAAAACAGGAGCGACAACAGTGAAGGACGAGAGAGGTCCAGGCCTGGATTTTATTTTGTGTTTTGATTTTGTTTGCGCATGGCAGTCGTCCGTGAGGGGCTGCCTTGCTGTTTTGTGTTTATTTTGATTATTAAAGTCCTTTTGATTGTCTGCTGGTTCCCGCCTCCTTCTTCCCGATGATTATGAAGTTTGGAATGCGTTACACTGGTGCCGAAGCCCGGGAGAAGGAGGGACGTGCTGCTGAAGATCCCTCACTGCTGTGGTGAATCCACTGTGCCATCGAGCAGGGCGAGGGAGTGTGCCGCCATGGATGCTCGAGGCGGTGGGTTGGAGTGAGCTTCCTGGGACAGGTGAGATCGCTGCCGGCCGGCCGGCCGTGATGTGGAGGGGCGGCTGCCGTCCATGAGGGAGCGGAGGAGTCCCCGCTGTTCGCCAGAGAGCTGGAGTCGCTTCCGTCCACCAAGATGAGGAGGAGCAGGGAACGGGGGACTCCTGCCGGCTGCCCAAAACCGGAGGAGCTGTCGCCGTCCACCGGGCGTCGGAGGAGTGTCTGCCGTCTGCCGAGGGCCGTCCAGTGCCACTGCCAGGCACCGCGTAGGAGACCACCCAACTGGTAGAGGGCCGAGCGGCAGTGCGTCTGGGAACCAGAATTTTTTTTTCTCCTCTCTCGTCTCTGTCGCTCCTCATCCTTCCACCTCCTTTTCTCTCGCCTCGTCTGTCCTACCCTCAGGTTCCCGCAGGTCACCGTGAGCGGTCCCCCCTGGAGGGAGGGAGTAGAGCGCAGTCTCAGGAGTACCCCCGGCCTGCGAGGGGCGATGGGGGTATGTGACGAGTGGGGCGGGGCCGAGAGCCATGGGAACAGGGCGAGGCCGGTGGAGTGATTGAGTAATGAGCAACACCTGCTTGACCCACCGGTCCCGAGTCCCATGGAGGAGATGGAAGGATATAAAACAGGAGCGATGACAGTGACGGACATGAGAGGACCAGGCCTGGATTTTAGTTGTGTTTTGATTTTGTTTGTGTGCGGGAGACGTCCATGAGGGGCTGCCACTCTGTTTTGTGTTTATTTTGATTATTAAAGTCCTTTTGTCTGCTGGTTCCAGACTCCTTCTTCCCAATGATTATGAAGTCTGGAATGCATTACACAATAGTTAGCCTACCTCATCTGAAAATGGATGCATATGGACAAAAACTATTTATATCAAGTATTCAATAGAAAACTGTCAATTACAAGTAAGAAAAGTGTCAATAACAGTAAGTAATATTTGTGTGATTTTAGGGACTAAACTTACCTAAAAGCAGTGAAATCAGTAGCATGTTTTGCTGTTTGTCAGTTACAGTATTGCCGCCCCATTTCTATGGCAACTCTGCTCCACCCTTCAGTGTAGAATGGCTTGAATGTTCAATGTACACACATTAAACCATGTCACAGTCACAGAGCATTTACGCGTCTTTCAGATCGGTAAACACTGTACTGAACTAATAAAGCGGTTTTAACCACTGCATGAGTCTATATACAACTGGAAGTTTCCAGTGAAGTTAATGTATCATCTCTATAATTACGCCATTTTTTTTTTTTCAGTAGATTCGAACAATAATTGATGTTTTGATGCCGGTAGGTGTGGCATAGTAGATCGCTTTATATACACCTAGTTCAATAAGACTAGAGAATTGAATTTATGGATATATTAGACTACATAATCATAATAATTTAAGATTTCTTAATTCTTTAGTTAAATAAATTTTATAATTTAGAAGTTTATGGGCCCTATTTTAACAATCTAAATGCAAAGGGTAAACCGCACGGCGCAGGTGCACTCAGGGTGTGTCCGAATCCACTTTTGCCATTTTAACGACCGAAAAACGGTCAGTGCGCCGGGGCGCATTTTTGGGCTGTCTCTATTCTCTTAATAAGTAATGGGCGTAACGTTTAATAAACCAATCAGAGTGTCATCTCCCATTCCCTTTTAAGAGCTGGATGCGCTCGCGCCGTGGCGGATCGCTATTTACAAGGTGGAATTTGCTGGCAGAAAAGCTGAATGCTTCTCAAGCGAAGAAACTGATCTGCTCGTGCGCGAAGTTAAATCACGTGAGCAGATCATCTATGGGACAAGTAGGAATCCACAAAAGCTTCCAGAGGTAAAAGAAAATTACCTATTCAGTGGCCAGTCAATCTTTCAGCCATCTGCGTTGGATGCAGGCTTTCAAATAGCTCCATACGATGATATATAGGTATTTGTATTGGCATGTTTGTTCAACTAATTAGCAAATTTCATTCATCATTATAAGTAGTACTAGACTGAATTGCAAATAGGTAGCCTAATAGGTAGGTAGCGTTTAAAGCAGACTTGATTAATTCTAATAAACGCAATGACTATCCATCATTATATTTTTATATTTATGTAGCCTACACAATAATATTATTTTATAATCCTTTTGTTTTTAATATTTGGCATTTGCTAATTAACCATGCTGGACTATTTCCCGTGCTGGACGGGAAAATGCGAACGGTGCCGGAATGAAACTAGTAAACACACTTGCAATGTGCCTTGCATCACATTGTGCTGGGTGTATTATAGGGCCCTATATTTTTTACTTTACTTTATTTATAATTTTTCACTTCACCTTTAATGCCACATGGTTGTAAAATTATATTGTTCTTTTTTTCTGGGGAGGCAGAAATTCAAGATTAAACAACAACAACAAAAAAACTGTTGATATCTACTGAGACCTGAATGATCTGGCAAGAGATGATGTAAATGACTAAATGTTGAATCCATAAAATTCCCTTGTTTTTAAAAATGCATTTTATTCATTTTATTGTAATCTCATCTGTGTACAGTAGGCCATAAATTCATGAATTGTAAATGTCAGGGTGCATTTAAGGAAAATTAAATGTAATTATGTAGCTATCTTTGCTGGAAAAATAATGCCAACTTTAAAATGTGTGATGAACTAAGCAGCATCAGTGTGACTCAGGGGTATTTAAAATAGGACTGCAAGGAAACTAATCTCTAGCTTTTTTAGATTTTGAAACCACTACCTAGATTTCGCATTGCACTGCCTTAGCACCATTCAAAACCAGAGCTGTGGTTTCATTGATTGGCTCACTTTTACAGCGGTGGTCTCTGTCTTCGCTGCCCTCCAAGTCTATCTTTGCTCAACCTGAGCCAGTTTTGTATAGCCGTTTCTATCTCGGCCTCTGTGATGTGTGTTAGGGCACCATTCCTAAGAACTGACACTAAAAGAAAAAAAATATTTAGGACAAAAGAGAAAACTATCAAGAGAGGGAAGAACCAGTTGAGTAACACTTTATAATTACTTTCATTTGTAAATCATAAAAAATTAGCAAAAGTAGGTTTTTAACATATTGGTTTTTCTAATCAAGCTTAATTTTCGCAACATTTGTTGATGTAAAAATGAGCATTAGCTAATATGTTAACTGAAGTTTAAGTTATATTGTAAGCATTGAAAAGTATATCAACAAATAAAATCATTGTATAAATTCTGTCAAAAACATTCAATTAACCAATGATCCGTTAAGCATTAAATAATGTTTGCTAATGATTTATTAATGAAGCTTTTAAACATCGTAAATCATCTGTCAAAATCATTTGAATATGAAAAAAATTAAATAATAAATGCATGATAATATGAATTGAAAGTGTAATGACACTTGTAAACATTTCAATTTATATTAAATAATGATCTGTTATCATTTGGTAACATTTAATCATTTCTTTAGTTAACATTAATAAGCGCATATCTCTGTTATTTCTAGATATGTGAATATATTAAGTAATGATTAGTTAAACATTAGGTAATGTTTGTACTAATTTATTAATAAAAGTTATTATGAAGTGTTACCGGTAATACATACACAATACATTCATTACAACCTTTTACCTTCCATTCTAAAAATTACACCCCTCACCCTCCCTCCAACTTTGAAAAACAGACCACTAAATTTTTCCTACATCCTAATTCTATTTCCCTCTTTTTTCCCCTAGGCTAACCCAAATCTCTTCCTCTATGGAGTTTATTTTGTGTCTTTTTTTATTCAAACAAACATATTGTGTTTGAGAGTAAAACTAATTATTGTGTAATTAAAAAACATATGTAGCGCAAAAAAAGTCTTCTTAAGGCTCAAAAATAAAGAAGTTGATAACAGAATTATTTGCAGTGCGTGTACATCTTTGAAAACATTTATTTTTCCTTGTGCACTTCGAGAACTTTTTATCCCAAACCCCCACATTTTGCTCTCTTTTCTGCTGTCTTTTTTGCGTGTCAAAATATTTTGCTTGCGAGGTGAATAGGTTTGCAAGCTGAACATTTTTGCAAGTTGAAAAGTTTTGCGAATTGAAAAGTTTTGTTTGCACGTGAAGCTGTAGCTCAGTGGGCGGTCTCTACCAACCAGGATGAAAGGCATTTTTCTATTGGTCACCCTCAATTGAAGTGACAAGTTGGCCACGACCACTACGGTTTCCCGCCGCTGCTGCTGCCACCGAGAAGATAAGAGAAGCAAAGCAAAGCAAGAATGGCGAGCAACAGGTCGTTTACTGGGTAAGATAACTAATTTAATATAAACGCAATGACAAGTGAACTGAATGATTGTCTCTTCTTATGCTGTACCATTTAAATACTTAACGTTGGCTAGACCAGTCTGTAGTTAATGTTACCGTTGACTATATTTTATTAATGTTAGCCAACACTAGCAGCCAGAGCCACCATTAGTAACGTTTGCCGTGTGGTCGATGTCCAGTGTTGCTAGCTGAGTTGACATTCATAATCACATTGGATTTTCTCAGCGTAAAGGTTAAGAGGCACTATTTTCGATGTTCGTAGAGTTGGGCCTAGGTTCTGCGGTAAAAATATAGGCGTCCCACATGACGTCACGCCATTTGGAGCAGCCATCTTGGCGGAATAGAAAATGTAAAGCCCTGCATGTTAAAGGGGGGGGGGTGAAATGCTTGTTATCACTCAATATCCTGTAATCTTGAGTACCTATAGAGTAGTACTGCATCCTTCATAACTCCAAAAAGTCTTTAGTTTTATTATATTCATAAGAGAAAGATAGTCTGTACCAATTTTTCCCGGAAAAACACGACCGGCGGTGTTTGGCGGAGCTAAAGAATCACGAGCGCGAGTAAGCTTTTGCGTTGAGAGCATTTGGAAGCTGTGACATTACCGTGAGAAAAAAAAACATCCAAAACAAACCATGGCTAACAGTCAGATTCAGCGTATATTTATGATCCAGAATCAGATCCAGAGGCTGAAATTGAACGAGAGCAGCAGCAGCAACGACTCGCTCCGAGCGGGGCTCGAACCCGGGTCTCCGATGGGAGGCGGACGCACTAACAAGAAGGCAGAGATGTTTTAAGCAGCTTTACTCACCGCCTGCGGGTCCAACACACGATCGTGACCCTTTTTCGTTGCGATTGCATTATCCTTAAGAAATAAACGATACGCAAATCGGTCGTCAAACTGGGCTTTGTTTGTAAAACAAGCATCTTCGAAATGCAGGGAACAAACAAAAACACTTGCACAACTCCGTTGATGCTCTGTAAAAATAAACTCCATCCATTGGTCCCTTAATGCTGTTTTTTTTTTTTTGGTAATCTGTGCAGGGTTGTCTTGCCCTGGCAACCAAAAATACACTCCTTTTGTGACATTTCGCTCTCGCTCTGATCAGTGAATGTCTCTGCTCTGCTATACGGGAGCGCGCGCTCTTCCGGCAGAAGTGCCTTAGGACCCATATAAGGAAATTCCGCTCCATCTAACGTCACACAGAGCCATACTCGAAAAAAACTTTCCGAAACTTGTGACAAACCGGAAGGAGTATTTTTGGAACAGAAATACTCCTTCAAATGTACAACTTAATTTTTGAAACTTTGTCCATGTTTAGCATGGGAATCTGTGTAAAAAACAGTGTAAAAAACTCAGTATGCATGAAATAGCATTTCACCCCCCCTTTAAAGCCTTCTCTACTGACTGACTCACTCAATAAGACAATCTTTGCCGCCATCTATTGGTGAAATAATGTATGTAACTTCTGCTGCTTTTTATGATCAGGAACAATTTTTTCCAGCGGAAGGAAGGCTAAGTGATTTTACTTCATGATAGTTGCATAGATAAATATTTTTCTGCTTTAATAATTGTATTGTGTGGAAACAGTTTTCTAAAAGCAATAAGGTATGAGAGACTGTGCTGTATCAGGAATAAGTCACGGCTGAAGGGGTTGCAGGCACTTAACAACGCCCTATTCACGATACAGCACATCCTCTCGTACCTTATTACTTGCATATCACACTTGCAATTCTAGACTTGTTTGATGGGAGCTATGAGTCTTTCTCATAGGTCTTTCTTTATATACAGACTCATACATTATAATTAATCTTTAAACAAAAAGGAATTCATTTAAATTATGCAAATAAATTGTATAATTTGTTTTGTTGTTTTGAATGCCCCGTTTTTAAATTTGAAGCATTTTAATGTTTTATTTTTGTATTTATTCTTGTTTTGCCAGAGCTCTTGCTCTACATATTACTACAAATCTCTTTGTCATAGGATATGATGACAACGTATGTAGAAATTCTGTTTTGAGCATTTTCGTTTTTTTTTTTTTTTTTTTGTACTGTCACACATTACAAATGTTAAAATACATCTTTTGATGCTTTTCTTTTTGGTGTTTAGGTTGACTCCCATTACATTTTATCCCACCTGGCCCCAGAGATGAGCCCAATTGGTTCAATTAAAAAAGTGAAAGAGTCAAATCATGGAATTCTTTCAAGATTTCCTACTTGAACTTGAAGGTATGGACTTAAAATGTTTTTATAATGTGCTATGTTATTTGATAGCCAGGTGTAAATATGCTACTGTTGTTCCCAATGTAAAAGAGTATAAATAAACTAAAACATTAATTCTCATTACACCTCTTTATTTCTTCTGAAGACACACAAGCAGTAGATGCAACAGCAGGAGAAAACTTGTCTGTGCCAAAGATAATGCAGTGGATGACTGGGCAAGCTCACAGGCATCTGCTTGTGTCAGAAAAGGAGAAGTTTAATATAGTGTTTAAATTTGACCATTGCTGTCTACAGCACATGCCAAACCACACTGTGTGTTACCCAATTGTCAGTGTTTGCACCAATACCATAACATTTCCTGTAGTCCATATGGTAGATTGCGAGTCTTTCATAACACTCATGCAAACAGCTGTTACATATGGGGCATGCTTTGACAGAGTGTAATGTATATCAAAGCATTCTTTAATTGCGTTATTCTTTGTAAAGTTTTTAAAGGGGTAGTTCATCCAAAGATGTAAATTCTGTCATTGATTACTCAACTTCATGTTTTTTCGAACCTGCGAGACTTTGTTCATCTTCAGAACACAAATGAATATGTTTTTATTGAAATCTGAGAGATTTCTTTCCCTCCATTGACAGCTACACAACTACCACTTCAAAAAGTTAATAAAGAGATAAAAACTAATCCATGTGAATTTGGAGTAAACTACTCCATTTTGGATATGAAATTTTGGATATTTATTTTGAATATGGATATTTTGCAGACTTTCTGAAACGTCAAAATGGTAGCTGTGTTGTTGTCTATGGAGGGACAGAAATATCTCAGACTTCAATAAAAACCTATTCATTTGTGTTCTGAAGATGAACAAAAGTCTTACAGGTTTGGAACAACAAGAGGGTGAGTAATCAACAACAGATTTACATTTTTGGGTTGAACTATCCTTTTAAATGCATGTAAGGGGAAATAATATATGTTTGTATTTGATGTACATTAAAAAAAAAGTAGAATATCAGCCAATTTCTCGTGGGAGCCACAAACAAGTTCTAATAAAAAAAAAAGTTCCTTATTGCATAATTTATTTTTGTCGTTTTTTTTTTCTCATTAAGGCAAAATACTTAAATTAAAATCAATAAATTACATTTAAGACAAACCATACAGCAGGATCCCTTTTTTTTCATTCATATACTGTTACGAACTTTAAAAGTAGGGAATGTACCGTAACATTTATATATTAATTTGCTGCTGGATGTGAAGTGAGGTGTGAGAACATGACAAACAATATTTAAAAGAGAAAAATTACTGGATTTTTAATTCACAAAAGCCAAAGCCACTAGATCCAGTAAAATAAGAATAATGTGAGCTATGTACAATGTGATAAATGTAAACCAACAATAAATCTGTCCGCTACAGAAAACTCATTCCACTACAAAGAGCTCAGTCCACTACAGAGAGTTCAAATCGCTAGAAAGTATGAACGAACACGCCTAGGCTTTATATATTTATAACATTAAATTTAAAGTTAATTGACATGCTTGTACGTAGATGTCATAGCCAAAACAAGTGGACTCAATGCTGGGGTTCACTTGATTCTGTAAAGTAGCAAAATCTTCAGGTGACAAGGGGCGAGGTATCTCTGGGACAATGACTCCATGTTCAGAGTCAACACTCTGTGGATTCTGGAATAATAATTCCTCTAATTGTAAAATCTGGGTGGGAGGGAGTGACAGGCATTGATTACAAGAACAATCACCTTACAAAGTACCATAAGGCAGTATGTTTTATCTACCTTAAGTAATGCATACCTCTGCAAAATCAGGCTCTGACACAGGTGCTTGCAACATCCCAATATTCCAAAGCTGATTCGGTGACAAATTTCCCTCCGTTCGCAAGGGATGACAGTTCCACATCTCTATGAAATGCAAATCTGTGTGTATTCTGGGAATGAAAACATAGCTCACACAGAATAGGTTAACAGCATTAGACAGGTCAATTAATCCCTCCTCTTCCTGCTGTGGAGAACATTGTAGTAACTTGATGTTACAGCAGTCCAAACATCTCTCCATAGCCGTTCCACTCTAAGGCAGAGAAAAGTGTAAGGTGTTGATTTAACGGCAAAGCATTTTAAAAGATTACATAAAAAAAAAAAGTGTATAAGAAAAATACATTAACCATGTTCTCCTATTTAATAACCTCTGGTTATGCACGCTTTTGCCAGCAATAAAGCTACCACGGCCAGTTCCTCGCACAGTAAACATGAACAGAGCAATGTCTATATTCTCAACCCCTTGGTCTGCTCGTACTCTAAAACAGTCAGAAAGAGCAGTTTTTGATTATTAGAAGTATTATGTGTGTTGGTTCCAAGTCAAGAGCCTTAAATCTACAACCTAGGGCTGCCCAATGTATTGTTTTATCATCGATATTGCGATGTGCACATTCACGATAGTCACATCACCAAACTCGGCTCAAACAATCTTTATAGCACGGGCAGTTCCAGTACCTGATTATGACTGGGTACTATGAGTAATCTGTATAAAGAGGATCTTACAAAAAAACTTTTTCTTCACAATATTTATGCTCACAGTAAATCTGTAAAGAGGGTAAAAACAAAGTTTTTATATGGAAAAGGATCTTATACAGATCTTTTATTAACAATGTACCTTTGAAAGAAAAGGTTTGTAACATAATGTGGCTCTTTTTCTGGATACCTTATGAAATGTTTAAAACTAGTCATAAGATTCCTAATTATCAGTGGGACCATTTTTGTAAAGAATTTGTGAGAAATCAATCTGTATAATGTGCATACCTTGATGGCCATCCATTTTTTTCCTACTCCATCCATGAAAAACCCAAAAGCTGTTTTGGCTTTGTTATTCCCAGCAACATCCAGGTAAAAGATCTGTTCAGGAGTTTGATACAACAGCATAATATTGATATGCAAGATATACAAGAGAAATGATGAAGGGTTGATTAATAAATATGCACCTTCCTTGAAAAGCCATCAACAGCCCCAAAAAATCACAATGTTGTACCTATAAAAAAAAGCCAGTATTCACACTTAAAAAAAAAAAGAATTTTATGATCAGTCTCTTCTGCATTTCTTTGATCCAAAATATAGCAAAAACAGTAATATTGTGAAATACTTTGACAATTTAAAATATAAATATTTTTTACATTATAAATGTCTTTACCGTCAATTTTGATAAATTTTATGCATCATTGCCTTGTTTTAATATTAATTTCTTTTTTTGAACAGTAGTGTGTATTGTTACAAAAGATTTTATTTTAAATTAACTGTTCTTTTGAACTTTCTATTCATCAAAGAATACTGAAACAAATTTGTACACAAGTTTTCAACATTAATAATAAGAATTTTTTCTTGAGCATCGACTCATAATGATTTCTGGAGTGATGATCCTGAAAATTCTGCTTTGTTCACAGGAATAAATTACACTACTGATATATATATATATATATATATATATTTACATAGAAAAAAGTTATTTTACTATATTTTACTTTTATTTTAATAATATTGTTTTAACTGTATTTTGGATCAAATAAATTCAGCTTTGATGAGGCCAAGAGACTTTTTTTCTAAAATATATTTTTTTAAAAATCTACAGATCCCAAACTTTTGGTATGTATAATGAGATTTAGCGATATAACATCAACATCACAAATTACACAAGACAAACGTATTGTGAAGCTATGATTAACATTTAATTAAAAATAAAAGTATTAAAAATTACCTTATCAACTTATGATTCGTGTCTATATGGACAAGAGACAAAGGAGCAGGAACGGAGTATGTACGTCTTGCGATGCATGACAGCTGGATGATCCTTGAAAGTACTCCTGCACCATCCACACGTGGCAAAGACATTTTTACTCTTCTCCATGTAACTCGATGTCCCATTGCTTGTAGAGACCCTTTCACCAACCTGTATCCCGCATGAGGTGTTCTTCCCTTTATAGATCTAACCTTCTGATCAAGTTCATGATCAGAAAGAACAGAATAGTTGACTTTACGCTTTACGAAAGACTTTACGCTTTCATTCGCCTGTATAAGGTTGATATTGAAATGCCATGCACTTCAGCCAAAGAGGCCAGAGGTAAGTGCATGCTGAGCAACTCTTGGAGAGTTTCTTTTTGTACACTGTTAAAAAAAGTTCCGTTAAAAAACGGAAAAAGTGCTGGTAATTAATTACCAGCACTTTTTCCGTTATTGTACGGGCACTTCCGTAAACCTTAAAACGGATATTTCCGTAGATTTACCTGAGTTTTTCTGTACCATTGACGGACACCTCCGTCAAACCTAGAATGGAAAATTCCGTATTTTCCATAAATTTTTGCGTTATAGTACGGACAATTCCGTAAACCCTATAACAGATATTTCCGTAGATTTACCAGACTTTTTTTTTACCATTTACGGACCCTTCCATGAAACCTAAAATGTAATATTCCGTATTATTAAAGTACTCAATCCGTACCATTTACAGACACTTCAGTCATCCTAAAATGTTTTATTCCGTACAGTTGTCTATACCGTTTATCATCAATAAAGCACAAATGTAGAATCACAACAATTATTTATTTCCTTTAACAGCTGCTAGAGCTTTAAAGTGATTGCACTTTTTGTGGTGAATGAATTGCAATATTTACATTACAACCATTAAAACATTCAGAACATCACCTTCACATTCAGAGCAATTTTACATACATAAACCAGCTGTTCTCTCAAAGAACTACAGCCATGTCCTTTAACAGGGAGCTGCCAAATCTAGCAACTTTTTAGCACCCTGACAGGCATTAATAACAAATGGATTTGTTAAAGACATTGACAAAATAAGACAATAAAACTGCCAGCATTGCTGTTGCTGTCTCACCTGTCAGTGCAAAATGAGGAGCCCCCTCCAGGGCCTTTTCTACAAAAAACAAATAGAACATTAGAAGTATTACATTATACAACTTTTCTATAAAACATCAGTGCAGCAATAACAACCATGACCTTAGAAGGATGACTCTGTGCAACATGCCACAAAGAGATTTCTTACAAAAAATAAAACGTAAAACTTATACCTCCAACTCCACATTGACAGGCAAAGCTCTACCTGGAATGACGAATATCGCCCACCTTCCCTCCCCCTTAACATGGGGGATTTGAAACTGCAGCATGTGTGTTGTGGGCATCTAGTTAAAACATCTGAACTCACATAATACTGTAAAAATCTGTATTTCTACTCCCAAGCCCTATGTTTTTGGATTTGCCTGTGTGTGTGTGTACATTCAGTCCAAAAAGGTATTTTCTGAGCTTTGAGAACAGCTCAAATGGCCCACTCAGATTCCTTCTGCTTGCATTCAAATTCCTTCAGCTGAGATACCAGCTTGCACACCTGTGGAGGAATGAAGTGCCGTTTCTTCCCCTTCTTCTCTGCCTTGGAGCCTCGCTCAGGATTGATCCCAAAGAAAACTCTGAGAAAAAAATGATAATAATAGTGAGATGCAGACAAAGTTTGCACGTGTAGTGTGGCTTGACAGGAGTGGAGCAGTTCAATAAAATCATACATTTGTTTTCTTCAATATGCCCCTATGTGTGAACCTCTCTATCATTCTAGATGACCATCTGTCTAGTACCCAATGTTGTTGTGGTGCTGGTGCCAGTGGCTAAGCTTATCTCTTCCTTTTTCTTTTCAAGACACATGCATTCACACTGTGCATATACAGAAATGTTTGCAAGGGCGAGAAGTCTGCTTATCACCAACACATGACAGCATGCATCCTCAACATGTGTGCAGGGATATTATAAATGCACAGAACACAGAAGGGGATAGAAAACACAGTTGACATCGTCCTATCAAAAGGTGTAACAGCACATTTGAACACGGACTGTCCTGGGGGTTACTCAAACATGTGGAGCAACTGTGACATTCAGTGCATGTTACACATCAAAGTATTAACATTTGAGCATGAATCCAGCATGTATTATTTTTTGAATGAATATTAGGCTTGGACGGTATCCAAATTTTGATACCGTCAAACCTCCTCCCTATTTTACCTCGGTATACGGTATTACCGTGAATAATAAAAAAATGATGACGTAAGGCTGAGACAGCATCACCAAACTGAAACAATAACAAAATTGAATGCACAACAATATTAACAACTTTTATTAGCAACAAATAGCAATAGTCAAACAGAATTAAATTAACATAAACATACAGAACAGTTTTTGCACACACAAATCAATAAAATCACTAGTGGTGTGCACGGAAAGTCGAACTTTTGAATATTCGTTCTGCTCTAATTATTCGATAAATAAAAATGATATTCGAATTTCGACATATTTTTGCTTGCAAAAAAAAAAAGGAAAAAAAGTCCACAATAAAACCTAATTCGGTCACTTTCTGTGATTCTCCACGGCATATTTGAAGATGTATGTAAGCAAAAAATAATTAATGAATGAATAAGAACTGCGGTCTTCTACAGTACTTCAAATATGCCGTGGATAATCACAGAAAGTGACCGAATTCAAGAACATTGTTCCGGCGTCTCTCAATTGAGATTAAGGCCTGTTCACACCGGGACGAATTTCGCGCGCGATATTCGCCGACGTTTAACGCCTCGTGACTAAACAAAGGGCGCCAATGTGAGTGTGCACACCGACGCGAAAAACGCCACGCGTAAAAGAGTCATTTTTTAAAAAACGCCTCGGGTTCGTTTTTTTGGTTTGACGCACCGCGTCAAAAACTATACGACCAATGAGAATGGCACTTTTGCACACATGTCTGGAGCTTCTGAAGTTACAGTAAAACACAACTTGGGGGCGCTCAAACACAAAACTGTCTTGCTGTGAGCACACATGCGAGTGGTGCCGATGCAGCCGCTGCCACCAACGATGAAGAGGATGCAATGTCCACTCGTCGGAAAAGGCCAGTTCTTCAGCGATGATTACAGAGAGTCCAGCCGAGACGAGTGGCAACAGTTCTTGATGGAGCCATGTATTCCACCAGATGAGGATCCCATTCAGTGGTGAAACGAAAACCCGAAGCGCTTCACAAAATGTATTCGCTTAGCACACCGTTATTTGTGAGTCCCGCAAACGTCTGTGCCGTCAGAGCGCTTTTCTCCGCGGCCGGCCTTATTGTTAACAGACTAAGGAGCCGACTTTCCCCCGATCATGTTTACATGCCCGTGTTTCTTAACAAGAACATGTACAACAATAGAAAAAAAAGCAGAAAAAGATTTGCTGACAGTTTCAAAGTTAAGTGTAAGCTATCTCTACAATAGCCTAACGTTCTTTACGTTTTTCTTTTTCATTTTTTTTTTTGCATTTAATCTGTACTTTTTTGTTTGCATTGTTAAAGGTTTTCAGCTACAAAACACGATGTGTAATGTTCAAGCTTATTGTGTGTAAGCTTGTTCAAAAATGACAGAAACAATAAATGTTGCTGAAACGTCTGTCTCAGTAGCTAAACTTAATTTACATGAATATTCGTTTTTTGTGAGCTCAAAATTATTCAAATGTGATATTTGCAATAGGAACGAATGGCAAGTGGCATACAATCTAGTCAAGATTTTTCGCTAGGGCACGTTGTGGACCGACAACTTACCTGCGGTGCTGAAAACCTGCTTCGATGGTGTGCTTGTGGCACAGACGCACAGGTACTTTCGTGCCACTCGCGACATCTGGGGAAAACACCAGGCAGCATTTTTCCATGAATGAAGTGGGTTCTCGTCTCCTTGAGTAACTGGCTCTAAACAGTAGGCTGTTATTTCAGCTCCGATTCGGTCCTCTACGTTGCAGATGCCGACAGGACCTGCCATTGCATCTGCTTTTTTTTTTTTTTTTTGCAGCATATTCCCAGAGTCATCTTTTTTCGTGAGGGCACAATTTGCTAATAGCCTCAAAATTACTTAATTTGTTTCAGTTTGTCTTTTTTTGAATTTATTTATTTCATTCTTATTCATTGTTATATTACATTTTGTTTTTTTACTTTGCCTGATTTATGATTGTTGCTTTGTTTGGTTTTTTTTTTTTTTTTAGTTTGTTTTCATTTAATTGGCACCTGGCCATGAAACTGGGGTGAGTATTCACCTCCAGCTGAGTTAATTCTTTACAACTTCCCAGGTGTTTTGATTTGGTTGGTTTAAGTCTTTATTTGTTTTCATTGTATTTCATTCAACTGCTAAGTATTTTATTATTGTTGTTATTATTTCTATTTCTTTGATTACTTTTCTTTGAGAATTAAATTTGATTAACTGTGTCTTTTGTTATAGGAACCGAGGCTTCAGGCAGACTGCTAGTTGGCCCTTGTGTGCGGTGGTGGGACTCTGTCAAAGAGTGCAGTGTGTTCACGCTTGACCTTACCGTGTGTGTGTGTGTGTGGTGCGAATTGTGCACTTGGTGTTATGCTTCTGGCAATATAGTAGCCACATACTCATTAAGCTAGCCTACCTGCCTTAGGTAAGCCTCGGTTTCCTTTTGTTTTGTATGCCTCCTCTACTTCCGTCCATAGTGACTTTTTTAAGATTAATATTCATATTTATTGTTGAAATAAACATTTTGTATTTTTGGTATCCACGTCTCTTGCCTCTGTCTTTGGAAACCACATTCCTGTGTGCTTTTAGTAGGTGATTGATTTACAATAATGTTCCCTGTTAACAGGGTGGCGTAGTCAGCTGAGTTACAGTTTGCCCAATTAACTTCCCGCCACAATTGGATGTTGCCGACATAAAACATGGAGAAGACGTAGCTCAAGGCCACAATGGGAGAGGTGATGTGGTCATTGACAAGTAACCCATCAAGAGAAATCTTGAATTGCTGGTCACCTTAAACACAGATTAAAAAAAAAAAAAAAAACAATTCTGAGCACCATGTACAAAAAAAAAATCCTATATTTTAAGGCAAGCAAAACATTTCTTTAATAAATACGACAAAACAGCTTATAAAACAGTTCGCTGAGATACAAAAAATATCTAACTACAAACCTCTGACTAGGATGCATGGGGTCACTGGGAGTTCAACTTCAGGATCTGCAGAGGTCTGTTTTGGTGACAGACATGACACATTTTGCAAAAGGTTTGTTTCCAAATGGCTCTGTCAGCTTGAAGGAGGCAGGATATTGTCCTACAATCATACTGGCGAGTTCCCTCAGCTTTTGTCTACCAGGTCTCCCTGGGTGTTTGTGGAGGTAATCTTCAGCGACGATTCGAACCATCTCTGGTCTGTCTTTCCCCATTATGTACTTCTTTTCACGCAACTCATCTATGACTTTTGAGGGAAATTTGTGCCATGGTACAGAATTTGTGTCCTGGGATGGGGAGTCGGCTGTCTCAGGTGGTGTTGAGGGCAGCTGAAACCTCTGTGGCTCAGGTGTTGATGAGGGGCCAGGCCTGGTAAACTGCGGAGGAGCTTGTGAATCTATGGATGACATGACACACATCTCCATAAATTAAACACATCACGATTGTTACGAATCAATTAATACATTGGTCCTCAATGTCCAGTTTGGGTCCACCAGGAATACAAATGGCCCCATTTACGAAAAGCAATTATAGGGTATTTATTGCCATGTACAGCTGATGGATTTTTTCTTTTTTTTTTTAATCAACCTTTGTAGTCTCAGAAAACTTGCATGAAAACAGAGGGGCAAAAACTCACCTGCTTCCAATGCTTTGACAGCTCTGACGAATCTTTTGCACTGAATGAATGGCAGAGTGTCTATAATGTCCTCTGGGTTCACAAGGCTCAGGTCATCTACAGAGAGAACTCCTAATTCCTCTAGTTTAGCCATGAGTGTATCCATCTGATCGCTACTGAGCGATGGCATTGCTTTCTTGACATAGTTTTTCACAAGTTCCATGTTGGTGTGTGTTTAAGAGGAATGAACCACCGAGTACCTCTCTGGTAAGAGTAAAGTGGATGATAATCATCAAATTTGTTCAAATCATGGCAACTGAACAGGTCAGAAGCATTTTCATCAAGTTCATAGAGTCCAAACTCAAGCACACATTCAGATGTTGACATGAAACACACACGACTACCAACTGCCTATGGAGACCAAATGGGTCGTTAAGCGCGGCGCAGAAGACGCGAATTCGCCTCGCGCAAATGGTGCTTTTTGTGCATTTAGCGTTTGACGGGAATTCGTGTCTGCCGCCCGAATTTAACATTTTGAACTTTGGCGTCAATTAGCGCCGCGTTAACCAATCAGGAGCCTGCTAGGAGTCATTCATTCAAATGTTACCCTTCTCCACTCATTCAACAAGGAGGAACGACTGATGTTGTCAGTGAGCAGTCAACCGGAGCTATATGACAAAAATTCATATTTCTATAGAGACAGGAATAAAAAGGACGTATATATATATCTAAAACATATTAATAGATAAATTGAATAAAGGCCAAAGATAAGAAACGTTTCTTTTTACCCCAAGCAAATTATATTTTATCTTGAACCACTAAAGAGACATCAGAGCCAGCGACAAATGTCAGAAGATCTAGCCGAGGAAAGGCTGCTCTCGGCGGATACATGATGACGGAGCTCTGGCTGATCGCATGGAGCTCATCTCAGAGATCGGCGAAACACATTTTTTTAAATAGACGCTGTCATTATAAATAAACCACATATTTGAGTTTAAAACAACTACATTCTCGCCTGAAATACTTTGAGAACTACATTTCATGACACAATAACAGTAATATTTTGAAAATTATCAGAATAAAAATGGCGGTTGAAAATGCTGCGTGAACTCAGCTGGCAGAAGCCCCCTAGGAAGCGCAGCCGACATGCTAATGCTAACGCAGCTAGCAGCAAAGGTCCCGTGCTCAGCTGCGAGCCACACTACCCTGTATAGCTCCGGTTGGAATGCTGCTAAAAGCCTAGAAACCTTCGAGACAAATAATTTGTCCTACATTTCATGGGGGAAAGGCGACTGTCTGGCGAGGGGTGCCAGAACAGAACGCCCGCCATGCAGACGTAAATGAACAGAAAACGTGCTTATCATGTGTTTAACATGTTTAACTAAATATATTTTGTTTGAGAGGTGGCACTCCATTCCTATTCTCATTACACATAACCAACCTGTTTCCAACTTTCCATGTGACTCGCAGAACTTCAGGCTGGCACTGACCGCACTGAGTGTAATGGCGTCTGAAAATTCTGTCTGGGGGAGAAAATTCTACCCATACTGCCTTGCGCAACAGCATACTTTATGTATTTCGCAAAACGGAGCGAATCCGTAGCAAATCCACGGTAAAGGGACCCCTAAATTTACGGATTTTTATGCTTAGTCTGGGACGCCCCACACTTCCACTCCATTCAGGTACAGCTACATTGGCCAACAATGGAGGGACAACACTCTTTGAAAGATAATTCTAAAATTCTGTTCTAGAGCATCCACCACACCCTGGGGTATGTCTATATATGATGCTCCAGTTCGAACAAACTCCTGACAGCAAACAAACTGGAGATATTCAAAGTCAATGGGATGCCTATTAACAATGCAACCAAGTCTATCCACAGACCTATGCAAAATCTGCCATTATGTAGTCCTGCAAAGAGAAACAACATTTAAAAACAAAGTTAGCTGATTTTTACAAATACATAAAATTCAGAAGCATATATATTTTTACTGTGCACTCTGTTTTTGACTAAATCACAATTCAATTAATTGATCAAAAATTACTTTCACTTTTATTTCTTTACTTAAAAGGTACTATGTAACTTTTGGATTACTAGAGACATGCAGTTTCGTTAACAGACTCAATGCACTTGGGCTAAACAATATATCAACTCAATGATTGATCCAGAGTTTTCAGAATTATGCTCCAAATGGCGTGACGTCACGCGGGACGCCAATATTTTTACCCCAGAACCTTGGCCCAACTCTACGAACATCGAAAATAGTGCCTCTTAACCTTTACGCTGAGAAAATCCAATGTGATTATCAATGTCAGCTCAGCTAGCAACACTGGACATCGACCACACGGCAAAGGTTACTAATGGTGGCTCTAGCTGCTAGTGTTGGCTAATGTTAATAAAATCTAGTCAATGTTAACATTAACTACAGACTGGTCTAGCCAATGTTAAGTATTTAAATGGTACAGCATAAGAAGAGAGAATCAATCAATTCACTTGTCACTGCGTTTATGATATTAAATTAGTTATCTTACCCAGTAAACGACCTGTTTCTCGCTATTCTCACTTTGGTTCGCTTCTCTTATCTTCTCGGTGGCAGCAGCGGCGGCGGGAAACATGGCCAACTTGTCACTTCAATCGAGGGTGACCAATAGAAAAATGCCTTTCATCCTGGTTGGTAGAGACCGCCCACTGAGCTACAGCTTCACGTGCAAACAAAACTTTTCAACTTGAAAAACTTTTCAGCTTGCAAACCTATTCACCTCGCAAGAAAAATATTTTGACCCTCAAAAATAACAGCATAAAAGAGAGCAAAATGTGTGGGTTTGGGATGAAAAGTTCTCGTAGTGCACAAGGAAAAATAAATGTTTTCAAAGATTTACACGCACTGCAAATAATTCTGTTATCAACTTCATTTTTGAGCCTTAGGAAGACTTTTTTTTGCAATATATATATATATTTTAATTACAAAATAATTAGTTTTACTCTCAAACACAATATGTTTGTTTGAATAAAAAAGACACAAAAGAAACTCCATATTCCTCATCTTATCTTTAGTTAACCCATAAATCTAATATAATGCTCCCACCTCTTTTTCAATCCTAATCTTACCTTTTCCATTCATCTAAAAACTGTCCTTAACTTCCATTCTACACTACTTTATTTTGTCCATACCCTGAACTGTTCATTTAATTGTGCATTGTACATGCAGTTTTGGATACCTCAGCAGATATTGTTATTGCATTTAATTGGAGATAAAACTGATCATGCAAAAAAAGAAAAAAGAAAAGAAAAAAGAAAATAGCAATGGCTCAGGATTCGTTTAAATAAATTCATCCCCTTGAGAGCTACATTAAGATAATCACTAACTAAAGTATTTTTTACACATAATTAATTACAATTACAAAAGGTCACATGTAGAAATTTACCTCTGGCAGCTATGTAAACCTGTGTGCAGCAACTTGTGTATGAGTCCAAACATTCAAGGGTACGTAAAATTTTGATCAGGGCCATTTTTGTGTTTTCAGTTATAATGATTAAAAAATTAGTCAAACAACTCTGTGATAATAAACTGCTTTGTGTGGCAAATATCCTTATTAAACATTTTTATGACCAGTTATATTATGCAAATAAATGGTAGTATTAAACAAGCATTAATTAAGCAAGCTGTTAAGAAAAACTGTATATAGACTGAAAAAGTAACATTGATTAAGGCTCCCTTAATGTGTCACTGGTAACCCAGTAAAACTTACAGAGTAGAACTTCATGCACTGGTCGTTACTTGATACTAGTCTTCTCTCCTCTCTCACACCAATTTAGTTGGGTGGCAATTTCAGGACTGAAGACCTTTCCTGCACACCCGCCACATGGCCATTCAACTGAGACTACGCTACTCTTTCACGGATACCTTTCGGATTGCAAAAGCTAATTCCACATTATTATTTCTTATTCTGCTGGATCTATCTGCTGCTTTTGACACCATTAATCATCAGATGCTCCAGTCCGTCCTCTCATCACAGGGAATCCACTTTGCTGGTTTGAAATTTCATTTTGAAATGAAAATTTGAATCTCACTGGTAGGTCTTTCAGGGTGTCGTGGGGAGGGCAGGTATCCAAAGCACATCACTGGTCATTTGCGTTCCTCAGGGATAAGTTCCTGGATCCCTCCTCTTCTCCATGAACACTAGATCACTGGGTCCCATCATACAGGCACATGGCTTCTCCTACTATTGCTATGCTGATGACACAGCTCTTTTCTCTCATTTCAACCAGACCATACAACGGTTGCTGCATGTATCGTAGGCTGCCTGGCGGACATCTCTGCATGGATGAAAGAACATCATCTACAGCTCATCCTGGCAGAGACTGAGCTTCTTGTCTTACCTGCTTCTCCAGCATTATTTCACCATCCAGCTAGGTTCTTCTACAATTACACAAGTTGCGGCTCGCATCAAGTTCAAACTTAAACCTAAACTGATTAACTCAACGTTTTGTTGTGGCACACTGTATAAACATTTCAGAGTATTAGAGAACATACCACATGTTTCTTAAAATCACCATCCGGAAGTAGCCTTTCATCAAAAAAGTTTAATTCACGAAGTGTGGAGATGGGAAATAAATGGTCAAAGTCATTTCTCTGAGGTTGTTGTTCTTGAGCCCTGTTTTGACTGAGAGACTGAACAATGGCTGTCAAATGATCCACCTTGATGTTAAGTTCCCCAATCTGCTCCAGGATGATCCTTTCAACTGCTGTTAGAAATATAGCAAAAAATCCATTATTAAGATTATCCTTATTAGAGCAATTTTACAACATCAAGAGAAAGATGTGACCACAACATACCTGTGCAGGTAGTTGGCATTCATTGATGTGCATCATGTAGGCTATATCTTTGATCTAAGGAAAGAGGGATATGTCACATGTAGGTAACATTCAGTTGGGCCATAGGCGCAGATTTCACACAACAGTCTCCGTTCAATTTAACCAATAATAAATGGATTGCAGCTTGTAAAGCTTTATTTTCATTTTCATAGCCCATTTGAGTTTTTATCGTTATTTTAATGGCAAATTTCAAGAGTTGCGTTATTGTAATACAAGAGGGTGCCAGCACGAATATGTGTCCTGAAGCTGTGGCAAGAAACAGACAGATATATAGGGCAATGGTAAAGGTAATGTTGTCAGAGCCCCTGAAGGATCTGCTTTATGTTGTGGCGATGTTCGGCCATGTCTTGGGAGCATATGAGAATATCTTTGATGTAGACAACCACGAAGCGTTGAAGGAACTCCCCTGGAACACCTCGTTCATAAAGCCATGGAATACAGACGCTAAGTTAGCTAGGCCATTTGACCCGATATTCATAGTGGCATTCAAAGGATTGCATTTGCACTAACAGTGTGTACTAGTAAGTGACGTAAGCCGGCCGACAGTGACAGCATACTGTATGTGCACAGCGTTCAACAAAGAAAACAAAGAAGAACAACGTTAACAACAGGATGATGCTGTGTTTTTGTTGTGTCTCGCAGGTTTCACAATAATGGACATGGAATGTCGATGTATACGTAAAGCGACTGAAAGAACAGAAAGGAGGACTAAGATTCTCCAATGACAACTGCCAGTGTCCATCTATCGCTGTTTATTATACTTGCGAAATAAGTTGAGACAATGTTTATAGTATGTTTACATGGCCTTTTTAAATCATGTCGGGTGAGGGTATTTTCATACGCCTTTGACCAATCAGTGTATGCTTATGTCACAGGTAGTACCAGTTGTGCTGGTTAGACCCTGCTACGGAATAGGAGCTAATTTGCTTCTCAAAAATGCAGTCTGGTACTAAAATTTTACCCAGTTCCACAATTAGTTCTGGTATTATGAAAAGTTTCCTGCAGTGCGAAAGCCCCTATAGTGTGCTTATTGAGTCTCTGCAGGTGTGGGTGATCAGTACTCTGGTAAGTGCGATCTGGTGTGTGCAGGGGCTGGTGACTGAGGTGACATAGGTGACTGTGAGCGCAGAGGCTCCCTGACACAATGCAGGCAGACACAACACTCGTTTTAACATGAGAAAGGAGATATTTGATAAAAAAAAAATGTATCTAACCTAGTAGTTGTTTGTCTTAAAACATTGGATAAATTAAAAATACAGTGGTTAAATTTAAACTTCGTTTCCTTCTGCACTTTTGGTTTAAAAAAAGTTATAAAAACTTCTTATTACATATTACAAATACCAAGTGATATGAAACATTCAATTGTGACAAGTTTCTTATATTACTTGCTATATTACCCAGCCTTAGCTAGTATGTTAATTCCAGCATGTTTCTTTTAGTAAACATCAACAAAACAGATTCCACAGACCCAAACAATGTAAGAGGATTAAATAGCTCACGTTCAGGAAAGCCCAGTCTATCATCAGGCCATGGAGTTGGAAGATGTGCCTCGTTTGGCCTCCAACTAACTGTTGTTACTTGGAAATAATAATAATAAAAAAGTAATTATCTAATGTTTGTGATCAATGAAAGAATTCTTAATAATCTATTAACTCTAGTACAAGGACTATTTTGGTACAAGAGTTAATAGATTATTTAGAATTCTAGTAACAGGACTATTAACTCTAATAATCTATGAAAAATGCTTACATTCAGTGTAAGATGGCCTTTGATGACAGTCTGTTTCTAGTCTGACCTCCGATTCTTGCCTCAAATTTGATGTCATCCCTTCGAATAAGACATCATTTATTGATGTTAATTAAAAAAAAAAAAAAGAAATACTTGGGTCAGTTATTTTTTAATTGATTTCTTTTTATTTTTTAATGTAATCTTGTTTACGTTGGGAAGAGTCCATATTGCTGGGTTGCCACAGGTCACTGTTGGAGGACACTGGTCTGGCCTGTGAAATCACTATTATGAAATGAAAAACATTACACAAAGATTAGACTAGCATGTCTTCGTCACTGGAAGCCGTTTTGTGCAGTTTTCGGATACACCCAATCTTCACTATGTCATTTTGATTACTTTGAGAACAGTTCATATTGCTGAGTTGCCAGGCTGGAACAGAGCAAGAGTCGCTGTTGGAGGACACTGGTTGGCCCTGTGAAATCACTGTTATGAAATGAAAGTATTACAAAAGATCAGACTAGCATGTCTGCACCACAAGCCTTTCAATTATGCATAATTACATGCAAGTAACCCTAAGACAAACCCTAATCCTAACCCTAACCATATAGTAAGTACATTTAGTTAATATTACTATTATTCTGTTACAGTCACAGAAGTAAGCAATTTAGGTCTAATTTGTCAAGTTTAAGTGAACATTTAAATGGAAACTGCACATATGGGAAATAACTTTTTAGATTCTACTTAAAGGGAGGGTCTTTTAAAAGGGATGACTTTTAAATATATGTAGGCTAAAGCTATTTTCTTACGCAAATACTGTCATTGTTTTTTATCTGACATTGAAACATGCTAGTGTTCAAACTAAATTCTGTAAAAAGCATCCAAATATATACCATTAGCAATGCTACAGTATAGTAGGCTAATAGTATATGTGTTTTCTGTGTACATTTGTGAGTTTGGTAAGAATTTAGTTTAACGTTCTGATGTCTTTAAAATATTCTCTGTTGTATCATGTCTAGCGATGTTGAGTCTTAGTTGTGACTTTGATGTGATTTACTTTAATAAAGATCAGAAAAAGCTTACCAGCTCTGATGGCATCTGTGTTCTTTGGTCTTGAGACCACTGGTGAGGGGGGAGGGGGTGTTAGGTTTCTGGAAGGGAGTCGATTAACCCTTTTCTGTGTTTTGGGCAGGCGATTTTTTCGTAAAGTTGCCAAATTGTCATCTTCCATTGATGGAGGTGATGATGTTGATGAGGGTGATGGTGACCTGAGACGTTTTGGTCTATGTAAGTAAATTAACCATTATTATTTGGTTTTCATGCATAATATTATGCGATACAAGCAACAGTGCCAAGCAAAGGTACAGGGAAATATGACAATACTTCCCTTAACCATAAAGACAACACAGTTCCATAATTTTTTGTGTGATAGTCAAAACTCAGACTAAAATGAGTATTATTTCATATTCAACAAAGAAATGTGCTTACTTCCTTCGTTGTCGTACAGTTGTAACGTCATGTTCTTTTACTGTGTTTAGGTCTGATGTTACACATGACCCTTCCAACTTTTCTTGTATTTTTTTAATTGAATCTGTAAGCAACATTTAGGTTGTTAACTATTCAACTATAACATAAACTGTTTAGATGTAGCCATAGTATAGGTAGATGTAGTGATAGTAGTTTAAGTGGAAAAGAAGCAGTCAGTAAACATTCATTAAAAAATATAACAAACACAATTAATGTAACCATTTTCAAGAAAATAGGATGTTTTGTTAAAGCTTTTAGAGCAAGGGCACCGCCATTTTGCAGTTCCGGGGTTGTTTCGAATAAATAAATAAAAAATCCTTAGAAAAACAAGAGGGCCCTGCGCCTTTGTGGCTTGGGCCCTATTAATGTAAACTTTACTGACTACCTCACTTCCACTCTAATACTATCAGAACAACATGTAGGTGATGGGTTCGGGCTTAATTTCATATAATTTTAGAAGGGCTCGGGCCGGGCTTGGGCTTGCACTCCAGTTTGCGAGGTAAATAAGTGGTTATGTGATGCGTTTCGATTAGCGTGAGAAAGATGTGAAAATGTATGCCGAGTAGGTGAAACGGAGGCTTGCCTCTGGCGATTACGTTTTGGCTGCACCAGCAACTAAAGTAAAGGCTGGGGTGTGGAAAAGTTATGACCATGTTTATAATGAGAATAATGAGCTAGTTATAATGAGAATAATGAGCCAGTGGGCTCAGTGAGCGCAGAAATTAATTTGTTATGAAAGACTAATTTTTATTGCCGCATTGGGGTATTTATAGGCTAAGTGTATGCCTAGGTCTATTTAGAGTGCTGAGATGTTACGATGTTTATTTTATTTCTTTGTTCCAACTTCCAAGCGGCTGCATTTACATTAGTCATGCATAAATTATGTTAAAACATGTATAAATTATTAATTCTTGACAAAAGGCAAAAGAGCTGTGTGCGTGCACACATTTGAATAATGTCGGGGTGTAAATGGGTTTCTAGCTTTTAAAAACCTGTCAATCAAAATTTACTTGTCAGGCTGGGGTCCTGTCGGGCCTAAGTTTTTAAGGCCCGATTACAGCTCTAATGTTGGCTGTAATACTCAGATGCTGTAATACTTAGATGTAAGTTTCTATACTGACAATTACCTGATTTGTAGAGCACACGTGCGGCAAATTGTCTCCAGCCCTTTGATGGATTAGGGACCACCTTTTTTTGGACACTTCTGAGAATCTGGCACTGGTCACTGTTTGGAGGCCACCAAGCGAGGCCATCTGAAAACCACTCCTTTGCCACCGGGCCATTTTTGTTTTCCTCCTCAAAAAGTACTATCAGGTACATGATCACCTAATAGAAAATATGTAACACAGTAAAAAGTGTACTTTCATTAGTAATCAGTTGGGTATAAAAATACTACCCATGTTCTTGTGTGATGCATAGTGTCTTACACCAGAAAAATCTCTCACAACTAGTTTATGTCAGGACATGTATAGAACAGCATTTACTTCTTTATGAAAACAAACTCACTTGTCATTACAAAATGTAAATTATTTCAGGAAAAAAAAACCCTCCATAATGCCTTCATGACACCACAACAAAGCTGTTAAATGCACCCCTGCCCCTCCCTCCCTCCCTATTCCTTACCCCCGTCATCCTTCTGCCAGAACAAAGCTACTCTTAACACACAAGCCACAGTGCTGAGTGACTGCAGGCTCATAGAAATATCATGATCACATCCTATACAGAGTCATGTAAAAAAAAAACTGATAGTAAATAATTTGATGTTCTTCATTTTTTTGAAGTTATTCAGTTGTGTGTTTTAATGCGTTTAAAATTGATTTATGCTTAAATATACTTTAGTTGTAGGCCTAACTTGGTGAAAATGTGAATGTGACTAGTTAGCAAAGAAGTTAACTTCAAACCCTGCAGGACATTAGAGAAAACAACATTTTACAGTAACTACTTACGGTTCAGGTAAGGAAATTATTGCAGGTCAGGGGAAGAAGATTTGTTGGCAGGAGAGGCAGCAACAAGTAGGGCGGTCAGATGGATGGACTGACAGACCCACTCACAGACAGACAGACAGACGTAATACATACTACATAAGACTTTGGAAAGAGTCAAGCAAGAGGCTGAGAGATAGTGGATGGCAAGGGGGTGAGATAGTTCTAGTGTGTGGTTGGATGGGGTTTAAATGGTCAGTTCATATGTATTAGAGGAACAGCAACAAATTGTCTCCCATGAGGTATAAGGAAAACCTTCCTTTCAACCAGTCCAATACTACAGTGCTGTGTCATGTCCAAGAGGCCATCTACTAAATGTATGCCAAATGTAGAGGAGATGTGGGATACTCAAAGAAGGACTATTGATGGGCAAATGTGGAGTAGACCAGGTGTACCTCCTCTTTCTCAACAATTATATTCCTGATCTTTGCTACCTTTCCATGAATGTAGACGTGGCTGTTGGCTTGGTCAAGTTTAAGGGGGAAGAGCTCGGAGTTATATTGGGTGAACTGTTGTGGACACTGAAACCATGGTGGTTGAGGTCCAGATGTGTGTTCTCTCCTTACACCTGAACTTTTTTACTTCTTGCATTTGTACTGACTCTCTCTCTGCAAGCCTCTTCACAACCTGGCAGCAGGGAAATTCTGGTTTCCTAACAAGCCTCTTTAGTTTTTGCATGAATTTTTCAAATTTGAAGGCACTGAAGGAATCCAGGTTCCCATGCACTTTGACATCTTGTGCAAGGTGCACAAGGTTGTGCACATTGTAGGAAAGGTATATGTCACCATACAGCTTTCCAAAGTGCTGAACAAACAACACAAGAGCATCATTTGCATAGTCAGTGTACTCCTCAAGCAATGCTTTGTAAGACAGTATGAACACCCAAACAAACAAAAGCAAGAAGTGCTGGTATACTGCAGTATGCAGGAAGTCTTTAAGGAGCACGGGACCAGTATAAAGCAGGAACTGGCGGAATTCAGAGGCTTTCCATCTGCATACTTCATTCAACGATCTTGGCTTTCGTGCAAATTCCACTGGCACACTTTTTCTGATCTTCAAGAGCTTTTCAGAGAGAATATTCACCTGTAAACCCGAGAGTCTGCAAGCCAGTGGACCCTTTAGCCATAGGTACAAGAGTCGCCTCATGAAACCCAAGCAGACAAGATGCATGTAGTCTAATGGAAACCCACTGACCATGCCCAAAGATGTGGCAACCAGAGGTGAAGATCCAAGATGATGCCATTCATCAGCCATTTCTTTGAAGTCTTTATCAGTGCAAAGATGGGCATCAGTTTGAGGGAATACCACCCTGTTGTTCACATATTCCCCTTCCTGCATACATTTCTCACACCCTTAGTAGCCTGTGTGCCCTTTCACATTCTTCAAAAAAGCTCTGGCTGGAGCATCACAAAGCATTGAGCACAGTTGCAGCCTCATCATAATTCCCTGAAAAGAAAATCCTTTCTCCAACAAACCAACTTCAGCCACTAAATCTTCCAGGTACTCAAAAAGGCTTGCTGGTGCCACAGAAAAGCCCAATAACAAATGGCTGATGCTGGGGGAGGTCTTAATGACTCCAAGAATGGGCCAGACCTAGGTGGACGAATTTTTTAATACTGGCAACCCATCTACATTCGCTTGAAGTTCTAGGCATACACCATTAGCCAAACTGCACTTATTTGCCTCCAAAGTGGTCTTCATTGACTTCAGGATTCCAAAGTAATGGTATGTCCCACCAGCCTTTTCCTGGACAACCACTGACTCGGACCGTGAAGTCCTGAGCAGTGTTCTTGCATCAGCTGGCAATGAAGGATGATTGTCCTTTAGAATTCCCAATAATTTATTCAGTGCACTGTGTGTTATATGTACTTCCAATGCCCAGGTTGCTAGTCTACTTTACAGACAAGCTTCCTCTTCTTCACCAGAACTACTGTTATCAGAATGTAAATAATCTAGGGATGTTGAGGAAAACTTAGGGTACGATGATTCATAGTCCATAAAGTCCTCATCAGTGTTAACTGGATATTCATAATTGTCAATTGGTAAACGTTCAGCACTACAGCCAAAACCAAAACCACACAGTCACAGTCAGTCAGTACTTGCATATGGTTTCCTATGCTAGGGTTAGCTTACATGAATCGCATCCACATTATGGCCATTTCACACAAACCATGCCTGCTTGGACTGTGTTTAATAGCAAATCGATTTAACTATATCAGTCGTTCTCAATTCCAATCATTGAGTTCCACCGCTCTGCACATTTTATATGCATCTCTTATCACTCCAGATGTTTGTTCTATTCGAATCCAAGTGCCCTTAGAATTTGACACAGGGCCGTTGAATGCTTGAATCTGGTTGGCTGAATGTTCTGAGGTGTGCAATTATTTTCTTGGAAACGCGAATGTAGCTCCAGGCAGCTCTCTTGATTGTAATACAGTTCCATATCACTTCACATAATAAAACTTTAATAACAGTCACACAGTTTGCACAAAAAGGTGTTTTCAGCGCTGCCCTGAAGATTTTTCTAAAATCTTACAGGCACATCTATACAGCTGTCACATACCTTTCTGTATGGACAGGATTGTTGCTAAGTGTCAGGAGCCTGATAAAGCAGAGAGAAAAGCAATATACCACATTAAAATTTCACTGAAAATAGAATTGACAGACTTAATTTTGCAAATAAACAATAACAAATAGTCTAATTTACAGAGGTTTTTACCCATGCTTTTACTACAAAAAAACAAAAAACAGAAATATGTTTAATGTAGTTAAACCACAATCACAAATTATTCCTGTTTTGCTACACCAAAATTAGTCTAACCATAAAACTGTAGTTATCAAAATGCCAAAAAAATATGGTTACTTTACTTTTAACATAATAAAACAAGGATACATTTTCATAAGGGGTGGTATTAAGACCAGGAGCAAAGGGGCTCAAAATCAAGTTAAGGACCAAGTGGAAGCTAGCTTAAATGAGATATTAGGCCAACTAACTAGATAAAACATTTTTAATTCTGTGCCTCAGTAAGCGGGCTAATTTGTAATGTGCATCTTAGCTAACGTTAGCAGTCAGTATTAACAAAATAGGCAAGTTAGGGTGTACTCACACTAGGCACGGTTGCCATGAACCGGGCCCGAGTACGATTGTCCCCCCTCCCCACTCCCCCTCTGGCCTGCACTCACATATAGGGTTTCAGCATTCGTGCCGGAGCACGCTTACTTCATTATGGTGCGACGGTTTCGCCATAAACAGGAAGAGCGGCGCTCTCTGAACACAATGGAGTGCATCGCTCTGTTTTCTTTGTCGATAATTTTGTGTTGTTTGGTCCACAGCCTGTTGTTAAACAGATGTGTCGCCTTAGTGGCGCGAACATTTTCACGTAATCGTGCTGCTCGTAAGAGGATGTTTGCAAGATACCAGCTGAAGTGCAGCAAGGACTTTGCAGTTTTTAGTTTTTTTATGCGTTTTGCACCTCTGCCGTAGACCAAAGCGACCCTTTCCCTGCCATGTTGGTTTTGGAGCGTCGCAAAACCGTGATGCAAAGCGCCCTTTTCCGTGCCCCGGCACGGTTAGCGCTCACACTGCATGCGAACCGCGCCCGAGTCCAACTGAACCGTGCCCTGGCCCACCTCTTCCAAGCGGGCCAGGGCCGGCCAATCGAGCCGCGCCCGGGCACGATTCGGAGCACTCACACTAGTCAAACGAACTGCGCTTTGGTGGTCAAACGCACTCGGGCACGGTTCAAACTGGCAGTGTGAGTACACCCTTAGTTATTTTCAAAACTCTCCACACCTTTCCCACTGGAAATGGACAGCAAAAGTCAGCAATAAAAAATCAGCTACTTTCTATGGCTCTTAAAAGAGCCTTAGGGGTGTATTTAGCAGCTGTTGAGACACAAACAGAGGGGAGAAAAAGAAGAAACATGACATAATGTGAGTGAGCCTCTAAAAGGTGTCACAGTGTTGACATTACTTAAGCCTAAAATGCATGTGGGGTCAAAACATACTTACAAACCAAAAGTCTGCTCCATTCTATGGGTCTTAAAAGAGCCTTTGGGATATATTCAGCAGCTGTTGAGACACAAACAGAAGGGAAAAAAAGAAGAAAGATGACAGAATGAGTGGGATATTACACTTCTGCAGGAATTAAGATGTAATTGGTTTTAATTTATCTTTACTGACCAATCAATATGGCAAATCAGAAATGCAGGATGACTGATAGATTGATCACTTACAAACATGCATGCATCCCTGCCTGTGCTGGGATTACTTTTATAAAGATCCCGCAAACCCGCTCTGACGTCCTGAACTGAATTAAATGATTCGCGATATGCGATCTGATTGGAGCCAATTAAAAGCACCCCCACACCCCGGCTCTGTTTATTTTATTTTTTTTTACAAATCGCACCCTGTATGACTGATGCAAAGACTATGCAAAGACTTTACTAATATGTTTGCAATAAATTTAAAGCCTTACATATTCATTTGTATGAAGCTCTTTGAAAAGGACAGCAATTTCAGTACCCCCTTCTGAAGGAAAGGATACGATATTCTGGATTTCTCCATAAACACCATCACTCATCTTTGCAAAAGAGTCTCTGCGTCTCTTACTGAGGCTATAGCTTTTGCTGGTATAAACTAGTCCTTTATGCACCATTCTCCTGTTCACAGCAATTTAATCTGGTGGATGTTTCTGTGCAGAAATGAAGGCTCTTTTTTCATCATCAGTATAGTCTCTGTCACTCTGCCACTATCTAGAACAGTTGTGTCTTGACATTTTGTGAAACTCCTTACTCTTCGGTCATTTGTCATTTCAAAACAGAACTCCTTAACTTGCTCACTAACTGCTTACCTTGTGGTAAAGAGTGGTATTGCTCTGTGCAACAGGAATTTGTTCACAATCTGCAGAGCTACACACTTTGTTCCATGCACCAGTTTCAAAAGATGTGTCAGGAAGGCTATTCCAGAGTTTGGGAGCCAAATGTGAGAAAGCTCTACCTCCTTTAGTGGACTTTGCTATCCTAGGAACGACCAAAAGTCCAGCGTTTTGTGACCTTAGGGTGCGTGATGGGTTGTAACGTGGTAGAAGGCTAGTTAGGTACGCTGGAGCTAAACCATTTAGGGCCTTATAGGTAAGTAATGATAATTTGTAACTGATACGGAACTTAATAGGTAGCCAGTGCAGAGACTGTAAAATTGGGGTAATATGATCATATTTTCTTGACCTGGTAAGGACTCTAGCTGCTGCATTTTGGACTACCTGTAGCTTGTTTATTGACGAGGCAGGACAACCACCTAGAAGTGCATTACAATAGTCCAGTCTAGAGGTCATGAATGCATGAACTAGCTTTTCTGCATCAGAAACAGATAACATGTTTCGTAGCTTGGCAATGTTTCTAAGATGGAAGAATGCAGTTTTTGTAACATTGGAAATATGATTTTCAAAAGACAAATTGCTGTCTAATATAACACCCAGATTTCTGACTGTAGAGGAAGTAACAGTACATCCGTCTAGTTGCAGATTGTAATCTACAAGATTCTGTGTAGTGTTTTTTGGTCCAATAATTAGTATCTCTGTCTTATCCGAATTTAATTGGAGAAAATTGTGTGTCATCCAATCTTTTACATTTTTAACACACTCTGTTAGCTTAGATAATTGGGAAGTTTCATCTGGTCTCGTTGAGATATATAGCTGAGTATCATCAGCATAACAGTGGAAGCTAATTCCGTATTTTCTAATAATATTACCAAGGGGCAACATATATATTGAAAATAGAAGGGGACCTAGGACGGATCCTTGTGGCACTCCATATTTTACTGATGATAAATGAGATGACTCCCCATTTAAGTAAACAAAATGGTAGCGATCGGACAGGTAGGATCTAAACCATCTTAGAGCCTGCCCTTGAATACCTGTATAGTTTTGTAATCGATCTATGAGTATGTCATGATCTATGGTGTCGAACACAGCACTAAGATCAAGTAAGACTAGAAATGAGATGCAGCCTTGGTCTGACGCAAGGAGCAGGTCATTTGTAATTTTAACAAGTGCAGTTTCTGTGCTATGGTGGGGCCTAAAACCTGACTGAAATTCTTCATACAGATCATTTTTATGCAGGAAGGTGCTCAGTTGAGCAGACACAACTTTCTCTAAAATTTTAGACATAAATGGAAGATTTGAAATAGGCCTATAATTTGCCAGTACACTAGGATCTAGTTTTGGTTTCTTAATAAGAGGCTTGATAACCGCCAGCTTGAATGGTTTTGGGACGTGTCCTAAAGTTAACGACGAGTTTATGATATTGAGAAGCGGTTCTTCGGCTACAGGTAACAGCTCTTTCAGTAATTTAATGGGTACAGGATCTAATAAACATGTTGTTGGTTTAGATACAGTGATAAGTTTATTTAGCTCTTCCTGTCCTATGGTTGTAAAGCACTGCAGTTTATCTTTGGGTGCGATGGATGAAACTGAAGTGTTAGATGCTGTAGAATCTACATTCGCTATTGTATTTCTAATGTTATCTATTTTATCAGTGAAGAAATTCATGAAGTCATTACTGTTTAACCCTGGTGGAATATTTGAATCAGGTGGCATCTGGTAATTTGTTAACTTAGCCACTGTGCTAAATAAAAACCTTGGATTGTTTTGGTTATTTTCAATGAGTTTGTGTATATGCTCTGCCCTAGCAGTTTTTAGAGCCTGTCTATAGCTGGAAATACTGTTTTTCCATGCAATTCTTAACACTTCTAAGTTAGTTTTTCTCCATTTGCATTCAAGACTACGAGTTAATTTCTTGAGAGAGTGAGTATTACTGTTATACCATGGTACAGTACGTTTTTCTCTAACTTTTTTCAATTTTATTGGGGCAACAGCTTCTAATGTATTAGAGAAAATAGTGCCCATGTTGTCAGTAATTTCGTCTAATTCGTGTGTATTTTTGGGTACAAATAGTAGTTGAGATAGATCAGGCAGGTTATTTGCGAATCTTTCTTTGGTGGCTGGAACAATAGTTCTGCCCTGACGTTATCACTGCGACATATAGTTAATATCAGTTATACGCAGCATGCACGATACAAGGAAATGGTCTGTAATATCATCACTTTGAGGTACAATATCTATAGCAGTAAGATCGATTCCATGCGATATAATTAAATCTAGTGTATGATTAAAACGATGAGTGGGCCCGGTGACATTTTGCTTGACTCCAAAGGAGTTTATTAGGTCAGTAAACGCAAGTCCTAATGTATCATTTGCATTATCAACGTGAATATTAAAATCTCCCATGATTAGCGCCTTATCAACTGTAACTAGAAGGTCTGAGAGGAAATCTGCAAATTCTTTTAGGAATTCTGTATACGGCCCTGGTGGTCTATACACAGTAGCCAGAGCAAGAGATACATTAGATTTCTTTTGCATGTCTGACAGAGTAACATTTAGCAGAAGTATTTCAAAAGAGTTAAACCTGTATCCTGTTTTCTGGGTAACATTGAGAATATCACTATATATGTTTATGAGTGGTGATGGACCTTTCACTCCTCTGACACTTCTGTTTTGTGCTACTGCTTGCTCCATATCTGCCAGCATTTTCTTCGCTTCCCTGTCAGGATATTCTGTGTCAGTCACAGTGTACTTCACCTGTTTCTCTACTGGAGTACCAGGATGTAAACAGAAGCCACAACCAAAGTACCCATTAAACTGTGTGGTGTTTTGCATGGCTGGTCTTGTCTTTGAGTCTACACAACAACATAATCCAACAATTTTGCTGTACACACATGTTCCATTGTTTCTCCAAGACACACCTCTGGATGCCAGTGTTCTGGCCTGATCAACAAAGGGTCTGAGAAAAATAGTCATAACAGGCTCTTGAGTACCAAACCAAAGACCTGCAAGCACTACATTCTGAAATCTCATTTTGGGAGGGAGCTCGTTTAAATGCAGGTGTATGGGCCATATCGAAAATCTGGAAGACTTGTACACAGGCGAGCCATCAGAATTGAAATTATATGACAAATTGTTTGGATCTGACAGAATTCCACCAGGTCTTGACAAGTTTTGATACATTTCACCATCATATATGTCTGAGATAACATGCTCATTATGTGGCCTTTGGTGTTTGTAGCTCATGCTGTTTTGAATCTGAGGATTTGCATCTGATTCAACTCATCAGCTCATTAACCAATGTGATAATGAGCTGATGAGTTTAATCAGATGTGTTTAATTAGGGAGACAAAGAAAACGTGCAGTGTTGGGGTACTCCAGGACAGGTTTGGGAACCACTGCTTTAAATGATACCCAGCCCTTCTTTTAGACAAGGAATTTCAAAGACAATTTCAACAACATGCCACACGCCTGCAGGTGTGGTTGGTAGAAGAGCTCACCATGTTGGCCGTGTCATCTGGATCCAGCTGAATATCGCCAGATGGAGACATGGTCTTCACAGGATCATTAAGAGATGACACAAGCACAGAGTAAAAAAAAAACTGTACTCAGTGTAGTAAAGCCTAATTGGAAATTATGTATTTTTGATTAAAAAAAAAATATTAATTACTCTCTCACCTCAACATCTGCAGTGTGTGATCCTGAACCATCTGCCACCTTTAAAAGAACATCTTCAGGTAACACTGAAGTCATACATTCTCTGAATACAATATAATTATGTAATACTGACACCCAGGATTACAACAAATTTCTCATGAACTGACTTACATCCAAATGTCCTCTTTTCAGTCTTGCACAGGGAAATGTAACTCTTCTCTTAGGCTCTAAGTACAATTTGTACTTGCGTTTTGACATTCTAAAATTAAAAAAGGACATAACAATTAACAGACATATTCATGAATAGGATGTTGAATTTATACAGTAATTATTTTACTAAAATCTATGCATCATAACCCTTAAATAATTAAGGGTATTAATAAATCATAACATTGTTGGAAATGTTTTCTAATTCTTTAACTGTCTGTATTAATTGAACTATTTCGTTTATCAGCAATTTGCCAACTAGATGACTTGGATTATTGGCACTAAAAAAATTTGAAAAAGTTAACAGATTATTGTGTACAATTGATGCATCCTCAATTCAACAGTAAAAATCTGTAAAAATCCTCCTCCATGAAGATTATAAGGCTGCTTTATACTGCTATTGCTGAGACTGATTTAGAGATTTGTTGATTTAACATTATAATCATTGTGGAACTGTGTTGTGTTATACAGACGTTTTTAATAAACCCTTTAACTTTATCATTAAGACACACCATACAGTATATGACTGTAACGTTAGTCTGTAACCAAGGCAACAGTGCATCTCGCGCTTCCCGCAGTTAGAGTTAAATTCGCTCGTGAGGTAACCGTTACTTGACATTTTGCAGACAAATTCACTCAACAAATCTACTTTAAACTATAAAATACAATATTAAATATGTTCACCTATGTGAAATATATAGAGGACGAGTGTAAAAAAATAGTCCCCATATCCTAAATTAAGTGACCTAAAACTTACTGGGTGCGCTGGCAAGATAAGTTTTTCAAGGGACAAATATTGTTCCTAAAGGGTGAGTCGTAATAACGTTATCTTGGAAATAATAATAACTTACTAACGTGTATTAACTGGGATGCGAGTTTTGGCTAACGCGCTAGCAAAGCTAGTAAGAAAGAGCTTAGGACAGACGCAAAACTACAGTGTTAATATCGCACGACAGAGTCTTGAAAAGAGACCACTGTTAAGATGACCAAACAAGATGAAAGAAAGAGACAGCAGTTAAGATGACAGAACAAGATGACAGAACAAGACGACAGAAAGAGACAGCAGTTAAGATGACAGAACAAGACGACAGTTAAGATGATACTGAGGACAACAGAACAAATCGACATAAAGAACATACACTTCAACATTTAGTAATTTACCTGAAAAAGAAGGATCAATACAGTAAGGATGACAGAACAAAACGACATAAAGAGAGAGCATACACATCAACATATACTAAATTATCATTTTTGGCACAAATTGAATACCATAGTGAGCACTTAATTAAGATCATTTGTTGTTAATGTGTTTTATTGTAATTTGCTTGTTGAGCCAGATGAGTTTTTGTTTTTTTTGTTTAATAATTGTTATTATTGTATTAATGTATTAATGTTTACTTGTTATTATTAAATGAACTTGTTACATGTATTAATGTAATTTTGTATTTTCATGATTTTCATCATACCAAAATTCAATGTAGCTGTCCAGCATTCCACCCCAGTGAACAGACTACCATCCTTAACATCTATTACTATTGACTAGCATGTTTTCCTATGTGTGTAACCAGCATCTAATGTTGGTGCAGGTGTGACCAGCATGGGATGCATTTAATAAATGCATAAAGCAAGCATACCAGTACATCAGCATCATTCCACGCTGGTCACCAGCAAACCAACACCATAAACACAATATAGGCTGGTCTAGCTGGTTTTTCCAGCAGGGAATTTCTCACAATTTATTGATTTTCATATGTGAAGGCGAAACTAACTTTCCCCCTCAGTACACTTACTTCGATTTTATTAGTATCCTCTCTTTATATTTTGTTTTCTTGTTTTGTTGAGGGGTTATGTAATGGTTTATTTATATTTTTGCTGAATTTAAATAAAACAGTAACGGTAAATAGAAATACATTTACCTCAGGAAGATTTAGAGTAGCCTACGTGGGGTTCACTCAGAAGTAAGTCTGGCTGTGCAGACGGTGGGTACAGATCCCAGCTTATATACCAACTGCCAAGTTCGCGTGCCAAGACCAGAATTTGTAACCGACAATAAATAATTAAATAACATTTATTTATTTAGAAAACGTAACGTACATGTATATAATGCATTATAGTGCTAATAATTGCGTTAACATTACTAGAAAAAATTGACGCGGTTCCATAATTAACTGGTGTAAATTAACTAGTGTAGAGCGCGTACTTGTTGATGCTACATTGACCAATATCACTGGATAAAAAACCTTTAATCAAACGTGAAATTTTGTGGGGGAAATTATGTATATATATATATATATATATATATATATATATATATATATATATATATATATATAAAAATAGAAGATGTATATCTAAAGGTTAAGGTATAGAATATATTATTGGTCAGTATAAAATTAATAGAAGTTTAGATTTGTGAAAGTCCCCACAATTCACAGAAACAAATGTATGTGTAGCGATCCAAGTTACTCTTGAACCTAGGCCCTCTCCCCTCATCAGGGAAAAAAACAACTACCAGCCTAGCTTAGTCCCAACTAACACAGTTACACTGGGGAACCAGACCATACCAAGTATGTTCTAATGACCAAAATACCACATTCACCTTTATTTTTATTTATATTATTATTTTATATTATTTATATTTACATGTCACCTTTAGTCTGGGTCCTGAGAATGTGCTCCAACTTTTACCTCAAAATGTAACTAATAAACAAAACCAACTTCTAAAACTTAAAGGGAAATTTAATTATTGGTGTTTTTTAGTAAATACATTCATTGCATGCAATACAAACCAATTAAAAGACATAACATTCTAATTGAAAACAGACAAAACACACTTCATTTATTAATGAATCAACATTTATTCTACTTTTAACAAATACTAAGCCAAAACATTTTGAACATTACACCAGTTCTTGAACCATGCAGTGTGTTACCAAGTTATGAACACAGAAAACTGAACACATCAATTCATAGATCAATTGAAAAAGCTGAAGTGTCACATTGAGGATGGGTATAATTAATAATGTTATCAGTGAAAATAATCAATAATTATCAGTACTCTTATTGATTTAACTCCCCATAATAATGATTAATAATGACACTATTAAATATCTTGGTGTATGGCTTGATTCTAAACTCTCCTTTAAACCACATATTAATCATGTTTTACGAAAAGTCAATGTTGGAATGAGTATTTTGCATCGCTCTCGAAATGGAAATAAACGAAAATAAACATTACAAATACCAAAGAACCCCCATTCATGAGCTTCTATGAACATTAAAAAAAAAACTTAAAGGAGTAAAGAAATGAAAAATGAACAATATAAATATTTCTAGCATCTCTCCTGTATTTGCAAAAAATAAACAGTTTTTGTTCAGAAAAAAGAGCATATTGACGTTCTCAGGAGTAAATGTGATCTGTGATTACTGACTGTGGAGAAGACTCTTTCAGACAGTGCTGAGGAGGCAGAGTTAGAAGCTGGACAGCCGATAGAGAAGAGGAAGAGTGTCTTTCTTACCCCTGCAGCAGACAACAGGCTCTTCTGAGGGAAAGACAGGAGGCTTGATGCAGTGTTTTGATGTAGAACAAGGCTTCTTCTCAGCACCTGATCTTCTTCAGGAAAGAGTCAGAGACTCTTGCAAACTGGAAACTTAATCAAATTTAGCCTATTACTGTAGTCAGGTTTATTGCTTTTATTATAACACATGGCAAAGGTATGAGAAAATGATGTCAGATGTGTTCTTCCTCCTCTTCTTCATCCTGAGTCAGTATTCTTCTCTGGCAGCTGAAAGGGAGGATCATCTTGTTAATGTTGCTAATGTATGCACACAACCTTTGAAAAGACGTTTCCTCTGCTCACCAAGGCTATATTTATTTGATCAAAATTACAGTACAAAACAATAATAGTGTGACATCTTAATTGTAAAATAACACCATTCTGTTATTTTTCAAATACACTTTAATTCTGTGATCAAAACTGAATTTTTCAATAGCCTTTCCTCCAGTCTTCAGTGTCACATTATCATTCTCATATACTGATCTGCTGCTTGAAAAACATTATTAGCATTCACGAGTTCACACTTACATACAATTGGGAGGGTAAAGTTTAATGCGTATTTGGCGTGCTGTCCGGAGGGAGGGCTCCAAGCTTGGAGTTCGGCCCGAACCCAGAGTACTCCCCCCTACCCTATGTAAGTGGTTTAGGACTAGAAGTGTGGAGAAGGGGTGGTGGGGGGATGCTGCGAGACTGTCAAATGAATTGAGGTGAGACTGCTGTATATATACCTCTTACCATTGATTGCTGAGTGCTCTCCACCTGTGTTAATTATCTGCTCGTGCTTCTCCCGAACTTTGTTAATAAAACATCATATGTTGAAAACAGTTGTGCTACTCAATGTGTGTGTCATTATTTTGTTTTACCCAGGATTATTTTATGAATTTGAAGTAAAAAAAAAAAACCTATTGTAATATTACAAAAGTCTTTACTACCACATTTGATCAATTTAATGCTTCCTTGCTGTCTTCCCCAAAAAAAAAAAAAAAAAAAAACAACAACTTACTGACTCTACTAAAGACTGGAGTAATGATGCTGAAAATATAGCTGTGCATCACAGGAATAAATTACACTTTAAAAGACAGCAGTGTGCATTACTACATTTAAATAAAACGTAATAATTGCACACATTCTCAAAATACTTCCTTCCCTCACTGCTGCTTTGTTCAGTCTTTCCCAGATTTCCTCATTTTTCTTCCTTCCCTTGAATATAGACAAACATAAATAAAAATTTTTTAATTAATTGTAGTGGTCCTAAACCAGTGGTTCCCAACCTTTTTCAACTCGCGGCCCACACAACCAAACACATATGTTTGCGCAGCCCACCGCAAAAAAAAAAATTACCTTACCCCGCTATTGTTGGGTCAATAACTTAGCACTCAGAAGCTAGATTGTTAACTGTCTTTATTGAATGAACTAGGGCTGTGCGATATGGACGAAAAAAAAAACTATCGCGATTTCTTTGATACATTTTGAGATTTCGATTTTAATCACAATTTTGACACACACGGATATGCTTTACAGTCATAAATGCGTTCAGGATGATTTTGAAACATATTTCCAAAAGAAAACCAATTAGAACTTTATCAAAAAAATGGCATAAGTAAATGACATAAGTCAAAATAATCACTATAGTAAATGTGTAACAAAAGACTAATATAAATAAATAAAAAAATATATAGAAATAAATAAATCCTGTGTCAAGTTACTTTTTGTCTTTTTTGCATTTTCATTGTTCTAGAGCTCATTAATTGTAGCAGTGCCTCAGGTGTTGAAATGTATTTGTTATACATTATACAGGTGCACATGTTCTCCGTTTGCAGGGTGTATACAGCATGTGTATGTGGTGCAGAAGCAGCAGCGAGAGCACGTTATTGTAACCCGAAAGCACATTAAAATAATCCACAAGCGCGAATCTCTCTGTACCAATACCACGACTTAGGTGCCCTTGAGCAAGGCATCGAACCCCCAACTGCTCCCCGGACACTGCAGCATAAATGGCTGCCCACTGCTCCGGGTGTGTGCTCACAGTGTGTGTGTGTGTTCACTGCTCTGTGTGTGTGCATTTCGGATAGGTCAAATGCAGAGCACAAATTCTGAGTATGGGTCACCATACTTGGCTGAATGTCACTTCACTTTCACTTTTCACTTTTTCACACGCAGATTTCCTTTGCTCTGTCACAAAACCAGACGTGCTTGCTCAGATACATGCTGCTCTCATCCGGAGAGATTGTCCGCACTTAGAACATGTTTCCTCTCATTTAAACTGCGTCCTGTGAAATCACAACTCTCTCTATGCTCATGTGCTAGATATTAATTATTTATTATTTTTGCACGTTTTTATTTCTAGCCTTTTACCGCGTGCATTGTGAGCGCTCTGATCCTTTAACATGGGCTCGGAAAAAAGATGCATCACAGACAGTGTGTGAAGTTACGTAGGCATATGCCCAGTTCTGTTCTTCTAACGCTAGGCGCGTTGCATTCTGATTGGATTGGATAGCATACTGCCGCGGAAAATCGTGCTATAAAGCCATTTAGAAATCGCGTACGCTCAAATCGTATAAATATTTTAGAGATTTTTTTCTTTTTATTTATTATATTATTTAAAAGCCCTTGCTACGTGTACTTTGTTAACCTAACTGAGACTTGTTATAGCACTTATATATCATTGCTCTTTTTGTTGTTTTTGATTGCTTCCACTTTCCTCATCTGTAAGTCTGTAAGTCGCTTTGGATAAAAGCGTCTGCTAAATGAATAAATGTAAATGTAAATGTAATTAATCGCACAGCCCTAGAATGAAATGGCAATGAACAGAAAATATCTTGGGCTGGCACCGGTCAGCAAAACAGGAAAGTGGAGTCAGTGGAGCAAGCGCCAGGAGGGAACACGCTGACAGCCATTTATGCATGTTTGAATTTGTTGTTCTGTAGCAAAAATATAAATATAAATTGGTGGTTTATTCCTTAGTTACAGTTTTTTTTTTCGGTTATTTAATTATATATATATATATATATATGAAATTATGTTATTATGTTATGACTTAGACATACTTTTACATATATTAACAATATTATAATTTCTTTTAATAGTAATCTGCGGCCCACCTGCAATACCACCTGTGGCACACAGGTTGAAAACCACTGGTATATACAATTTAGATAAGTCACCCAAGACTTTTTTTTTTTTTTTGATGGTGGCCACAAACTGTGAATCTTCCTTTTTAAGTGGTTCTCTCCAGCTTCTAAAGGAAAGGCAGAGTATTTTTATCTTATGTGTCCTAGTTAGGAGATTTAGCTTAAAACTTATTCACAAACCTTTATGAGTTTACAATAACTAAAAAAAGGGGGGTGAGTCAATACATAGACTTTTTTTCTTTGTTAAAATCCCAAACGAAGCATGAGTTGGACCTCTTGAAGGTGCAGGAGGAGATCATGGAAAATGCTAACTTTAGCCTGATGGCACTGAAAGCGAACGTCCCACCCTCCCTGCAAATCCAAAGCCACGGCCCTGAATGCACACAGACCACACAACCAGAGACAACATTACTACAATACATCGTGTTATTCACCTGTGAGAGAACTTTCTAGCACAGTTGGTACAAGAAGTACAATACTAGGATGGAAGGTCAGGTTGTTGATGTTTTCCTGACATTCACGCTCTGTCGTGATACACATACGTGTGCACGCTAATGATGTATCGTGACATGCAGGTAGGAAAGGCAAAAATTAAAATTCTTGGTCCTATGCTTTCCACAGAATATATATATATATACATTTAGACCACTTAACTTAATGATTGTTATTGGGGTGTGAAGAGACTTTCAAGCAGCATAACAAAAAATGTTTCTGGAGACAACTACTTGAAATATAATTAACATTTATTAAAAAGTGTTGCTTCTTCAATTAAGCTCAGTGTGCTCTCTTTAAGCTCTTCCACATTGAACGTCTATGTAAATACTTCATAAACATTATTGAAATATTAACTGATGCTTGTCACTTTAAGTTTAGTCAATCGATTTTCTATGGATTCTGTCAACTCAAATCTACAGACTGCATTTGATATTTGACAACTAGCATCAACTTCTCCATAGTGTAAATCAGTGGAAAATCGGGGCAAAAATTGTGTAGTGTATTCCAGCCATAACAAATTATAGATAAGTTGACATTCATTTAATAAGAGGTTTCATAATGAAGCTTGTTTCTGTGTTCATCCCCATAAATTAAAGGTTTTATTGGTGTGTTTTATTTGATTTTTGAACTATTACTTGGGGAATGGGGACTAGTATAGAGGACTAGTATGCAATGTGCTTTGATAGCACTTCATTATGAATATATAAATGATCGACATGAATGCCTTGTTGCTTGATTTGTTCTGCTTGTTTTCTTGTGATTGTACACTCAAAAAAAAAAAAAAAGTTAACAATCATTCTTTAAGATGTTTCCTTAAAATACATTATATTTTAATATACAGTAACATGATGTGAGCTTAATAGGAATGGGGTGTGCTCAAAGGGTAAAAGATGTACCCATTAAGCACAGCCAGACCTTTTTTATTTAACGGTATATCTTAATTGAACTGCTTTTATCATTTAAAAATATAATTTAATATGTGAGAGATTAATATTTTAACAATTTTCTGTACTGAAACAAATATATTGTATTCTAAAAATGTCTGTGTAGATTTTGGTAAGCTTAGACCTTTAAACTATTGCTAGAACTTGTCTGAAGAAAAGGGGTGACAGTGGCTTCTGTGTTGTGGCTCCAAGGCTTTGGAACTCTATGGCATTATCATTGAGAACTATGGGTTCTGTAGAATATTTGAAAAAACACAAGCTTTAAACTAACAGTATGGTCTGAAAGCAAATTTCTGTGATATCTAGTGGCATTGTGAAAGGTGCTATATAAATACGTTTTACTTACTTTTAATACTGAACTCTCAAAGTGAACCATATTGACAAATTTAACTTTAGTATGTATGTCATTTCTTACACAAGGCCATACTCCCAGATCCCCCAACAGAACAAGGTCCAGCCTCCACAGTCACAATAACAAATGAAAATCCAGTGGGAAATGGAGTGATGTGGTTGTGTATGATTTAGGAATAGGGGAGAGCCTTTACACTGCTCAAAATCAGGTAGACTCCTATATTTTTTAAACATTTAAAATGCTTAGAAGCACAGGAGGTGCTCATAAAGGCAGTGGTTTACAATCGCGGTCATGGGGACCCATAGTACTGCACATTTTGTACATTAACTCTAGTTAAACACATTTGATTCAGATAATCAGCTCCTCAGGAAAGAGCTCCATGAAACTAAGCTTGTGTCAGTAAAGAGAGACGTATAAAATGTGCAGTGCTGTGGGTCCCCAGGTCCAGATTTGAAAACCACTGTCGTAAGGCACTGTCGTCATCTTTTTCATACCACAAGCATACATTTTTTTAGGTGCCATGTTTTATTTTAACTTTTTTTTTTACACTAAGATTTCAGTCATACTATGTGTTTATGTCCTATCTTTTCTTGTCTTTATCAGCATTTTAATCCACGGTGTAAAAAATGTATTTGTTCATTTAAGATTTGTTAAATCTAAAGTATCAGGTCGGTTTGTGAATGAAACATCCCTAGCATAAAAACATGTATGTAAAAAAGGAAAACAAATGCCAATAAAGAGCAGATGACAATTTACAGGCCTGTCGCTTGAGGGAGAAAGTCGCAAATTATAAATCCTACTTAATTTCGGCAACCTCAGTCTATAAAAGGTTCTACAATGGTTTATTAAAATTATGGCTAACAGCTAGCATGAGCTGCATTAAAGGCCATGTTGCAGGTTAAACACCACTTTCGATTAATTGGTACATAAATCACTCAAGATATGTATATCATTTTTAAAATGTCTCAAAAATGGTCTTTAAAGACCTATTTTTTAAGTTTTTGGTATTAACGTTTTTTTTACGCAACTCGGTGATGACGTCATGTTGGGGAGAGGTCGAGGAAAGGTAGCTTCAGTCTAGTATGATGCAGCGTTCCAGGCAAACCCTAACCTGTGTTTTTCCAACCTTAAACCCATGAAAGTGCACTGGAACGGCAATCAAATCCGTGACTTACCACCCGTGAACTCGTGTCTCATACTGGATCGATGCACTCCGAGTTCCGAGGTCACACAGCACGCGAAACAACAATGACAGCCCCTACAGATAATACTGCCTATGGATGCAGTGTTTATGGAAGTAGTACACGTTGAAAAAACGATTTTAGGTCAATGCAACGTTGCAATAAAATAAATAATCTAGTTACAATTACTTGCGCTCAGAAAGTTTGGCGTAACTTGCCTGGAATGGTACAAAGTCGTTAGTAGTGGTATGAAATAGTGATTACGAGCTCAAAAACCTGCCTGGAACGCAGCATCAGAACTATAGCAACTGACTGGGATGAGGAAGAGGTGGCGAGAGCAAACATGTATGATGGCCCACAGCCGTGTAATTTCGATCGAGCCAGTCGTGAGAGGGCAAATGAGGAATTGCCAAGAACTGATGTCCGTCAAAGCCTATGCATGGTCCGAGGAGAATGAGTGGAGAGTTGGTGAAGTGTCCTGGTGAGTTGCTATCATTAAGCATCGCAGCAATGAGCACTGGAGCTAGTTTACGAGCAGCAGTGCACAATAATGACACACACACACACACAAACACACATATATATATATATAATTATATATATATATATATATATATATATATATATATATATATATATATATAATTTTTTTTATTTATTACTGTCATTGAATAGGACCGAGTGAGAAATCAATGTTTTCTTTATATCTAGTGGAAGTGATCATGAGGTTAGTTCAGAGAACGTCTCTCTAGTCACTCTAATTGCTCTCAAGGCGGCTTCGGTAAATTCTCTCCCCAACGTAACGTGATGCAATGCATTGTGGGGGAAAGGAGACCGCTGTAAGATAGTACCTATTTTTTCGTATTATATTCCGTTTTGTGATACCCAACAACATAAAATCGATGGATAAAAGTTTAAATGTTTATTACCAACAAGCAAATTGGACATATTCGTTAAAAAATTAACCTTGCAACACGGCCTTTAAGTGCAAGAGGGAGGCTGTCAAACAATCCACTAACGTTACAGTTGAAGTTGAAAGTGAATACTGTATAGTTTTATCCTGATAAATTACAAATAACTACATCTATGATCTTCTAAAAGCCATATTTGACGATTCCACCTTTGAAATAAGAGAGTATTCTATACTGACCGACTGACACAATGTAAACAGAAGTTACATACATTAAGGTTATACATGATATGCACTTCGGTAGTATTTTTACATATTTATTGATTTATTTATTACCTCAAGCGAAAACTTACCTGTCAACCAATTGTCGCTGGGATTCTCTCTGAGCACGAGCAGAGATGAGCACCTCATCGGCCAGCGGTAGGGAGCCAACGTTTGATGAGCTGCGAAAACAGAGCATTGACTGAATTATATCTGCTTACGCTTGGCCGACACTTAGATGTTAGAGGTAATGTGGCCGATGTTTTGCACTTGGGCCGACGTCGGCCAGACGTACGTGTGCTGTCTGGGATATATATAAAAGCAATACCCACCAATTGAATGCTCTCCCTTCTTTTCTCAATTGTTTGGCAATTTGTCTGTTAAATTCTCCCACTTCACTGAAATAGTTATCAGAGAACAATCACTGTTGTGTCAACATAAATATCAGTAACAAAAGGGTGCACTGGGCATTATGTGTCGTAGGCCTGCAGAGTAGGCTAAATTGTTTTTTGAACCGCCAAACTACTCATTCATTATTGCAAAACAATGCCAAAACGACAGGCTAATTGGTAGTGCAAACAGGCAGTTGAATTATGAAAGGTATTTTATACTTAACCAATAAGGTAAAACAATGATTAAGAAAGTTTTCCTACTAATACAGTAAGCTCCAGGTAAATCTTACGCATTTTACATCAGCATGCTTCCATGCTCATCTTTTAAGCTAAATTAATGTGCTGGCTAGATTTACTTATTATAAAATGCAACAAGGATTCATTAAATCATGGCCACGAATAATTAATACATCTAAAATATGAATTCTAAATTTGTGGGAATTAGTTATTGATTCATAGTAAGCAGCTCTCACTTTGGCTTTATGTAAACTTTGCTTCGTTTAAACGTAATATAATAAAAGTTAATTTTATATCGGTACTCACAGTCTGATTGTCCATGTCGTCCATCTCAAATGAGTGTTTTCGGTGATCCAGTTCAGTAGGAAGCGCATGCAGAAAAAAACTAGGGTCCTATAACCGGGGTCCTAAAACCGCTGCTTCTGTTTGTGCAGGAAAACCTTCCTCCAACATGTGCTTCAAGATTATAAATTAGATTTACCCTACAAAATAATTTTTAAGGTTAAAATTTTGATGCAAATTATTGTGTTTTGTGTGAAACAAGTATTGAAACTTTAGAGCATGTTTTTTTTTTTTTTTTTTGGTGTGATTCAGTTCACTTCTGTTGTAGTGAGATGCAAAACTTGTTATGTTCCAAAGATGTTGAATTACCACCATTCAATGTGAAGGTAGTTAGGTTTGGTATTTTTCATGAAAACAAAGATTTTGAATTTGTTCTCAATTCTCTGATATGTTTTGGGAGGTTTTTTATTCACAAATGCAGATGGTTTAAATCTAAACCCACCTTTATTAATTGGTGTAACAAGCTAAAACTTTTATATCAATCCTTAAAATTTGTTAAGAATAAAAAAACCCTTAAGCTGTCCTCTATGTTGGAATGATATAATTAAATTTTTGTAGCATTGTTTTCTTTTTGTTTGTTGTTATAAGTCTGGTTATGCTCAACCAAGTCTGAATAATTGTGGATATTTTTGGAAATGTGTTCATGTACTACCTTGTTTGGTTATAATGTTGTTGCAATAAAAAAAAAAAAAAAACACTTCTCCACCGTTCTGGTCTTTCTTCCTCTCGTCGCTTCGCTCCAGTCCAGCGGGAGGCGCTAAACACACACGTTTGTTTGACAAACATCATTAAACCTCAGAGGAAGAAGTTCAGTTTCACCGCGATCTCTGTTGTTGTTTTGTCGGTGTGCTGCCTTCATACAAACGGTTAGACAAGTTTCTATAGAGAGAAAATACAGATTTTGAATCAGTTCAGTAAATACCTGTAATATCCTCACATTCTTGAGTTTTGAAGCGAGCAGGAATATCTGGAGGAGTTTATCATCTGAACTGAGATCTGCTGCTGTGAAAATTATGTTCATTAAAGAAGAGAGAGAAGAGAACACGAGTGAACCAGAAACCTGGAGAACAAAACAAGAGGATCCAGAAACCTGGGGAATAAAACAAGAGGAACCAGAAACCTGGAGAATAAAACAAGAGGATCCAGAAACCTGGGGAATAAAACAAGAGGAACCAGAAACCTGGAGAATAAAACAAGAAGAACCAGAAACATGCAGAATAAAAAAAGAGGAACAAGGAGGTTGGTGTTTATTCATATTTATTTTACTTTTTTAAGTTATTTTTTTGTTCTTCATTCATCTTTAATGACTGTTTGTGATAACGTTACATTAGGCTTAAATTTTTTACTTATCGGGTGTTTTGGGGCCCTGGAGAATTTCTGTGGGTGTTTTTATATAAAGTCTAGGTGTAGACTGCTGCACTCAAGACTTAACCATGGGTTTTTATTAAAGTTCCTTTGACTATTTTGTACCATTCAATGTTATTGAACCACTTTTTGTGCAGTATGAATAAAGGGTGATAAATTAAAGTTCTTGCAGTATCCTTTAATAAAATATAAATAATATACAAACAATAAAAGCATAATCTAAAAAACCATGTCTTGTACATTATAAAGAATATAATACAGTTGGTTTGATACATTTATCTCAAACTGTGTCAGTTTAATTGAAGTGAGGATATTATATAAAACTGTTGATTCAATAATGTATATAAAACAACAAAGGCATCATCTGAAAAACAATGCCTTGCGCATTATACTGAATAATATTCTGTATATTTTACAGTTGGTTTGATCAAACGATGTTGTCCTTTAATGTATTTATATTAATGCATTAAAAGTTGTAAAATTATTTTAAAACCCATAAAACGGTAATTAAAAAAACTGAACTTTGTGCAATAACGGATGTTTTTCTGAATATTTTAGTATTGGTTTTACATTATAATGTCACGTAGTTAAATCGTTTATTTAATTTAAATGGTTCATTGTTAATTTCCCCCTAGAAATTAAGCCTTGTGCAACGTAAAGGGCATGGATTTATAACTTTACCGCCGTCGAAAACAACTACACAAGCACTGCACCAACTGTATAAAACACCTCTAAAATTAGTTAAAATGAGTGCTGTCTGTCACTGTCTGTAATCAGTTCAGTGAATGACTGTATGCTCATTCTTTGTAAAGTAGCAACAATGTCATTTGTAAAGTAGCCTACAGTCTTAGGCACATTAGTATTTTCGCCCCAAAAAAGGGTTTTAAGCCAGTTATTTATATCTTTTGCTGTTGTATGTCAGTAGGAAATATCAGTTTACATTTCCAAACATTCATTGCCATTCATTTTAAAGGGGGGGTGAAATGCTATTTCATGCATACTGAGTTTTTTACACTGTTAAAGAGTTGGATTCCCATGCTAAACATGGACAAAGTTTCAAAAATTAAGTTGTACGTTTGAAGGAGTATTTTTGTTCCCAAAATACTCCTTCCGGTTTGTCACAAGTTTCGGAAAGTTTTTTTCGAGTATGGCTCTGTGTGACGTTAGATGGAGCGGAATTTCCTTATATGGCTCCTAAGGGCGCGTCTGCCGGAAGAGCGCGCGCTCCAGTATAGCAGAGCACAGACATTCACTGATCAGAGCGAGAGCGTCGCGAAATGTCACAAAAGGAGTGTGTTTTTGGTTGCCGGGGCAAGACAACCCTGCACAGATTACCAAAAAAAAAAAAACAGCATTAAGGGACCAGTGGATGGAGTTTATTTTTACAGAGCATCAACGGAGTTGTGCAAGTGTTTTTGTTTGTTCCCTGCATTTCGAAGATGCTTGTTTTACAAACAAGGCCCAGTTTGACAACGGATTTGCGTATCGTTTATTTCTTAAGGATGATGCAGTCCCAACGAAAAAGGGTAACGATCGTGTGTTGGAACCGCAGGCGGTGAGTAGAATTGCTTAAAATATCCGGGTTCGAGCCCCGCTCGGAGCGAGTCGTTGCTGCTGCTGCTCTCGTTCAGTTTCAGCCTCGGGATCTGTTTCTGGATCATAAATAAACGGCTGAATCTGACTGTAAGCCATGGTTTGTTTTGGATGATGGTTTTGTCCTCACGGTAATGTCACAGGTTCCACATGCTCTCAACGCAAAAGCTTACTCGCGCTCGTGATTCTTTAGCTCCGCCCACACGTCACGCCTCCAGCCGGTCGTGTTTTTCCGGGAAAAATCGGTACAGACTATCTTTCTCTCATGAATATAATAAAACTAAAGATTTTTTGAAGTTATGAAGGATGCAGTACAACTCTATAGGTACTCAAGATTAACAGGATATTGAGTGAAAACGAGCATTTCACCCCCCCTTTAATAATAATCTAGTAAGATTGTTGAATGCACATGCAGTCTGACAACAGACAGCCTAAGACTAAGACTTTTGGATAGTAGTGTGTACTGTATAAAGTACGTATAATTAGATTAAGTCAAAGTCACCTTTATTTATATAGCGCTTTAAACAAAACACATTGCGTCAAAGCAACTGAGCAACATTCATTAGGAAAACAGTGTCTCAATAATGCAAAATGATAGTTAAAGGTAGTTCATCATTGAATTCAGTAATGTCATCTCTGTTCAGTTAAATAGTGTCTGTGCATTTATTTGCAATCAAGTCAACGATATCGCTGTAGATGAAGTGACCCCAACTAAGCAAGCCAGAGGCGACAGCGGCAAGGAAACGAAACTCCATCAGTGACAGAATGGAGAAAAAAACCTTGGGAGAAACCAGGCTCAGTTGGGGGGCCAGTTGTCCTCTGACCAGACGAAACCAGTAGTTAAATTCCAGGCTGCAGCAAAGTCAGATTGTGCAGAAGAATCATCTGTTTCCTGTGGTCTTGACCTGGTGCTCCTCTGAGACAAGGTCTTTACAGGGGATCTGTATCTGGGGCTCTAGTTGTCCTGGTCTCCGCTGTCTTTCAGGGATGTAGAGGTCCTTTCTAGGTGCCGATCCACCATCTGGTCTGAATACATACTGGATCCGGGTGACTGCAGTGACCCTCTGGATACAGACTGGATCTGGTGGCCACGGTGACCTCGGAACAAGAGAGAAACAAACAAATATTAGCGTAGATGCCATTCTTCTAATGATGAAGCAAGTACATATAGTGTTATGGGAAGTGTTTCCGGTTCCGGTTTACCTAATTAATGCAGCCTAAAAATCCTTTAACGGATTTGGATATTAAAAGCATATTAGTATGTTATGTGTATGCCAGGTTAAAGAGATGGTTCTTTAATCTAGATTTAAACTCCAAGAGTGTGTCTGCCTCCCGAACAATGTTAGGTAGGTTATTCCCGAGTTTAGGCGCCAAATAGGAAAAGGACCTGCACTTGTGATCGATATGATACATCTTCATTCACTGTTACGAACTGATGGCGGTCATATAAGTACGATTTAAACCATGCTAATGAACTTCCACTGATGCCAACAAAGTGTTCAAGTCTATGCAAAAGAATGCTGTGGTCAATTGTGTCAAACGCAGCAATAAGATCCAATAAAACTAATAGAGAGATACACCCACGATCAGATGATAAGAGCAGATCATTTGTAACTCTAAGTAGAGCAGTCTCAGTACTATGATACGGTCTAAATCCTGACTGGAAATCCTCACATATACCATTATTCTCTAAGAAGGAATATAATTGTGAGGATACCACCTTTTCTAGTATCTTGGACAGAAAAGGGAGATTCGAGATTGGTCTATAATTAACTAGTTCTTTGGGGTCAAGTTGTGTTTTTTTTTCTGAGAGGCTTAATAACAGCCAGTTTGAAGGTTTTGGTGACATATCCTAATGACAATGAGGAATTAATTATAGTCAGAAGAGAACCTATGACTTCTGGAAGCACCTCTTTTAGGAGCTTAGATGGTATAGGGTCTAACATACATGTTGTTGGTTTAGATAATTCAACAAGTTTATACAATTCTTCCTCTCCTATAGTAGAGAATGAGTGGAACTGTTCCTCAGGGGGTCTATAGTGCACTGTCTGATGTGATACTGTAGCTGACGGCTGAATGGTTGCAATCTCTAATAGTATTGATTTTAGAAGTAAAGTAGTTCATAAAGTCATTACTGCTGTGGTGTTGGGAAATGTCAACACTTGTTGAGGCTTTATTTTTCGTTAATTTAGCCACTGTCTTGAATAAATACCTGGGGTTATGTTTGTTTTCTTCTAAAAGAGAAGAAAAGTAATCAGATCTAGTAGTTTTTAATGCTTTTCTGTAGGATGTGTTACTTTCCCACCAAGCAATACGAAATACCTCTAGTTTTGTTTTCCTCCAGCTGCGCTCCATTTTTTGGGCTGCGCTCCATTTTTCGGGCTGCTCTCTTTAGGGTGCGAGTATGCTGTTTTCCTTAACCTTCCTTAAGCGTAAAGGAGCAACTGTATTTAAAGTGCAAGAATAGAGAGAGTCCATAGTTTCTGTTACATCATCAAGTTGTTCTGAAGTTTTGGATATGCTAAGGAATTTGGATACATCAGGAAGATAACTTAAAAAGCAGTCTTTTGTGGTAGAAGTGATGGTTCTTTGATACTTGTAACAAGAAGTAGAATTTACAATTTTGGCTATATGAAGTTTACACAGAACTAAATAATGATCTGAGATATCATCACTTGGCTGAATAATTTCAACACTATCAACATCAATTCCATGTGACAGTATTAAATCTAGAGTATGATTTCGACAATGAGTAGGTCCTGAAACATGTTGTCTAACACCAACAGAGTTCAGAATGTCTATAAATGCTGTTCCCAATGCATCTTTTTCATTATCGACATGGATATTAAAATCACCAACTATTAAAACTTTATCTGCAGCCAGAACTAACTCTGATGTAAAATCACCAAGCTCATCCAATTGTCTATGAAACCTATGTTAATCTGTGGGCACCACTTAGACATCCAGCCATTGAGTGATGACAATCTGCTATGCATCTCGTCACCATGGTAAGCAAGGAGGGGACCAGAGCATATTACAGTGTCTGACATCGTGCTTGCAAGTTCACACACCTCTTTAAAGTTAATTTTAGTGACGAACATCATTAGCGCCGGCATGAATAACAATCTTACTGTAATTACGTTTAGCATTTGCCAGCACTTTTAAATTTGCCAAGATGTCAGGGCCCATATCCCTAAAGAATTTTTGTGCAAAAAGTGGCTCCTAGTGGCCAAATTCTAAGAAAATTCTCAGAGTCATGATGTTTTCTTAGAATTGCCCCTAAAAGTGACACGAAAATCCCAGTTAATATAAAAGCTATTCCTCAAGATTCCTAGCGCTTAAAATGGCTCCTAAGGCGAGATCTGCTAAGAGCAGGTAAGAGGACTTTTAGTGGCTTAGGAGTTCCCCTAAGCAGCTGCACAAAATGGCCAACAGAGGAGGCAGGAGAGATGTCCTGCAAACACTGGATGACAGGGAGTTATTGAAACGCTACAGATCGTACAGGAATTATGTTTGTGGTGGATCTCCTTAGAGATGCAATTACTTCACCAACTGGGCCAGCAACAAACCTTGCTCCTCAGTCCAGTTCGGCTTGTGATTCCTTTTTTTCTCAATTTTCTGTGTTTGTATGATATTTGTTAACAAGCCTTCATAAATAGACCATCCAGCAATCACAGACATTGATAAAAGCTGAGCCGTGTTACCCTCGTTAAGACCACACTGAGTTGTAACGTTGTAATTTCTACTTCATTAAGGACAGCCCCTTGAGATAGGCCGTCTTGTTTTCAATGGGGTCCACATGGGAGTGAAAGTACAAAATATGCCAGCCAGGATATTAATATGATCAAATAAGACACAAATCATTATTTGAACAGGGTGTAATGAGCTTAAGTTTTCACATATTTTAGATTCTAATGTTAGGCTATAACCCCTACAGCTTACTATTCATTTTCCAGATATTTTCTTGAATGTGAAATATTATTTACATTTACAGTCTGCATAAGATTAGAGTGTATAATTATGTTTATTGATTTGAGGGTACATCCATTGCTCATTATCACCAAAAGTTAATTTTCATCAAACTTGTAGGATCAACCAATTACGGCTTTTGAAATGATGACTCATACCTAGCAACGGGGTCAACCACACCTCCTCACTAAGATAGGATTTTCCATCCATTCCTTGCTCAGAGTTCACTGAAAATGTTCTGGAATCAATTCTAAGCTAAAACTCCTGGCAATGAATTTTTAGGTTAAGTTAGGAGCTCTCTGAGAGGATTCTCAGAATATTTAGGGATACGGGCCCAGGTCTGTAAAGTGTCTAGTCTGTAAAAGTAAAGTGTCCCGGTCATGTATAATGCGTAGATTCCTGTTGAATCCTTTAAGGAGTGAAACCGTCGTCATTTCCTGAGTGGAGTGCCCTCTATTGGAGTTTATAGCCGCGTTTCCACCGCAGGAACTTTACCCAGGAACTAGGGACTTTGGCCTGGTACTTGGTGTGTTTCCACCGCAGGAACCAGGAACTAAATAAAGTTCCGGGTAAAAAAATGCCCCTCAGAAAGTCCCTGCTGGCGAGGTGGTACATTTTCAAAGTTACGGAACTTTCGGGGGCGGGACTTTGACGCAAAACATCCTGATTGGTTGAGTTCACGCAACATTGGTTGAGTTCAACCACCATTTATTCGGATCAACATTTTCAAAATATTACTGTTAATGTGTCATGAAATGTAATTTTAAAAGTATTTCAGGAGAGAATGTAGTTGTTTAAAACTCAAATCTGTTGTTTATTTATAAAGACAGCGCCTATTTAAAAATTATTTGTTTCGCTGATCTCTGATACGGTGAGCTCCACGCAATCAGCGGGAGCTCAGTGATCATCTATACGCAGAAGCAGCCTCTCCTGGGATAGACCTTTTGATATGTGCCGCTAGTTCTGATGTGTCTTTAGTGGTTAAACATAACATATAATTCAGCTGCGGGGTAAATCTAACAGGTTTTCTTTTGTCTGTATTCAATTTATCTATATGTTAAAATGAAAATAAAAAAAGGCAAGTCTATATAATATTTCGTTTCATTGTAATGGCTGTATATAACATTACACATATCCCTGAACTAAGTACATTTCTGCAGTTGTTATTATGTTTAAATGAAAACGAAAGGAGGCAGTGGTATTTTATATCCTATTTCGTTTATACAGTAAGGAAAATTGCAGTAGCCAAGACGAGCTGACTGAAGTTATCAAGTACGCTGCTGTTTATAGATTTACCGGACTTGCGTTGTAGCGGACAACACACTCCCCAGTCGAATGTCATTTGCCTTATCTTCCCGGTACTTTACACTGTGGTGGAAACGCAGAAAACAACAGGTCTGGGAAAAAATGTTCCTGGTAAAAAAAGTTCCTGGTAAAAATGTTCTGGGTAATTTCGATGGAAACGCGGCATATGGTCACTCCAGCTGACGATCGTGACGATATACAGTATTGTTCAAAATAATAGCAGTACAATGTGACTAACCAGAATAATCAAGGTTTTTCGTATATTTTTTTATTGCTACGTGGCAAACAAGTTACCAGTAGGTTCAGTAGATTCTCAGAAAACAAATGAGACCCAGCATTCATGATATGCACGCTCTTAAGGCTGTGCAATTGGGCAATTAGTTGAATTAGTTGAAAGGGGTGTGTTCAAAAAAATAGCAGTGTGGCATTCAATCACTGAGGTCATCAATTTTGTGAAGAAACAGGTGTGAATCAGGTGGCCCCTATTTAAGGATGAAGCCAACACTTGTTGAACATGCATTTGAAAGCTGAGGAAAATGGGTCGTTCAAGACATTGTTCAGAAGAACAGCGTACTTTGATTAAAAAGTTGATTAGAGAGGGGAAAACCTATAAAGAGGTGCAAAAAATGATAGGCTGTTCAGCTAAAATGATCTCCAATGCCTTAAAATGGAGAGCAAAACCAGAGAGACGTGGAAGAAAATGGAAGACAACCATCAAAATGGATAGAAGAATAACCAGAATGGCAAAGGCTCAGCCAATGATCACCTCCAGGATGATCAAAGACAGTCTGGAGTTACCTGTAAGTACTGTGACAGTAAGAAGACGTCTGTGTGAAGCTAATCTATTTTCAAGAATCCCCCGCAAAGTCCCTCTGTTAAAAAAAAGGCATGTGCAGAAGAGGTTACAATTTGCCAAAGAACACATCAACTGGCCTAAAGAGAAATGGAGGAACATTTTGTGGACTGATGAGAGTAAAATTGTTCTTTTTGGGTCCAAGGGCCACAGGCAGTTTGTGAGACGACCCCCAAACTCTGAATTCAAGCCACAGTACACAGTGAAGACAGTGAAGCATGGAGGTGCAAGCATCATGATATGGGCATGTTTCTCCTACTATGGTGTTGGGCCTATTTATCGCATACCAGGGATCATGGATCAGTTTGCATATGTTAAAATACTTGAAGAGGTCATGTTGCCCTATGCTGAAGAGGACATGCCCTTGAAATGATTGTTTCAACAAGACAATGACCCAAAACACACTAGTAAACGGGCAAAGTCTTGGTTCCAAACCAACAAAATTAATGTTATGGAGTGGCCAGCCCAATCTCCAGACCTTAATCCAATTGAGAACTTGTGGGGTGATATCAAAAATGCTGTTTCTGAAGCAAAACCAAGAAATGTGAATGAATTGTGGAATGTTGTTAAAGAATCATGGAGTGGAATAACAGCTGAGAGGTGCCACAAGTTGGTTGACTCCATGCCACACAGATGTCAAGCAGTTTTAAAAAACTGTGGTCATACAACTAAATATTAGTTTAGTGATTCACAGGATTGCTAAAAAAAAATTTTTGTACAAAATAGTTTTGAGTTTGTACAGTCAAAGGTAGACACTGCTATTTTTTTGAACGCACCCCTTTCAACTAATTGCCCAATTGCACAGCCTTAAGAGCGTGCATATCATGAATGCTGGGTCTTGTTTGTTTTCTGACAATCTACTGAACCTACTGGTAACTTGTTTGCCACGTAGAAATAAAAAATATACTAAAAACCTTGATTATTCTGGTTAGTCACATTGTACTGCTATTATTTTGAACAATACTGTATATATATATATATATATATATATATATTTATTAGTTGTGTTCCCGTCTAAGGATTTTCTTAGTCGAATCGAAATTTTCGAATCTTGCTGATATTCGGCTGATCAAGTCAGACATTCTACAGCCATTATTAGTGATGTTAATACACAGGGAAAATGTGTAACTAATGCTTCGCAAAATACAAATGGGATAAATAATGTATTTATGTTTTGATTCAAATAGTTAAAATTAAATGTCAGGGAAACCCTAACAATACAAATTTTTTACATATTTTACTATATGACAGTAGTTATTAATGTTCTGTATTTCTGTTTTGAGCTGCGCACACTGAAGAGGACCCGTAGAGTGAGCATTTGATAGCAGGTTTTTGATCAATGGGATTAAACTCATAATTGAATGTAGAATACGCTTTATTTATACAACATAACGTTAATATTAGGACTAATATGCTTGCTATCTGTAAAAAGAGCCCAAATGCAAATGAACGTGTCTGTGCGGCTCTGAATGTGAACTACTTTTGTGGATGCGTTCTTCACAAAACAATGTGCAGAAACACGGCAGCTAAACTCTAAAAATACACAGCGTTTTATTATAATGGTGTCGTCATTATAACAGTATGGGTGTGACAGTCCAGTCATAGTTATTAATAATATGCTTTTTTGTTTGACCTGCTCGTGAAATCATGTGAAATCAGACATTTGAGCGCTCATGTATAGACATAATGGCATAATCAATAACTCCCTGCAAATTATTGTCAATTAATATACAATTATTTTATAATAAACTTAAAATAATATAAAACTTATAATAATATAAAATAATATTATTATTATTATAAAAAAAAATGCTATTGTTATTTTAATCTAAACTTTCTGAATTTACAAACTGAAAATCGGCCAGCTTTTATTTTGGCGGGTTGCCAGCAAGTAAGTACATGGATTTCCGGGTTTAGCGCTGCCGTCTGTAGAGCGTCAGTGAATGAAATGTCACAGTTTTTAATTTTGCTTTGAAAACGCTAGCGGATAGCCTAGATTTATGTATTCAATTTGAAAAAAAATCTTGTACTGTAAAGTTTGTAGATCTAAAATGGTAATTGCGCATTAACAGCAGTATGAAAACGTGCCTTCTGAACTTATTTACACAGCACATTTCTTATTTTGGTCATGCAAACCTGCATGCCGCGGTGGTATTACCCATTCTGGTTGTCTACCTACTGCATATAATTGTGTATATAAAATATATACATTTTACTAGGGCTGTGACGGTGATAAAGTGATGCTTAAAAATGTTTACCCAGTTTCCCTATTAAATTAGTAAAAGTCATTAAATCTGAAGAAAAAAAATGTAAATTGTATATTCTCAGCTTTTAACAATATACCAAAAACAAATAATTTAACTTTTATTTCAGAGTACATTGAAGAAAAAGAGGAAAATGAAGAATCAAATCATCAAGAGAAGCAGCATGCATGTGATCAATGCGGTAAAATGTTTTTATGGGCTTCACTTCTGAAGAAACACTTGAAAGTTCATGCAAAGAAGAAGCCACATTCATGTAATTTGTATGGTAAGAGTTTTTTGCATCTACAAAGTTTGAAAGAACATAAGAAAATACATACTGGTGTGAGAGAGTACATGTGCTTTGGGTGTGAAAAGACTTTTAGTTCAGTGAGCAGTTTAAAACTACATGAGAAGATCCACACTGGAGAGAAATCTTACAAGTGTTCACACTGTGACATGAGATTCAGTCAATCATCAAGTCTGAAAACACATGAGAGAATTCACACTGGAGAGAAACCTTACAAGTGTTCACACTGTGACAAGAGATTCAGTCAATCATCAAGTCTGAAAACACATGAGAGGATCCACACTGGAGAGAAACCTTACAGGTGTTCACACTGTGACAAGATATTCAGGGATTCGACACATCTGAAAATACATGAGAGGATCCACACTGGAGAGAAACCTTACAAGTGTTCACACTGTGACAAGCGATTCAGTCAGTCAGCAGAACTGAAAACACATGAGAGGATTCACACTGGAGAGAAACCTTACAAGTGTTCACACTGTGACAAGAGATTCCGTATTACATTGAGTCTGAAAAGACATGAGAGGACCCACACTGGAGAGAAACCTTACAAGTGTTCACACTGTGACAAGAGATTCAGTGTTACATCGAGTCTGAAAAGACATGAGAGCATTCACACTGGAGAGAAACCTTACAAGTGTTCACACTGTGACAAGAGATTCAGTGATTTGACACATCTGAAAAGACATGAGATGATTCACACTGGAGAGAAACCTTACAAGTGTTCACACTGTGACAAGAGATTCAGTGATTTGACACATCTGAAAAGACATGAGAGGATCCACACTGGAGAGAAACCTTACAAGTGTTCACACTGTGACATGAGATTCAGTAATTCGACACGTTTGAAAACACATGAGAGGATTCACACTGGAGAGAAACCTTACAAGTGTTCACACTGTGACAAGATATTCAGTGTGTCATCAAGTCTGAAAACACATGAGAGCATTCACACTGTAGAGAAACCTTACAAGTGTTCACACTGTGACTGGAGATTCATTCGTACAGGAAATCTGAAAAGACATGAGATGATTCACACTGGAGAGAAACCTTACAATTGTTCACACTGTGACAAGAGATTCAGTGATTTGACACATCTGAAAAGACATGAGAGGATCCACACTGGATAGAAACCTTACAAGTGTTCACACTGTGACGAGATTCAGTAATTCGACACGTCTGAAAACACATGAGAGGATTCACACTGGAGAGAAACCTTACAAGTGTTCACACTGTGACAAGAGATTCAGTGTTACATCGAGTCTGAAAACACATGAGAGGATTCACACTGGATAGAAAGCACATCACCGCAATGTACGTGAGAAGTGTTCCTTCCACACAGTCATACAAAAAAACAATCACAGTAAGGCCCCGTACATGCGGAGACACATTTAGTTGTATATGTAAATATTTTGTATGGTATATGTTTTTCCTCCAGATGGATCCAACATTTTGGGAGAGTGAATTAATTTTTTTTTAAACCAGGTCCCAGAGTGGATAAATCTGAAAATGACACCTTTTTTGTTTTTGTTTACTGCCAATCCATGTATTTTGTTAAACAATGATGTCATCACCCCACTTCTCTACTATAGTCAGACACCGCTACATCATGTAACACCAACAACAATGGAGGACTACATGTTTGTGTTCATGCTGTAGAAGCTACTGAGCCTATTAGCTTGACTAAACTTACTAGTAGAGCTGCACGATATTGGAAAAAACAACACACATTGTGATAATTTTTCTCGGCAATGTATATTGCGATATGGAAAAAAATCACAGGTTGATCTGAACAGCTCTATTTGGGGGGAAAAAATTAATGATTGTGGTGATTTTGTAGGTGATTAAATCAGTTAAGAAAATTAAAACAGATAAATACGATAGAAAAATGGTACAAATGAAATAAAAAAGTGCTTTATATTCTTCAGTCCAACTGTTACTATCTGTTACGTTAAGTCTAATACATTACTGCTGCGTTACATTGCTGACAGAATGCAGTGTTTATAATCTAGAGATTGTAAAGAGGATGTAGCACACGCATTGTCAAGTCAAGTCAAGTCAAGTACAGACTTGCTCCTGCGAGACCTGATGCAACAGAGAGCGGTGCGGGATGCGGGGTGTGTGCAGGACAGAGGAAAATAAAAAAAAGAAGTATCTAAACATAAAAAATCTAAAACAAATAAATTGTTATTCATCTATTACACAAAAGCAAAATGAATTCATATAAAATATAAACAATTGACAGGTGCAAGCGTATGCAGAGCTTCTATTTAGGCTATAACAGGGATTGGTTTGTCGCACGATGAGATTGATGCAAGCACACCTTTTGTGAATAAAAGTTTAATTTCGGCTAAGCGAGTTTGTCGTTTTTGCTGTTTTCATTTAAAATAAAACATTGAACCACAAACTAAGCATTTATTTTAAAAGGGGGAAAATACCTTATTTATTTTGGTTACAATATCCATCTTATTCGTTTTTGTTAATAAAATTTAGATCTTTAAATGCCAAAGGGAATTTGTACCATTGTACTATTTTATGGCTTATGTGTTTTAATTAATGGGCTAACAATGAACCACAAACTACTATAGTTTTAAAGAAAGAGGAAATCCAAAGACCTTTTAATTTTTTTGTGCAACAATGCAGATAAAACATTTTCCTTATATTAATAAAAGTTCAAAGTTTAATATTAGAGAAATTGTCATCGTACTGTTTTAGCATGTTTTGTTATTAATAATAATAGGCTAATGATGAGCCACAAATTAAGTATTGGTTTGAAGTAAGAGGAAAATGTAGATTCATATTCACGTATATTCTGACATAGTTTTGCACATAGGCTGTGTCATTTCAGGCATAAATTGAGATAGAGGTGAGCATAATTCAGTGTCCACACACATCTGCGTGGCTCTCACAGTGTCTACACCATGCGCCAGCGGCGCAACAAAATGCAATAGACCCCATTATAATCAGTGATGCTGTTTACAGTAGATGTGGCGCGACGTGACAAATCGCAGAGAGTAAATCAGTTCAACCAAATGCACAAAACCTGATTAATATTTATAAATCCAGCAGCTCATTAACCTTTAGTAATCCTTGGTGTATTTTATAGTTCTTATTATTAGAATTCATATTATTATTTTCCTATCAGTATTTTTGTTAGTTTTTTCCCATTTTTTGTCAAACATTGAATGACAGAAAAAACAACCACCTCTCAAGTTAAAATTCAGTTTGATGAAATTCAGTTTGTTAAAGTTCAGTTCGATGAATAATGAGTAATATGCATTCAAACATGGTTAACAAATTTACTTCTAGTTGCTTAAGTTATATTAAATAATACTTGATTATTATAAAGCTTGATTGATGTTAAAACTGCACCATTTTACAAATATATATATATATATATATATGTGTGTGTGTGTGTGTGTGTGTGTGTGTGTATGTATATATATATATATATATATATATATATATATATATATATATATATATATATATATATATATATATATATATATCAATCAGTCTGGTGGCAAGTAAACTAACATATTCACCAGTCAATGGAGATTCAATTGCCAAAGTGTCAGAGGTTTCGAGACTGACCTACTTTCCATTGCAACTTGTAAAATAATTTCTCAGTTTGGTTCAATAAAGTAATTCTGAGTCTGATTCTGATATTTAAAAAGACAGTGTTTCTAATGCTAGTTTTTTTTTTTTTTTAGGTTATTTAAAAAAAAAAAACTTTTTCATTAATCTTCTACATCCATGCATCACTTTTATTATGCAATTAGAAACTACTTTTTTTATGTCTTCATCTTAATGCATTGTTTTATTTAAAAAGGAGCTTTACACACAACCAGAGCTAATGATAATGACACTGTATTGTTATACATTTATGTAGTCTTGATTTGGGTTTGTACAGTGGTTTTAAAAGGGTTGTAATCTAGTTCAAGTAAATATTAGCATAAACTTTTATCAGGTAATTTCACAACAACAAAAATGTGGCTAGTAAAAATGCTGTGTGGTTAGTAACTTGGCTACATCGGCTAGTGAGCAAAAAAGTTAATGTAAAGCCCTGGGCCCGTATTAATAAAGATTATAAGAATCCTCTCAGAAAACTCTTAATTTAGCTTAAAAACTTTTACGTAGGAGTCTTAGCTTAAGAGCGATTCGGGACCGATCTGAGAGCAACTCTGAGTAAGGAAAAGACAAAAACTTTCATCTTAGTGAGGAGGCAGGGTTGACCCCGTTGCTATGTATGACACAATCTTTTGAAGACTGTGATTGGTTGATTGTCCAAGAAGGAAAAAAAAAGTGATTTTAAGTCAATTCTAATTGTCACTTTGAATTTACATGCGTAATTTTTTCTGTTTGACCATTCTCTCTCTCTCTCTCTCTCTCTCTCTCTCTCTCTCACACACACACACACACACACACACACATTATATGTGTGTATATAAATCCTTTTTTTATTTACCATGCTTTTAATTTCCTATAAGGTATTTGATTGGCTTAGAATTATAAAAATTTTTCCACTCTGTCCAATTACAGTGATTGCTGTCTTATTTAAGTGGTGGTTTGAATGTTGGTTTAAATGTATCAAACATGGAATCAAAACCAAGAATGCGAGAAAGCCAAACAGTGTTTACTGTTAGCCCAGTTAGTGGATGGACACTGGGCCATTATTAAAGGAAAATTTGGGCCTCTTAAAAGTCCTCGTCCGTGCTCCTAAAAAATATGACCTTAAGACCTCTTTTAAGGGTTAAGATGCTTTCTGAATTACTTTTTTCTTTATTATGATTTTTTTCTTTAATTTTATGAGTAAATGCCCACATTTCTAAGAATTTTCCTAGAATTTTTTCACTAGGAGCTACTTTTTGCATTAAGAATCTTTATGAATATGGGCCCTGATTGTTAGACTTATAAAACTCACAGGAAGCTCATAAGAAACACAATTATATAATTTATATCATGAAACAAAATGATTTACAACAATACAATTGTGACATTGTTCTTTGAGGAGTAACTACATATTTGTGTTGATCTGAATCTTACAGTTGAATTTGCTGGTTTTGATTAACTTTATTCACTGTAAAAAACTTAAGATAATGTCTATTTTAATCTTTCATCTTTGGATCTTTGACTAACAGACTATGTTGACATGATTTAATGTTCAAAAAACATTGTTTTTTAAAATACTGTACATTATTGTAGGTCCTCTATGCCCCGCCTCTTTCAAAGGCATAATTTTCTACAAAGTCCCTCCTTCCACCAAGCCCAGTCTGCTCCATCCAACAAGCCCAGTCTGCTCCACCCAACAAGCCCAGTCTGCTCCACCCAACAAGCCCAGTCTGCTCCACCCAACAAGCCCAGTCTGCTCCATCCAACAAGCCCAGTCTGCTCAGCAACTGAGCCAGTGCATTGTGATTGGCCGAACAAGGCAAGCACACCACCCCTTTCCAAAATCTCAAGCTTCCTCTTTCAAAATAAATGTAAAGACAGTTAATAATGTCTTTAGTTTTACGATCAGTTCAATCTCGAAAGAGGTCCAGAGTGGCGTGACAGACACAGTGATGAAGCTCATATGTGTTTGCAGTACACAAGCCATGGACGGATAAGACAGCTGACTCAACTGTTTGACTCTATCTCTCTCTCTCACACACACACATACAGTGCGACACAGTTGAACAGTCAATAGCAAATACTTAAACTAATGACAAAACATACTTACAGTAGCTGATTCAGAAGCACCAGATTGTTGTAGGTAGGGGTATCGTGATATATTGGTATGGGTGATAACCGTGATATTCAAAGGAACAATTATTGATATGTGTTAATTTAGTGTGTGACGATATACTGGTAATAGCGATATTCACAATATTTAAAAAGAACAGTTCTCTGATGATAACACCACACCACATGTAAATAATCCAGCTTCACTACCTGTTTGAGCTCCCAGGTGGCAGTATTGTGCCTTAACGCTGACACCTGTCATAAAAGAAGATGACGCAGGACTTGCAGCCACTCTGAGGAGAGTGGTGTTCATCAAAGTTGCCATTATTTTACTAGTCATAGACTGGGAAATGTTATATTAACCTGTTAACAGCAGGTTCATATATTAAAGTAAAGGGTGATTATTTTAAAATGTACTGCATTTTCTTTCCACGTCTTATTTTTGTATTTACAATCAATACGGCCTGTGTGTAGTCACACTTGAATTCTTTGTTTAAATGTATTAACAGTTACACGATTAAAACTAATCTAGAAAAACTGAGAGACCACATTGCTACATTTATATATATTTATATAAATAGCATGCATGTACATGATTGTGTTTTTGTCGCCCAGTTTGTACTGAATACAGTGTTTTCAGACTTTAGCCATGAAAATGTTTAGAAGCAACTGAAAAAAGCACAAAAGTCAGGGCATGTCAAACTTCTCCCGGACCCCAAAACCCCCTTAGACCTCAAAGGGTTAAACTCTGTAAAATGTTCAGTTGGTCACAGTGCCATGCACTTAAAGGAACACTCCGACTTTTTAGGACTTTAGCTTATTCACAGTATCCCCCAGAGTTAGATAAGTCCATACATACCTTTTTCATTTCTGTGCGTTCTGTAAGTGTTATTTGATGCACCCACCGCTAGCCTAGCTCAGCACAAAGACTGGATGTAAATGGATAATGGTAGCATAGTAATCCCAAAAAGTGACAAAATAATGCAAACATTTTCCTATTTACATGTTGTGATCTGTATAGTCGCAGCGTGTACAAATAACAAGGCTATATGAGACTGAGACCATTTTTAATCGTATAAATACTGGGAGCTATATTCTCACTAGGCGTAGGAGCACAGTTAACGTTACTTGGGCGGAGTGATTAGCGCAGCACACGAGACGCCCTGTTGATGGTTCCGGAAACAAACAAACGTGACTATCTAGCTAGACGTGACTCGTGATCATGGCTGACTTTGAGGAATTGTCAGACTCAGAGGAATTTTACTGTGTATCAAACCAAGATCCAGAACCATATAGTTTTGAGCCAGAATACACAGACGAGGAGTTACAAACCTTGGAAGCTGTAAGACAAGATGCCGAACAGATTGATGTCGAAGGGTGGATCAGAACAAACACGGACTGGTGGTGTAAATGTGGAACATGCCAACCTATGCCGACAGAACCGAGTGCCTTTGTTGTAATGAATGGGACTGGATATTGCCATCAATGTCAAGGCTTGATGACAATCAAAATATTTGCGTCACTACAACATAAGATTTCTCTGCCCTAATACACCCGCAGTTGTAGTATTTTCCCATTGTGACAAGATCAACTGGAAGCAACGCCCCATGCCGAGTGAACCTAATGGTCAGCTGTCCACCAAGTAAGTGATTTTGTTATAATGATCATGAGCAGTGTGTTCATGACAACACAATAATAACAATAAAGGGGATACACGGAGCCCCTATTCACGTAATAGTGCCACTACTAAGGTTATATTACATTAGCATGGCACTGTTACAGTATGGCTAATGTTAGTCATCTCAAAAAATAGCGGAACACTTACCACAGCAACAGGTGATCCAATTTGTCCTGTCTTTATTATCGATGGGATGGCTGTATCCTTTAGCACACGTTTCATGGTCCGTGTGGCAACTTGCATTTTTTCAAAATAGTCGTCTACAGTAGAATATTCAGAGCAAACGAAATACTTTGTGATGGTGTTTACAAGTGTGTTTGGAACTATACCCAGAACAAGTAGCCATCGATTCATCAGGTCAGCGTTTTTGGTTGGAATTCTATGAAACATCATACTATTACCTGGTCTCCCCTGTTTATTGTCGCAGCTCTTTACAATACAGCGAACACCCATGATTGTACAATATAAATTTACTATCTAGTAATTGCTTTAACTATATTACCCCAACTCTGAGCGAACTCTCTGCTCCTCACCACGGCGCGTCTCGTGTGCTGCGCTAATCACTCCGCCCAAGTAGTGTTAACTGTGCTCCTATGCCTAGTGAGAATATAGTTCCCAGTATTTATACGATTAAAATGGTCTCTGTCTCATATTGCCTTGTTATTTGTACACGCTGCGTCTATACAGATCACAACATGTAAATAGGAAAATGTTTGCATTATTTTGTCACTTATTGGGATTACTATGCTATAGAATGCACAGAAATGAAAAAGGTATGTATGGACTTATCTAACTCTGGGGGATACTGTGAATAAGCTAAAGTCCTAAAAAGTCGGAGTGTTCCTTTAATGCCTCATCTGCAGTCATTCTTCAATAAGGTTCATTAGTTAACATTAGTTTATTACATTAGTTAACATATATAAATAATAATGAATAATATTTCCACAGCATTCATTAATCTTAGTTCATGTTAATTTCAGCATTTACTTATGCATTATTAAAATCTCAAGTTGTGTTTGTAAACGTTAATGCACTGTGAACTATCATGAACAATGAATGACTTTGTTTTTATTAACAAAGATTAATAAATTGTGTAATGTATTGTTCACTGTTCATTTGTGTTAATACATTAATGTTAACAAATGACATTTTATTGTAAAGTGTTACCATTAATAATTATTCATCATACTGTTGAACTTGACAATATTGTCTCTCTTGTTATTTCATAAGAGCTTCAAAGAACACGGAGAAAGCCAGAGTCTTGTGGCCTGCATTTATCCTTATGTTCTTTGGCTGAAGAGAAAAAATCTCAATAAACAAAGTAAAAAATAATTTAACTGACTTTTTCTTCCCAAGGTTTCTAAAGATAATACAATATATTGATATTGTGAATTGTTATGGCCACAATAACCATGATATGAGAAATCTAATATCGGGACAGCCCTAGTCATAGCAAAGTCTGAATTATCTCCTCTCCTAGGTTCATGAAACGGTCGTCCATAAAATGCTTTGCTGTTCTCTTGCAAGTAATCTGAAAGATTCCTAAATTCATCTACTTGCAGATGGAAACACAAAAAATCTCCCTGACATGACTGCTTCAACATTAACTGCGGTTAGTGAAACCACACCTTGTTTTTTTGCTTAAACATTTGGGCAGCATTACGCAAATATTTCCACATAGTAGTATATATAAATTACAGCCTATGCTCTCAATGTCAAATGCAGATGTTAATCCATGCATCTATGACCTCAAGGTTAGATTATTGTAATGCTTTATTGGGTGGTTGTTCTGCACGCTTAGTAAACAAACTACAGCTAGTCCATAATGAAGCAGCGAGAGTTCTTACTAGAACCAGGAAGTGTGACCATTTTAGCCCAGTCCTGTCAACACTGCACTGGCTCCCTTTCAAACATCGTATAGATTATATACTAGAACTACACCCTTCTTGTTTATTTCTTCTTAACTCCTAACAGTCACTGACCTTCTTTGTCTGGAGCCATCTTCAATTATACACCATCAATGTTCACACATGATTGGGGGGAGCAAGGTCAGGAAGAGGTAACAACACCAACTATTTTATATATATATATATCAAATATGTAAAAAAATACTCATAAGATTATATTGAAATTTCTCTTTCTGTCTCTCTCTCTCTCTCTCTCTCTCTCGCTCTCTCTCTCTTGCTGCTTCTGGACCTGGGCTGGCTGTGGCATACTGGTCCCTACCATGTAGGGTTTTGATTAGCTGTGGGTGGGTGTGATGTGGGGCCGGGGTCCTTGGGCTTTCGCCCTCCAACTTGTACTTTTAACCTGGGATTTCTCATCATAAAACAAGCCAAACCCACATAGGGTAAGTGTGGTGTGGGCGGGGTGCTGTGTATTTGTTAACGTTGTTTATTTAACTACATTTCCCAGAATGCAGTGTTATTTTGTAACCGGATGTGTTCTTGAAAAAGGGATATACACGAAACCAGTAAAGAGAGCAGTCACGAAAATCACTACAAGTGTGCAAGTGTGATATTTGTATAAAGGTGCCGTGCATTCATTCAAAGACACAACAAAGCGGCGACGAGGATTAAGTTACTCCGCGTGTGTTAAGAGAATGCCGAAGTGAAGCGGCTTGACGGTGAAATCGCTAAAAAAAGAAAACGCGTCCCTGCTGCAAATCCACGTCTCGGCAAAAAGGGGAGGAAAGACAACGACCCAGATAAGTGAATTGATTGTCAACTGACACAGAACGGCACAAAATGGCATCGGTTTTTGGCAACATGGGTCATTTTGATGAAAGTAGTGAGCAGTGGAGCGTTTACACGGAGAGATTTGAGTACTTTGTAGCAGAAAATGATATTACTGAAGAGAAAGTTGTGCCCACTTTTTTTAAGTGTGATGGGTCCAAAGACATTCACTCTACTGCGTAATCTCCTACAACCAGATAAGCCTGGAGAAAAAACGTATGATCAAATAGTGAACACTCTCAAAGCACATTTTTCTCCAAAGCCCTTAGTAATTGCAGAGAGATTTCGGTTCCACCGATGAAATCAGCTAGAAGGAGAAACTGTGACAATGTTTGTGGCAGTGCTAAAAAAACTAACTGAACACTGTGAATTTGGTGATGCATTAAATGACACACTTCGGGACAGATAAGTGTGCGGACTCCGCTGTGAGGGCATATAGAAAAGACTGTTAACTGAAAGCAACCTGACACTACAAAGAGCAATTGAACTGAGTGTGTCAATGGAATTGGCTGCTAAGGAAGCTCAACAACTGAGCTCAAACAGTAAAGTGTATAAAATGGAGACTGAAAATAAAGGCCCGTGTTTTCGTTGTGGTAAGACTGGGCACTCACCTGTCACATGCTGGTACAAGGATATGGAGTTCCGCAGCTGTAAAAAAAAAAAAAAAGGACACATCGAGCGTGCATGTAGAAATAAGGCAGAAAAAGGACGTGTGTGTGGAAGGACAACCAGTGAAGATGGAGATTGACACTGGTGCTGCGGTGTCGCCTGAAATACAGAGCCACCTGCCACTCAAGCCACCTGATGTAACCCTTAAAACTTACACTGGCGAATCGGTGACCATGAAAGGCTTCACCCAGGTAACAGTCGAACTAAACAAACAAACAAAAAAGCTACCATTGTATGTGGTTTTGGGTGATTATCCCTCACTGATGGGTATGACAGAAAACACTGGATTTAGAGGGTGTCCTTCAGAAACACAGTGAAGTTTTCAAACAGGAGCTAGGCAGCATGGAAGGAATCGATGTGAAATTGACTGTTGAGCCAGAATGCCAGTCAAAATTCTTAAAGGCCCGGCCCCTGCCTTATGCACTCAAACCCAAGGTAGAGGTAAATCAATCTTAATCAGGCATATCTGCAAATGCATGTTGAGGAACAGTCCAGAGAACTTCTCACTATCAACACACACAAAGGTCTATTTCGTTATAAGCGTTTGCCATTTGGAATTACTTCGGCTCCATCCCTGTTTCAGCGAGCGATGGACCAGATCCTGGCAGGGCTTCCGGGAGTAGTGTGTTACTTAGATGACATTCTTGTGACCGGCACTGATGATGAGTCACACTTGCAGCATCTGGACGCTACCCTTAACAGACTAAAAGAGTATGGATTAAGAGTGCGGAAGGATAAATGTGAATTCTTTCAGTCTGCAGTCGAGTACCTGGGCCATGTCATTGATGCCTCTGGTCTACATACGTCCCCATCAAAGGTTAGAGCCATAGTGGATGCTCCAGAGCCTAAAAATGTCAGCCAGCTACGTTCTTTCCTCGGTTTGCTTAATTATTACGGGTGGTTCATTCCAAACATTGGTACACTGCTGAAACCTCTACACAAATTGTTGTGTCATGATAATGCTTGGAGGTGGACCACTGAATGTCAAGAGACATTCAAAAGAGCAAAAGAGACTGTTAAAATCAAAGGCCCTCACCCATATTGATCCTGCTCTTCCGATTCAGCTGGCCTGTGACGCTTCCCCATATGGTGTGGGAGTGGTCTTGTCCCACATTATGCCAAACGGTCAAGAGAAGCCGATCGCATTTGCTTCAAGGAGTTTAAGCAAAGCCGAAGCAAACTATGCTCAGATTGAACGTGAAGCATTGAGCATTGTGTTTGGAGTGCACAAATTTTATCAGTATATTTCTGGAAGGAAATTTACACTGCTGACTGATCATCGCCCGCTCACTGCGATTTTTGGCCCTTACCATGGAATTCCCTCTCTTGCTGCTAGTAGGATGCAAAGATGGGCATTGTTATTATCAGCTCACACCTACAACATCAAGTACCGCAAGTCAGAATTGCACGGTAATGCGGACGGACTATCCAGATTGCCTCTGGCTGACTCTGTGAAAGAGACAAAAGGGGCTGAAATTTTCTACTTCAGTCAAGTGGAAAGGGTCCCCGTGACAGCTGCACAAGTGCGTAAAGGAACGCGAAATAACCCATGCTTTCCAAGGTCATGGATTTTGTCATGACAGGGAAAGATGAGAATGATGACACGGAGCTCAAACCATACACCTCTCGACGTCATGAACTTTCAGTGCAGTCAGGCTGTTTGTTGTGGGGAAGGAGAGTGATAATTCCACCAGCTCTGCGTAATTCAGTGCTGAAACAGCTACATGCGGGACACTGTGGAATGGTTCGAATGAAAGAGATTGCCAGGAGTTACTTCTGGTGGCCAGGAGTGGACGGCCAAATTGAGGAAAAGGCAAGAACATGTACATCATGTCAGAGCATACGAAATGCACCACAACTGGCACTGCTGCACCCGTGGGAATATCCTGAGAAACCATGGCATCGCATTCATGCTGATTTTGCCAGCCCAGTCGAGGACAAAATGCTATTGGTCGTCATTGATGCACACAGTAAGTGGTCTGAAGTGGCTATAACGAAATCTACCCTAGCAGACAAGACAATTGAGAAGTTGGGAGAAATTTTCAGTAGCTTTGGACCACCTGTGCAGTTTGTCTCAGACAATGGACCCCAATTTATATTGCATGAGATGGCCACATTTCTACTAGCAAATGGAGTACAGCATATCAAGTCAGCACCCTACCATCCTTCCACAAATGGGCTAGCAGAAAGGTTTGTCCAAACCATGAAACATTTTTTGAAAGCTTAGATTGGGCAAGGCACATTTCATCAATGCCTTCATAACTTCTTTTGTGCTATCGTAGTACGCCACACGCAACTACCAAAGTGTCGCCAGCTTATCTGTTGTTCAGTCGAGAGCTCAGGGCAAGCTTTGAGCTGCCTAAACCAGCAACCCTCAAAGAAACTGTCCTACAAAAAAAAAAAAAAAATCAGGTTCAGAGACGGAAACAGCAAGCCAAAGACAGAACCTTTTCGATAGGCTCACCCGTGCTGGCTCGGAATTATGGCAGCGGTTCAAAATGGGTTCCAGCTACTGTGGAGACCCAGACTGGTCCTGTGTCATATAAGGTTAAAACTGCTGGAAACCTTCTATGGAGGAGACATATTGCTCAGTTGCTGAGTGGTGCTAGTATAGCCACAGACCTTAATGGAGGTACTGATGCCCCTGATCAAGTAGACGTCAGCTCACCAGCTTCTGTGACCTTCACCACAGAGTTTACCAAGACCCCAAATTCTCCATGTACTAAGGAACCATCATCACCTGTTGTTTCAACAGAAAGTCAGAACCAAGCAGGTCACCGATATCCAGTCAGGGAGTGGCGCCCACCTCAGCGTTTCTTGGATTACATTTAGTTATGGGCTACCCTTGTTGTTTTGGGGCAGAATAGTCCCCTAAGGGTAAGCTAGGATTTGAGGTAGTCTACCCTCATTCCCAGGGAATTAGTGGTGTTCATAAATAAGGCATTTAACAAAGACTGAATGTTTCAAGAATATATATATATATATATATATATATATATATATATATATATATATATATATATAAAAAGAAAATCGTTCACAGATTGTTACAGTAAAACTGAATTGAATACCTGCATTCTGTAAGTGATGTTAACCATTATTTATGTTGACCATATGAGTAAGAGGGGAGGAAATGTTGTGTATTTGTTAACGTTGTTTATTTAACTACATTTCCCAGAATGCAGTGTTATTTTGTAACCGGATGTGTTCTTGAAAAAAGGATATACACGAAACCAATAAAGAGAGCAGTCATGAAAATCACTACAAGTGTGCAAGTGTGATATTTGTATAAAGGTGCCTTGCATTCATTCAAAGACACAACACGGGACAGCTTGGGCTTTGTACTGGGCTGGCTCCATGTTGCACGCCACACTTTTTTAAATGCATTACACACTAGTTGACAAACATATCATGAGTATAACAATGAAAGCAGCCATATTTATATATATTTAAAAAAAAAACACATAGGGTAAGTGTGGTGTGGGCGTGGCAGCTTGGGCTTTGTACTGGGCTGCTCCATGTTACACGCCATACTTTTTTAAATGCATTAAACATTAGTTGACAAACATATTAGTATAACAATGAAAGCAGCCATATTTATAAAAATAAAAAATAAAAAAACAGAAAAAACACACAAGACAGGGTTAGCGTGGCATTTCTGGGACGACTGGGAATGAGTTTGGATTTGGTGACCCTGGGCCCCGAAGAACCTCATCTAGATAACCCCTTGCAACTATACGCTGGCGGGGGTCTATCATATGCCATGGCCATGAGGGATGTCAGAGGCAGCTTTACAATACCTTATCATTAATAGTTGTATCAATATTATTATTATTATTATTATTGCAACTACTACTATTATCATTACTTTCAATGGCTGTGTCAATAATATTATTATTATTATTATTATTATTATTATTATTATTATTATTACTACTACTATTACTATTTTGTTTGTCCTTTTCCTGATTCTTTAACCTCCCCCTCATTCTGGAAGAAATATTTGTTAATAAATGTTTATCATTACTACGACTGCTAATACTATTATTACCATTTGTCTATTCTTATTAATTGGATTTATCATCATCATCATTATTATTATTATTATTAGTACTATTGCTATTGTTATGTGTATATATGTATGTGTATATATATATATATATATATATATATATATATATTATATATATATAAATATATATTTTTTTCACGCACACATACACACACACACACAAATCGACTGATATGTATGTTATGTTGTTTTCTGAATTTGTTTTTTGCATTTAATTTGTTTTTTGTAAATATTGTAATAGTCTGTTTGCATAAAAAAAAAAACATTGTATAGATTTTAAAACATTGCTTATTACTTATAAACCCCTGAATGGTTTAGCACCTCAGTATTTGAATGAGCTCCTTTTACATTATAATCCTCTACGTCCGCTACGTTCTCAAAACTCAGGCAATTTGATAATACCTAGAATAAATCAAAATAATTTGCCGCCTTAACTCTGGAATAACCAACCTTACATTGTTTGGGAGGCAGACACACTCTTGCAGTTTAAATCTAAATTAACCCTTCAGGCGCCAGTTTTTTTTATTTTTTTTTAAATGCTGGATTTTGACATCAAGATTTAAAAAGCTTGTGGCTTGAAAGGGCTTAAAGATAGAGGTCTACTGTAAAAGAGAAAACTGTTGTGCATGACTGAAAGTTTATGTGGGGTGTAAATATATTAATCTAATTAGCATATTATGATGTCATCATGGACGGCCATCCTGAATCTCATAATATTCAGGAAATAGTAGATACTGAACTGATGTATGAACTTGTATGCATGTGTTGTTATTGTTGTTTTTCTTTTTATCCTCTTTCCAAGTGATCAGAAAAGAGGAAACCAACAATAAAACAGGAGAAAGTACTAAATTATAACTATATTACTATACTATATAGTAGAAAAAGGCATGTGAACAGTAACCTATTTTTTGATCTGGTCATCAGTAATATTCAGGAAATAGTAGATATTGAATTGATGTTTGAACTTATTTACATGTTTTTGTTTCTTTTTATCCTCATTCCAAATGATCAGAAATGAGGAAACCAACAATAAAAAAGGAGAAAGTAAAAAATTATTACTATATTACAATACTATATAGTTGTAAAACACATCTGAACAGTAGCCTACTTTTTGATCAGTTCATCAGTAATATTCAAAAAGAAAAAGAAAGAAAGAAAAAAAAAAATATATATGGAGTGGATTTTTGAACTTATTTACATGTTTTGTTTTGGGGGTTTTTTTGTCTTTTTTTGTCTTTTTATCCTCATTCCAAATGATCAGAAAAGAGGAAACTATCAATAAAAAAGGGGAAAGTACTAAATTATAACTTTATGACAATACTATATTGTTGTAAAACACATCTGCACAGTAGCCTACTTTTTGATAAGTTTTTTTTTTTAATCCTCATTCTAAATGATCAGGAAAAGAGGAAATCAACAGTAGAACTAGTAGTAGTATGGTAAATTATTGCTATATTACTGTGCCATAATAAAATGCATGTTTTTTTTTTTCATCAATTGACCCAATCTGCCCAATCAGGTATCTAGGTGACAAAGTTTATAGTTCTTTAGAGTATGGTACCTCTCATTGCATGGCACAGCACACAGACCTACCCCACACTGACTGCACCTGTACTTTGTCTGCCGGCGGCCCTAAGAGCGTGTGCGATCAGAACAAATGACGCAATCTGGCCGATCATCAGCAACGTGGAGCCAGTGGCGCTCAGTGAGAAGTTGGAAGTCTGTAGCATTTCCCCCAACTCCACTGAAGGCTTTCCTGGTTTTTGCTTTCCCTCCTGGAATAGCCCTCAAGTAAATCAGTAATAATATCCTGGACGAAGGCCTTCAGTAGATTGTGCGGACCAGGAGCACACTTGGAATAGATTATATGGAAATTCACCACACTGATGCTCAAAATCGCATTGAAGATTCGATTGTACCATTTCCTAGAACTGTGTGGAAAGAGGTAGTTTTTCATCCTCTGATCAGCGGTGTCTACACCTCCCATGAAGGTGGTTGTACCTGACAATGCACACAGGTCTTTTTATCTCGCGAAAACTAGTTTCGCTTTGCTTTAACCGGATACGTTTCTGAACACATGAGTTTCCTTGAAGAGACGAGAGCGTAGTGAGACGCTTTATGTCATGCCATGCACATACTAACAGTTTCAAATGTCTCATGAACACTGGGTCATCTCCTTTGCTCAAAGGCAACTCAGTTTGTCTCAGGTACCTAGGCATACCACGCCTTTTGCAGTTCACTGTCCCACACATACCAGTGTCATTATTTGCCAGCTCGTTTGCTATGGCTGGTGATGTGTAGTAACTATCAATGTACGCCACATGCCCTTTTCCTGTGTATTGGGCCATCAGCTGACGTACTATTAGATGGGTGGCACCTAAATCAGCATCAACACCGGGGCCAGTGTACATGGACCACTGCAAAACATAACCTGAGCTGGCCACTTTTTCCCTTGAATGCTATGGTCATTTCATCCAGAGAAAGCTCCTTGAGTGGACCATAAACTCCTTGAGTGGACCATAAACAGCTGAGAAAAGAGGAATTATCTGTTCAATTACTGGACACACCTTGACCCCTGCCCACATAATCATCATTGTTTGCGAAATGAAGGAAAGACAGAATGATCATAAATCTGTTCCTAGACATTACTTTGCCAAACCCAGGTGTGTAAGTTGGCCAAAATTCTGCCCAGTAATCCTCAATTTCTTCCTACTCTACCAGCCCCATACACAAATGCAGTGTTCATCAAAACATTTGATCCAGTCCTGATACACTTCTTCATTTCTCAAAAAAAACCCGTCACCACTGTCATCGCTATTTCCTGCACTATTTAGAGCCAGATCACCCCTGCTGCCTCATCCAGGTCTCCCTGCTCTCACATGCACAGCATGGCCATGTCTGCCCTGGCCACTCCAACCTCCCAGCCCTATTTCTCCCTATGCCTCTAGCAACAGCTCTCCTACTACGACCACGTTCACCCCGGCCACTACCATCCTCGTTGGGCATAGAGTCGAAATTATAATTTATGCTTCGTGAACACTCGTGCCTTGCACAAATCCTACCTGTCCGATCGCTACCATTTTGTTTACTTAAATGGAGTGTCATCTCATTTATCATCAGTAAAATATGGAGTGCCACAAGGATCCGTCCTAAGTCACCTTCTATTTTCAATATACATTAGAGCTGCACAATTAATCGTTAAAAGATCGTGATCTCGATTCTACCCCCCACGCGATCTTAATCCAGCATTTATACGATTCAGCCAATTATATTTTCATGGACAGGAGACGAGCATAACTCATCTGATCTAGAGATAGCACGCAATCACTCACAGCGGGCGTGATGACGCCTGACGTCACATGCAGTTTTGCGTGGGCAGCGGCCAGATGTGCTTGTTACCTGCACCAGAACAGTGGATGCGAGTCACGCAACATTCGAGTTAGAAACAAACAGAAACTAAACAGAGAAGAATGAGTGAAGCAGAGCAATGTGCAAGTAAGTCTGTTAACAACCCGGACAATTTAGTACCTAAAAAAGGATCTTATTCCGAAGTGTGGGTTTACTTCGGTTTCAAACCAGATGATGATACTCAGCAAACCATATACTGCAAGGAATGTTCAGCAATTGTTTCTGCACCAAAGGGTAACACCACAAATTTGTTTAATCACCTGAAACGTAATCATATACAACAGTATGAAATGGTACGAAAAAACAAAGCCGCTCAATCACAAAGTAGGCCTACCTGCAGCCAGACAAAGCAAACGTCAATTCAAGCAACATTATTCAATGCAACACAGTACCCAACAACCTCCCCCAGACACAAAGAAATAACGGACGCAATCGCGTTTCACCTGGCTAAAGATATGGCTCCCGTGACTACCGTTGCAAAAGACGGGTTTAAAAAACTCATCCAAACCCTTGATAAGCGCTATTGCGTGCCCTCTCGTAATTATTTTTCGCACGTTGCAATCCCTGCTCTGTACAACAAATGTCATGAAACAGTTGAGACGGAATTGCGAGACGAACACAACTTTGCAGCAACTTCAGATTTATGGACCAGCAGAGCAATGGAACCATACATGAGCATGACGATCCATTTCATTACTGATGATTTTGAGATGAAAAGTCGCTGCCTACAAACTGGGTTTTTCCCTGAGGACCACACTGGTGAAGCTTTGGCGCAAGGATTAAAGGATGCTCTCATAAACTGGAAGTTAGAGGAGGAGAATCTTGTGTGCATCACTACAGACAACGGAAGCAACATTGTAAAGGCAACATCCATAAATGACTGGATGCGACTTCAGTGTTTTGGCCATAGGCTTCATCTTGCAATAGGTGAGTTTAACAAACAAAATGAAAATAGCCTTTTGTAATTGTCTTTAATAACTTTTAATGCTTAGCCATTTCAAGAACAGTAGTAAGGCATTTGTACTATTCTTCTAATGCTTAAACATTCTACTTTAATTTTTGTAGCACTTTACAATAAGCATCTTATATGTAAGTTAATGTGTTTACTAACATGAACAAACAATGAACAACACATTACAAAATGTATTCATCTTTTTTAACGTTAGTGAATGAAAATGCAAGTTAATTCATGTTAACTTACAGCGCATTAACTATGTTAACAAGCACAACTTTGAATTTTAATAACGCAATAGTAAATGTTTAACTATTATTAATAATGCTGTACAATATTGTCATTTTATTCAAAGTCTTACTGAGAGTTAGCAAAAAAGAAACAAAACAACATTTTTGGTCTGCTTTGTTTTTAACTTTGAAGTCTCATATTAACATTCTTAATTGATCAAATGAAAATTTTTGGCCACCTAGTTGCATTTTTAATAGCAGTCTCTCATTAATATGGAAATTTACTGAGTAGATTCAAAATACTTAAATGTGAAACTAACAGAAGTAAGCTACAACAAAATTTTATTATTTCTCTAGCTAAGCTTAAAAGTGTATGTAGTAAAGTCTATGTTATCTATAATTGTATATTTAATCTAGCAAATAGCCCCAATACTAGTGGGTTTCTTATTTACATCTCCAAATGTATACCATTTATAAATGTGTGTTTAAGACTTCAGATTTGATAACTGATTTTTTTCTTCTTCTAGAGAATGCAATGAAGGACCCACGAATTGAACGTGCTATGGGTTTGTGCAAAAAGCTTGTGGGGTGTTTCAGCTACAGTTGGAGGAGGAAGAGGGAGCTTTCCGAGGCACAAAAACAACTCTGTTTACCAGACCACAAGCTCAAGACGGAGTGTTCCAAAAGGTGGGGATCTAGGCAAGCTATGGTGAGGAGAATACTTGAGCAGCAAGCTGCCATCACCCATGTCCTGTCTTCTGACCGCAAGGCTAGGCACCTCTTGCCAACATGGCAAGACCTGGAGGTCCTGGAGGCTGTGGACAAGACTCTTACCCCATTAGCAGACTTCACAGATGCTCTTTCAGGAGAGCAGTATGTCAGTGTCTCTTCTGTGAAACCTGCTCTCCACCTTTTCCAGTCTTCTGTTTTGGCTCTTAAGGAAGATGAATCTGACCTTATTTGCACAATCAAATCAAAGATTGTGGGGTATCTGGAGGAAAAATATAATGACCAAAAAACACAAGACCTCCTTGACATAGCCACAACCCTCGACCCCAGGTTTAAGATGACTTACGTCAATGAAGATAACAAAACTGCTGTCCAAAACAAACTACAAGATGAGATGTCAAAGCTAAAAACAGTTGAGGTAAATCTAGCTATATATTTCCTGTGTGTTACAATGTACAGAATTGTTTAAATTGTTTTACCATGACTTAACTGTGATTAAATAAACATGATTTGTCCTTCACAGGAAAGTCTCCCTATTACAACTAGCAGTAGCAGTTCTGCAAAGAAGACTCGAAAGACCTTAGGGAGCTTCTTCAAAGCAGCACAAAGCAACACAGGGCCAACAGATCCAGCCTCACAGCAACAACAATCCGTCAGCATGGAGCTACAGTCTTACCTGTTCTTAAGCAACGCTGACAGTGAAGTTGATCCATTAGTATGGTGGAAGGCTCACAAGGAGCAGTATCCAAGATTGTCTTCACTGGCCAGGAAATACCTTTGCATTCCTGCAACCAGTTCCCCTTCTGAAAGGGTTTTCAGCACAGGAGGCAACATTGTCTCTTGTCGCCGTTCTGCACTGAAGCCACAAAATGTTGATAGGCTAGTGTTTCTAGCAAAGAATCTTTAAATTGCTTTACTCTGACCTAATACTTTTGTATATATTTTTTTATGTTTAATGGTGATTTTTTTCTTTACATTATTACATTATTTTACATTACATTTCTTTAAATTTAAAGTAAAGAGTATTGTGTCTTACTTTACTGCTACTTTACTGCTGTTTGATAACCTATTGTTCAGGGGTAAATCTTTAAAATAAAAAAAAGTTCTCCAGAATCGTGAGAGAATCGTGAACTTTATTCTAAGCAAAAAAATCGTGATTCTCATTTTATCTAGAATCATGCAGCTCTAATATACATGTTGCCTCTTGGTAATATTATTAGAAAATACAGAATTAGCTTCCACTGTTATGCTGATGATACTCAGCTATATATCTCAACGAGACCAGATGAAACTTCTCAATTATCTAAGCTAACAGAGTGTGTTAAAAATGTAAAAGATAGAAAAATAATTTTCTCCAATTAAATTCGGATAAGACAGAGATATTAATTATTGGACCAAAAAACACTACACAGAATCTTGTAGATTACAATTTGCAACTAGACGGATGTACTGTTACTTCCTCTACAGTCAGAAATCTGGGTGTCATATTAGACCGCAATTTGTCTTTTGAAAATCATATTTCCAATGTTACAAAAACGGCATTCTTCCATCTTAGAAACATTCTCAAGCTACGAAACATGTTATCTGTTTCTGATGCAGAAAAGCTAGTTCATGCATTCATGACCTCTAGACTGGACTATTGAAATGCACTTCTAGGTGGTTGTCCTGCTTCGTCAATAAACAAGCTACAGGTAGTCCAAAATGCAGCAGCTAGAGTCCTTACCAGGTCAAGAAAATATGATCATATTACCCAAATTTTAGTCTCTGCACTGGCTACCTATTAAGTTCCGTATCAGTTACAAATTATCATTACTTACCTATAAGGCCCTAAATGGTTTAGCTCCAGCGTACCTAACTAGCCTTTTACCACGCTACAACCCATCACGCACCCTAAAGTCACAAAACGCTGGACTTTTGGTAGTTCCTAGGATAGCAAAGTCCACTAAAGGAGGTAGAGCTTTCTCACATTTGGCTCCCAAACTCTGGAATAGCCTTCCTGATAATGTTCGGGGTTCAGACACACTCTCTCTGTTTAAATCTAGATTAAAAACGCATCTCTTTCGCCAAGCACTCGAATAATGTATCTCTTAAGTTGTGAGTGTAGTTGCATCTGATAAAATGTGCATCTTTATTCATTAGCTTGGGTAAAACAATTTAGTTTGTTGGATCAGCAGCTATGCTAATGATGTCTCTATTTTGTTTCTATGTTTTGCCGTAACTAGGATTTACACAAGCTCCAGTCTGGATCCAGAACACCTGAGAAGAGATGATGCTGACCCTCAGAGGACCTAAGATGATGCTAACCCTGAATCAACAAACAGAACTAACAAATATCGCTACAAGTGTGACTGCATCATATAACAATTATTAATTAATAATATTAATAATGTTCATCGTCTAGCTGACTACGTCTTGTATTAATTTTTCCTAAAAATCCTGTCAAACGTGCACAAACTGACAGTCACCACCATAAGCATCTACTAAATATTGTAGAAACATCATTTTCTGTAAAGTTGCTTTGTAACGATTCGTATTGTAAAAAGCGCTATACAAATAAACTTGAATTGCACAGCGGCACCATTGCGCTGCAAAGATGTTCCGCGTGAAACGCGATCATCAGATGGCCGATCGTCAAAAGGAAAATATTCCCCTTCAGAGTCAGAATGGGTGAATAACATTTGCAGCACATCCTCACGGTACAAGTTATTATTGGCTATTTGGCAATTTTTTTCTCACAAATCTCACAATTTCCTCAGACGCTTTGAACTGAACTGCTGAAGATAAACCGGAACCGGGAACACTTCCAAAAACACCCGATTAACTTGCTACATCATCAGAAGAATGGCATCTACGCTAATATTAGTCTGTTTCTCTCTTATTCCGAGGTCACTGTAGCCACCAAATCCAGTCTGTATCCAGATCAGAGGGTCACTGCAGTCGCCCGGATCCAGTATGTATTCAGACCAGATGGTGGATCGGCACCTAGAAAGGACCTCTACATCCCAGAAAGACAGCGGAGACCAGGACAACTATAGCCCCAGATACAGATCCCCTGTAAAGACCTTGTCTCAGAGGAGCACCAGGTCAAGACCACAGGAAACAGATGATTCTTCTGCACAATCTGACTTTGCTGCAGGCTGGAATTAAACTACTGGTTTCGTCTGGTCAAAGGAGAACTGGCCCCCCAACTGAGCCTGGTTTCTCCTAAGGTTTTTTTCTCCATTCTGTGGAGATGACGTCACTGCATTCAATGATGAACTGCCTTAAACTGTCATTTTACATTATTGACACACTGTTTTCCTAATGAATGTTGTTCAGTTTCTTTGCAAAAAATGTATTTTGTTTAAAGCATTATATAAATAAAGGTGATTTTACATTACATTTACATTTATTCATTTAGCAGACACTTTTATCCAAAGCGACGTACAGATTGAAGACAGTGGAAGCAATCAAACAAAACACAAAAAGAGCAATGATATATAAGTGCTATAACAAGTCTCAGTTAGGTTAACACAGTACACGTAGCATGGGATTTTAACTAATATAATAAATAAAATGAAAACAGATAGAATAAAAAAAATAAAAGAATAGAGTAAGCTAGTTAGAGGTCTTTACACATACACGCACACATACATATACAATTGCATAATAAATGAAAAGAAAATAGAATACAAAAAGATTAGAAAGGTAGTTAGATTTTTTAAAGAATAAAATTAGAATAGTGAGTGTTAAAGTTAGAGGGTCAAATAAAGATGGAAGAGATGTGTTTTAAGCCGATTCTTGAAGATGGCTAAGGACTCAGCTGCTCGGATTGAGTTGGGGAGTTCATTCTACCAGAAGGGAACATTTAATTTAAACGTCCGTAAAAGTGACTTTGTGCTTCTTTGGGATGGCACAATCAAGCGACGTTCACTTGCAGAACGCAAGCTTCTAGAGGGCACATAAGTTTGAAGTAACAAATTTAGGTAAATGGGTGCAGAGCCAGTGGTAGTTTTGTAGGCAAACATCAATGCTTTGAATTTTATGCGAGCAGCTATTGGAAGCCAGTGCAAATTGATAAACAGAGGTGTGACGTGTATTCTTTTTGGCCCATTAAAAATTAATCTTGCTGTCGCATGATTTTACTTGACATAGTGACATAGAGATGTGGGGGTGTGTTTGAATGAGCCTTTTTGGGGGGTTTGGCAGAGTGTTAACTTTTATAAATAATTTATCTTTGGATTTGAGACTTTAGTCTTTGCAACTTTACAGATCTTCTTCATGCACCAAGAGCTAGTAACACTCCAAAAAAAAGGAAAGATGTAAATGTTAGAATAGAAACATTAAATGACCGACAGCTATGTTATCCAGTGATATTTTTCAAATATGGCCACTTTGACAGCGAGAGAAAGATGTGTAAATTGTCTGCATTTGGAATGGAATGTCCGCCCACTGCATGCCACAAGACGCTGAGCGACACAGTAAAGCATGTCGTTGTTCACTATAAAGTGTGGCGTTGGGTGGGGTGCTGGCTGAAGCTCTAGGCGGTTGAACCCTGGCCAGTCCCTTCCGAGGAGGACCGGAACTGGTAGATCCCTGACGAGCCCGACGTCTATTGGGGAGCGGGGTGCTTCAGTGGGGCTGGAAACCGGAAACCGCCGGCCTGCTCACTGGTCGCGTGTGCCGCTCCTGGACCACCTTTCAGGGAAATGGTGTTGGGTGGCCTCCGCCAGCTCTATGGCCTCGACCAGTTTGTCCATGTTGGTCGGGTTCCGCAGGCGGGGAAGGGCATGCAGGAGGTGGTCGACCGCAACCAGCAACCAGTGTTGGGCCAAACGGGAGAGGCTAGCGGCTTGAGCCCGGGCCAGCTGCCGCGGGTTGAAGGTCCACTCGTTGAATAGCTGGGCAGCGCTGATTGGAGACAGCCCCATAAGTATGTCCTCATAGGATGTGCTTTGTTCTGGGGGAAGCACAAAGTACGTGTAGTAGGTACAGGACTTCTGCATCAGCCAACAGATAAGTGTTCCCAGCAGTCTGTGAAATGGTGGAATAAAGACAGGACAAAAACGTGCGTGTGATCAGCTCTCTTCTAGCTGGGTTATATATTTTCCAAAAAACCTCACATTAGAACAAACAAATGTCAAAATATGCATTTTGTAACAATAAATTGATTATTGATGTAAATGTTCACTGTTTCAGTCTTTTTCTTGTGAATACACAGCATTTCAATGAAGATCTGTCCAACAGCCAATTGCTGTGTTACTCATTTGCATATTTACATGCTTTTCGGTGTCACATGACTCTGGCTTCCCCCTCGATTCAATTGTATCAATTACATTTACAAACATCACATTCTCTGAATGTTTTACCCATTTTAGATCACTCACATGCATTTTTAGAGTAAAGTAAACATTTAGAGGAACTGATCCTTATTTCTTAAAATATATTGTGATATATTGTAATATATTATTTTCCCTTTTTATTTCTAATATTTTATATATTTGAATACATTTAATAATATATTGATGACACATATATTATATAATATATTACAAAATATACAAATGATTGCCGCTTTCAATATATTGCAATATATTGGAAAAAATAAATATATATAATAATATATGCCTAATATATTGCATGATATTTTCCAATATACTGCAATATATTTTTGTTTCATAAGGGATATAAGAACATATTCAAACATCTTCACCTTCAGTAACCACTATCACAAGGCCTAAATATCCTCCTATCTATCCCTCGCGGGTGAAGATCGGAAATTAATTTCAGTATTAAACATAGAAAATTTTATCAAAATGAATCGAATTCCAACATTTGATAAGCACTAACATGCTATCTTCCAACATCCATACAGAATGAACCATAAAACTATCAACTAACCTGTGAAATGGTGGAATAAAGACAGGACAAATACGTGCATGTGATCAGCTCTAGTCTTGCTGGGTTATGACCAGCAGCCCGGCAGACGCATTGCAACACACTGCACTTTCATAACGCCCTCTGTTGGTTTAGCGGAACCACCAATCCCTTCATACATTTACACATGCATAACCAATATTAGCTTCATCAATTGTGAAGAACCAAAAACTGGGGCATCACATACACTCGCTGAGCCTCTCCCGTGAGCAGTGGGGCAACAATGCATGCCCATTCCTCCTTGGACGATGCCTCCCGCCTGGCCACGGTCTCGAACATCTGGAGATTGTTACGTCATCGTGCACTGTCATCCGGGGTAGTAGCTGCGTTGCCTGGACAGAGGGGTCAGGAAGTGAAGTTCGTGGGGCCGTTGCGAGATGAAGCGCTACCAGCTCATATTCCGTTTCCCATTGCCGGGAGGCCATGTGCTCCATAATTTGCTGCTGGCGGATGCTCACCTTGGTGAGGTGCTTCAACAGCTCAACAGTCATCCTTGGGGAGGAGCGCCACCTGGGGAACCGGGGAAGATGCGTGAGGCAAGATAAAAAATAAAAAGGAATAAAAATAAAATAAATAAATAAATAAAAACCAAACCAGCCCAACAGTAGAAACGCCGTGTGGGGAGGGGTCGTCAGTGTCCTCTTCACTGTCCTACCCACATTCTCAGTGTGGCGGTGTGTAGAAGGACACGACTCGAGGATGAAGGTAGGTTCCTCGAAGGATGGATTTTATTGAAAGGAAGTAGCGTTGCTGTGAGGCGGCTTGGTGCTCTGCGTCGTTGTAGTGGTGCGCTGGGGCTGACAGTCACGCGCTGCTCTCTGTAGGCACAACGAAAGAAAGGGTTAGTCGAGTTTTGCAGAAACATCTCTCACCTCTGTGTTCGCTTGCTGGGTTTAAGCAGCACTTGATTTTATGGGGTGCAGGTGTGACACTTATGAAATGTTTTTGAGCTTTTTTTTATACAATTAAACTTGAATCGAAATGTTGGAGTTATAGAGAGAGAAAGTCAAATAGAGTGTTCATGTTACTGACGTCTAATTCCAAACTCCAAATGTGTGTGTGTATGTGTATATATATATATATGTATATATTGTCACGGGCTGAAGAATCACACGACAGGGTTTAGTGAAAGGTGAAGCCCCGGAGGGTGTATTTATTAAATGGTGCTCGGTGTAGTGCTGAATCCTGTAGTGCCTGGTGCTCGTCCTCGGTGCCACGTGATCCTGTTTGCCGGCCGGCTGAGGAACTTGGTGTCCGGTGCTCGGATGGCGGGCTGGTCGATCCGCAGCTGTCTAGAGGGACAAGAGACACAACGTTAGTTTCAGTCATCTGAAGATCCTGGCGGTTCCAGCTCGATGTCGCACGTCAAAGTGGAAGTCCTGGAGCGCTAGGAACCACCGCGTTACCCGGGCATTGGTGTCCTTAGCCCGGGCCATCCACTGCAACGGGGCATGATCGGTGAAGAGGGTGAATTTCCGTCCCAGTAGGTAATATTTCAGCTCCAGGACTGCCCACTTGACGGCCAGCGCCTCCTTCTCCACTGCCATGTATCGTTGCTCGGTGGTGGACAGCTTTCGGCTGATGTAGACCACCGGGTGCTCCTCACCGTCTTGCACCTGGGACAGGACGGCTCCCAACCCGGTGTCGGATGCGTCCGTCTGCAATAAGAAGGGACAGTTAAAGTCGGGAGCGCGCAACAGTGGCTCAGACGTGAGCGCCGCCTTTATCCTTCTGAATGCCTCCTCTTCCGGGGTTCCCCACTTTACCTTCTCCGGCTGTCCCTTCTTAGTGAGGTCTGTCAGGGCCGTCGCTAGGGAGGAGAAGTTGGGTATAAAACATTGATAATACCCCGCGAACCCCAAGAAGGCCCGTACCTGTTTCTTGGTGGAGGGCCTCGGGGCCGAGAGAATGGCTGTCACTTTTCCCTGTTGCGGACGGATTAGGCCCCGGCCCACCTGGAAACCGAGGTACTGTGCTTCAGGTAGGGCGAGGTGGCATTTCTTGGGGTTGGCGGTGAGCCCTGCCCGCCGTAGCTCAAGAAGCACCCTCCGGAGCCGCTCCAGATGGTCCTCCCAGGTCTCCGAGTGGATGACCACATCGTCTATGTAGGCCGCGGCGTAGGCTTGATGGGGTCTCAGCACAATGTCCATCATCCTCTGGAAGGTAGCCGGAGCCCCGTGTAGCCCGAAGGGGAGAACCCGGTACTGCCAGTGGCCAGTAGGGGTGGAGAAGGCGGTCTTTGGTTTGGCGGTCTCTGTTAACGGTACCTGCCAATAGCCCTTGGTGAGATCGAGTGTGGATATGAACCGGGCTCTCCCCAGCCGCTCCAGCAGCTCATCCACACGGGGCATCGGGTATCCGTCGAACTCGGAGACCTCGTTTAGGCGGCGGAAGTCGTTACAGAACCGGAGGGTGCAGTCCGGTTTTGGGACCATGACTATGGGACTGGACCAGGGACTGCGGGAGGGCTCGATGACCCCTAGCTTCAGCATCTCTTGCACCCCTTCTTCCACCGCGTGTCGCCGGGCCTCCGGAATTCGATAGGGCCGCTGCCGCACAACGGTCCCTTGTGGTGTGCGGACATCATGCTGCAGTAGGTTGGTCCGCCCGGGCCGTGGGGAGAACACATCGGAGAACTGACCGACCAAATGTTGAAGCTCTGTCTTCTGGGCGGCCGACAGGTGGGGGCTGACGTCAACAACCATGGGTGAGGAGGCGGCTAGGGCCACAAGCTGAGTCCCCGTCCCCTCCCAGCGTTTCAGGAGATTCATGTGGTACAGTTGGCTTTCCTTCCGACGCCCCGGCTGGCGTACTCTGTAAGTCACGGGCCCCACCTTCTCCGCGACGACGTATGGGCCTTGCCACTTGGCGAGGAATTTACATGCCGCTGTGGGGACGAGGACTAGAACGTAGTCCCCTGGCTGGAATTCCCGTGGTTGGGCCGCCCGGTCGTATCGTCGACGTTGAGCTTCTTGGGCGGCCGCCAGGTGCTCCCGGACGCGGGGCATGACGCGGTCTATCCTCTCCCTCATCTCCCTCACGTGCTCGATCGTGGTTCGATGGGCGGTCGGCTGCTGCTCCCAGGCCTCTCGGGCGACATCGAGCAGGCCACGGGGTTGCCGCCCAAACAGGAGCTCGAATGGTGTGAATCCAGTGGAGGCCTGGGGGACTTCCCGGATGCCGAAGAGGACGTACGGCAGCATTTGATCCCAATCCCGTCGGTCATCCGCAGCCACGCGGCGGAGCATCTGCTTCAAGGTTTTGTTGAACCTCTCGACCAGCCCATCGGTCTGCGGGTGGTACACGGTGGTCCGAAGCTGCTTGACCTTTAGGAGGTGGCAGAGGTCAGCCATCGTCCGGGACATGAAGGGGGTGCCCTGGTCGGTCAGTATCTCCCGGGGTATGCCGACCCGGCTGCACAGCAGGAAGAGCTCCTGGGCGATGGCCTTGGACGTGGCTTTGTGCATTGGAATGGCTTCGGGGTACCGGGTCGCATAATCCACGATGACGAGGATGTGTTCGTGTCCCCGGGCGGACTTCGGCAGCGGCCCTACGAGGTCCATTCCTATTCGCTCAAAGGGCACCTCAATGATGGGCAGCGGGATAAGCGGAGCTGGGGGAGGAGCTTGGGGGGACGTCCGTTGACTGTCCAGACACGCCTGACAAAACCGCTTGATCTCCGCCTCCATGCCGGGCCAATGGAACCGGTCCCGGACTCGGTGAGTGGTGTTTTGCGCCCCCAGGTGGCCCGCCATAGGATGGGAATGGGCTAGCTCGATGATCGTCTGTGTCTTCGTGCGTGGGACCACCAATAGCTTGACCTCCTCCCCTCTCCGCTGTGCGACACAGTACAGCAGGCCGTTCTGAACCACGAAGTGTGGGGTTGGGTGTGGTGGTGGTTGGACCTCTTTTCCCTCAACCACTCTCACCTGCTTCCAGCAGTGCTTCAGCCGGTCGTCCCCGAGCTGCTCCTTCATAAAACTACCCCCACCCCGTACCTGCTGGAACACATCATAGAAAAGGTTAGCACTTTGGGGGGGGGACTCACCATCTCGGGCGCTGTCCGAAGCGAGGAGGACAGGGCGCTGTCGGGGACCCCGGCTGTGGTTCTTCCTCTTCTGGCGGTTCCTGGCAGGGCTGGCAGGCCGGGTGACTTGGGTGAGCAGTTGGTCGAAGCCTGGCCAGTCTCTCCCCAACAGCACGGGCACGGGCAGGTCCCTGACTACGCCCACTTCTAATGGCCAGGTGCCAGCTCTCGTGGAGAGTGTGACTCGTCGGGTGGGCACGTTCTGGGTGTCCCCATGGACGCAGGTAATGGAGAGACGTGCTTTGGTTCCCGTCCGTGGGGGAAACAGGGAGGACTGGACCAGGCTCACCGCACTTCCAGAGTCCAACAGCGCTGTATATGGTCGGCCGTTAATGGTAACCTCGGTCTGGGGTGCTCCTCGCGGCGGCTCCAGATGGACTGCACAGCCTGCCAGCCAGGCGCGAGTGGGAGAGGGTGGTGGCTCCGTGGGCATCGGCTCATCCTGCATGCCGGGAACCGCCGACCTGCTGACTGTGCGCTGGGTGCCCTCTGGCATGCGTCGCTCCTGGTACACCCTCCGGGGAAATGGCGGTGCTCGCTCCCCAGCTTCTCGTCGCATCGTCATCTCCGCCAGCTCCACAGCCTCGACGAGCTCTCCCACGGTGCGTGGATTCCTCATCCCGGCCGCCTGTCAAAGGTGCCGTGGCAGGGCGCACAAATACCGGTCCACGACGACACGTTCAGCCACTTGGGCGGCGCTGGGGCTCCCGGCGAGCAACCAGTGATGGGCGAGGCGGTTGAGTTCGGCTGCTTGGGCGCGGGCTGGCAACCAACTATTATACTCCCAGGCTCGGAACAACTGGGCCGCGGCGATGCGGGACAAACCCACACGCGCCAGAATTTCCTTCCGTAGTTCATCATAGGATTCCTTTTGGTGGGCTTGCATAGAAAAGTAGGCCTGTTGGGGTTCCCCGGTCAGCAATGGTGCCAGTATCCGCGCCCATTCCTCACGGGGCCAGTCCTCTCGTGCGGCAATGGATTCGAACATGCCCAGGTAATGCTCTATGTCGTCGTGGACGGTCATCTTCGGCAGGAGCTGGGTGGCTTGAGTGCGCGGGTCCGGCAGCGGGGCCCGCTGAGCAGCCGTGAAGCGGAGAGCGGCGACTTCACGCTCCGTTTCTCCTTGGCGAGCGGCCATGTGCTCGACGATCTGCTGCTGGCGAAGGCTTACTTCCGTCAGGTGCTTGAGAAGCACTTTCATAGCTGGGGAGGGAGTCACCGCCTGACGAAGAAGCAGAGGGGGGAAAAAAAACAACTTGGTGAGTCGGTGATTCTTCAGTAAGTTGCCCGCATTCTCCACCAGTGTCATGGGCTGAAGAATCACACGACAGGGTTTAGTGAAAGGTGAAGCCCCGGAGGGTGTATTTATTAAATGGTGCTCGGTGTAGTGCTGAATCCTGTAGTGCCTGGTGCTCGTCCTCGGTGCCACGTGATCCTGTTTGCCGGCCGGCTGAGTGCAAGGGAACTTGGTGTCCGGTGCTCGGGTGGCGGGCTGGTCGATCCGCAGCAGTCTAGAGGGACAAGAGACACAACATTAGTTTCAGTCATCTGAAGATCCTCTCTCCTCTGTGTCACCCTTAGCCCCAGCGTTTATAGTCCTCTCCTCATCCGCTTCAGCTGGGACCAATCAGCCCGCTGTGATTGCATGCAGGTGAATCTCCCTCGTTGCCAGGGCGATGCTGATAGGTTCCCAGGACACGGCTCACAATATATATAAAAGCAATATCCACCAATTGAATGCTCTCTCTTCTTTCCTCAATTGTTTGGCAATTTGTCTGTTAAATTCTCCCACTTCACTGAAATAGTTATCAGAGAACAATATCAGTAACAAAAGGGTGCACTGGGCATTGCTCAAAAATACTTAATAATAAACTCTGACCTGCAATGATAATCCAGACCTGAAAGGAAGACCTGCTCAGCCTCCTGTAAGGAGACATTCCGGAGGACAGCCAGGGCATTTATGATGGCCTATGAAAAACATTCATGTAAATATACTATAATACCACTACTGAACATTGGATTGTTATATGCATCTTGTAAAAGAGAGAGCCTATTATATATATAATATTTTGAGGTCATCTCAATTAAAATATCCCTAGTGCAATTTTTTCATCATATGTCCTACAATGATCCTAACCAAATCCATAAAATCAATATTGGCTATGCAGAACATCACAGAAACTAACACATGATAACCATGGACTGTTTGTCGTAGCATGACATGGCTAGATAATGAACTTAAGTTACCAATGTACTAAAGCGTAACGTTAATCAGTATTAAATGTTGTACATCTAAGCTACATTGCAATTAATTTGGTGACCGTGTTTGCAGGCAAACCTTCCTATGAAATGTTGGAGTGTGATCCTGCTATGATTACAGGAATAAATTAGTTTAAATTAGATTAAAATAGAAAAGTCACAAATTGAATTAATATTTCACAATATTACTGTTTTTATTATTATTATTATTTATCAAATAAATGCAGCCTTGGTGAGCAGAAGATGCTTCTTTTAAAACATTTAAAAATCTTATTGACCCCAAACTTTTGAACAGTAGTGTATGTTGCCCCTTGTGTATAGCTAATCTGGATTCCTTAGGAATAGAGGTTGTGATATGACACGATATCTTTATATTGTTACTGTCAGACACTACACCTGCACCTGAGATGGAAGATCCTGAGAATCCACCTCCATCGCCGGACACTGTCCACACCACTCATGAGACTGAGCTGAAGACTTTGCTGGATAAAATTGTGGTGTTGTGCTGTGCTTTGATCAATATGTGTCCAAGTATTGTTGTGAAGGCGTCATGTTAGAATTATACACCATGCTCACATCTAATATGTAAATGTGTTTTTGTTTTCCAAAAGATTTAGTAATGTCTCTTCTCACATGTAATGTTTTTAGCCATGTCTGTAAATAAAATACACAAAGATTGAATGAAATTCTGCCTCCTTTATCTTTATTAAGGAAGAGTTGTGCAAAATCAGTGTTCTTTGGTTGCAAACACAATTACATAACTTATAGTAGTAACAACCAACTTAATTTCCGTTTCTTTACATATTTAACATTGTAAATACATTTAGATGAATACATTAACATGTAAATACATTTAGATTAATACATTTACATTATAAAGAGTCGATAGAAATGATGAGAAACTGGAAATGTATGAGGTAGGTTGTGGGTGATAAGTCACAGACACATGACTCTTCTCTGGCTGGTGCGCTGCTGAGTCCCACGCAGTCTAAACGGAACCACTGTATAGGACAGTTCTGATTATCGCAAACAAACATGTCATCAAGCTCTTCAGGCTGTCTGTAAAAGCACCGCAACACAGCCTTTTCACATGCCCTTCTTTTGGGCTGCAGGGTGTTACCTTGACCAGTCGCTCTGCTCGTAAGGATCGAGTCCTTTGATTCTCTTTATTTTCTCGTAATATCTAACCTTTGCATTACGATTTAGTTTTAGGCGGTATGGTCCGACAATGTTTCCTTTAGCCCGGTGCATTTTGTATGATTATATTCAGTTTTTCATGCTAATTTTTCATTATTGCCAGAACACTAGCCTGCTATGCCAGACCATGTTAACTGGCCAAACATACCCATAATTCTTTGCGTTCTGATGACGTTGCAGCCCAGTTGGTCACATGTGTTAGCAATCTCTATTGTGTATGAGGAGATGTCGTCACGACACAGCGCCCCGCCCCCAGAGACCGCGTCTCCTCCCCTTTCCGCCATTTTGGGAGGATACCCGCCAGCACAGTTCATTGTTTACATTGGTAGTAGAGGAGGTTGTCGCACTATTCTAGAATGCCTGGAAAACACTGCTGTGTAAAAAACTGCTTCAGGGTCTCACACGATTGTTGTGGAAACCGTAGGAACCATTTGTTATAGTTTTTTCGTTTCCCTACATGGAAAAAGCATGAGGGAGAGCATGTCTCTGATGTGACAAAGAGACTTTGGATTTCTTGGGTGGCAGCAATTAGAAGAAAGAACATTACTTTCGACCACATCTCCGAGTCGATGAGAGTGTGTTCTCTGCATTTTCATTCGGGTAGGTTCTCTAAAAATTCTTTAAATGTGTTTATGTTGCCAGCTCTTAAAGTCACGAAGTGCACCTGACGTTGTTGCCTAGCCTGCTAGCTAAATACAGTGCTAAGCATAAGTGAATACATCCATGCTAAATTTGACTAAAAAGATTTTGAAAATTGATCTTATTGCTTTAATTAAAAAAATTAGGAAAAATCACCCTACCTAGAGATTGGCATGGGGTAGTTTCCAAAAGATCATCTCTCAATGCAAATCAAACCAGCTATTAGGCAAATTGAAATAAACCATGCCAATATCTAGGTATGGTAGTAAGGGTATGTGATGATGTGGGGCTATTTTAATTCCAAAAGCCAAGGGAACTTTATCAGAATGCATAGTATCCTGGATCCATAAAATAACTGGCCTTTAAAAATCTGCCTGTCTCAATGGGAATTTAACATGGGTTGTCCAGACTTATGCACCCTGTATTTTAAGGAAGAACTTTTATTTATTTACGATACATTATTCATTCACAAAGAAAATTGGTGTCCTTAAAGGTTGGATTTTTTAAATTAAGGCAATTAGATCAATTTCCAAAAGATGATTTTTTTTATTCCTCTTTTTAGTCAACTTTAGCATGGGTCTATTCACTTATGCTTAGCACTGTATCTACCAAACTGTTGTTTCTTTGAAAATGCTTGATGGCCAACCATCAGTGTTGTTGTTTTTAACAAAACTAGTTGAGATTCTGTTCATGACATTATGCTTGCTTGTCGGTGAAATGAGCTCGCAGTAATGTGTTTGCCCCACACAGTGGTTCTCTACACTAACTTTCCCCACTTTGGAGGACATCACAAAGATGCATTGTTCCCTCATGTCCTTAGCCTTTTTTCTGCAAGATGTTTTAATATAATGACTTTTCCAGCTTAAAGCATTGATTCATTTTATGAGTTTTCATAATCAAGTTATTCTGTTTTAGGTAAACCATCTTTCCGGTTAGGCCACAGTCAAGTTAAGCAAACAGATGAAGTGAGATTTCTGCGACAAGTAAATCACAGGACCCAGCACCAGGAGCAGCCACCATCCCGGCACAGGAATGTGCACTCTGCTCATCTAGACGGGATGTTATCAACAGTATTTTGGAGGAAAACAGAAAGCTGAAGGAGGAGTTTGAAGAGTACCAGATGAATGAGAACTTTCTGAGTGGTGATGATAACAGAGTGAAGTACTACACGGGACTTCCGACCTATCTAATGTTTCAGACACTTCTGCTCAGTCTCACGCCTTATCTTTCTCAAGGTAGTTTGAAGAAGCTCTCTTAGTGTGAGTTTACTCATACTCTTAGTGTGATGTACTCACGGCTGTCTCCATTGGTGTACTGGCCAAGCAGAGAAAGTTTATTGACCAGTATGCCACACCAGTGGACTGTTTTGAGGTTTTTATTGAAAAACCCTCAAATGTACTTGCAAGGGCACAGACTATTTCTCAGTATAAACATGCATACACCATGAAATATCTAATTGTGATTACACCCCAGGGTGTAATTTCTTTCATATCCGAAGGGTGGGGTGGGCACGCTAGTGACAAACGCATAACAGAGCAAAGTGGTTTCCTCAACAAACTGTTGCCAGGTGACATTGTGCTGGCAGATAGAGGATTTAATATCAGGGAAAATGTGGGTATGATGTGTGCTGAGGTTAAGGTACCTACTTTCACAAGGGGTCGTGCACAGCTGGAGGCAAAAGATGTGGAGACTAGGGCCATAGCACATTTCAGGATTAATGTGGAGAGGGTGATCGGTGTTGTGCGGAACAAATTTAAATACCTACACTCAACTGTACCTGTTAACATGCTTCTCAAATGTGAAGGTGAAAACATAATGGCGTTGGACAAGATTGTCACTCTTTATAATGTGGCTTGGTAAATATGTGCAAAAGTGTTCTCTGAGTGCAGACTTTTTGTTTAAAATAAAGTGTAATCTAATCTACTATGAAATTACTGTAAATGTGAAATAAACTCTTTAAACACCTTTATATGACAACAGTATTTATTGAGAACTCACAATGAACAGTGTATTAATGTTTTCACAATATGCTCTAAATAAATCACAATAAAAAGTTCATAAATGTAAACAATAAAAAGTGCATTAATGTAATGTGCATTAAACATTAATCAGCACAAGAAGGGCAAAACCAAGGAGTATCAGCAGAAGGGGTGTCCACAAGCCCCACACAATGGAAGTGATACCACTGTACTGTACAGTTCTCATTGTCACATGCCACCATTTGACCTTTCTCTGGTCCAGCACAGAGACACCACACTGACTTAGTTCTCTTTGGTGCTTTGTCTTTTTTGGCAGGCTGCTTTCTTGGCGTCTTTACACACACTTCCAGTGGCTGTTGTTGCTGTAGCACACTGGGGCCAAACGATGCTTGGGAGGTAGGTGGTAGTGTGAAATATTGCACCACGAGTTCAGGGAGAGTCACCTTCAGGAAGAACTTCTGTGCCTTCTGAAGCTGTGCCTTCCAAAAAAAGGTGTCTGGAGTTATGCGTAGAATTACACAGTCCTTCAGTGTCCACACTACAAAGTTACAGTATGCACTGTTGGTTACAAAAAGTTGAGTCTAAACCTGGCTGTAGTACTGGTGGTTCTTCTTGAGGTGCACCTGACCATCAACTACATGCAGGCAGAAATTGCGGTCATCTGATGCACATGCATCAAGGACTGTGTAGTCCTTGTACTTAGCTGGGCATTTTATTTCAATGCAGCCCTTTCCACAACAGGTGCAACTCACAATGGCATCTGGTGATGCTCCTACTTGTGGGAAGGCCGGGTTGACAAAAAACCCACAAGTTTGCAATTGTTGATTTCTGTGCTGTTCTTTTGTGTGGGTGGTGTATGCCTGCCTCGCTGTCTCCTCCTGTTTGATACCCCAACTGGTGGCGGCTGTTCCTGGCCCGCGCGTAGGGTAACAAACACTCTTTATGGTGGAGAGAGCTGGTGAGCTGATGTCTGTTGCATAGACACTGTGCATTGAGGAGGCCATGATTCTGCTTGCCTGTGCTGCAAACCAAAGTGAAGAGGTGTGCTGTCCCCTAGTCCTTTTCTCAATCTGCACTGCCTGTTCCTCTGACACATCAGCGATATTTCTTATGGCCTGGCAGTGCTTCTGCAGCGCTGACAGATCACTCCTATCAAGGCTAGTGCCACGAACATTTGCCAGAGACTGTAAGCTTCTGATGGGCAGAACAGGGTCTCGAAATTCCTCACTGTATTCTGGAAGCACACTCAAAATGATCTTGTGCCTGTGTTATGGAGATCCCTGTAGAATGTTTCCAGCTCTTCCGGTGTTGGTGTGGGTGTTTTTTGTTGTTGTTTTGGCCGCACGTGTTCTCAATGCAGGACTGGTGTGGGTCTCACCATCAATGTGTCTGTTTAGAGACCTGCGTGTGGCAGCAGCAGATGTGAAGTCGATGCTGTGGCCAACCTCTGGATGGACTTTGTTGATGCTGCTTGGCAGGATCCAGTAGGCCGGTTCATCAGTGACTGTGGCCTTCTCCTTCAACCGGACACAGGCATCAACCATAAAGAGCAGGGCTCCAACATGGGTGCATGACTCAGCTACACCAGCCATGCATATGCAGTGGGCTGAACACACTTGTCCCGATGGTGTAAGGATGACCCATGGTGTGAGAGGAGGCTCGCTGAGCCACCTTGAATGCATGACCTGTTAAATACAAGAGGTATATATTACAAAGGTCACATTTTTTTGAAGTTACACACTTCACATTTCCATTTGTCTGCAGCCTTGCCTGGATCACATATACGCCTTGCACTCTCGCCCTTAATGCACTCAATTCCCCAACACACAAACTTACAACATTACACACCCACATTAAATAAAACTCATTAACATACAAAATAATATTCACCTAATATTCAACAATATTTTTTGATCTGCCTGCATTGACACTAGAGGTGTAACGATACCCTCATGAAACGATTCAATAGCCTACATATCACGATACTGAACTCACGATATGATAGTATTGCGATACTCCAAGACATATGATAAAAGTTGATTCGGTATTAAATTGTGTGTGTAAAAGAATAGGCTTGGACTTGGTGCTGGAAACCCAACACACAGGACAATAGAGACACCAGAATAACGATATTCATGATTCTGAAGCTGAAAATACAGAATTATTTTAGACAAATATGCTTGCACTCTGTCACTGACTAAATATATTTAAAATAATGTACAGTAGGCCACTTTTTACTGGTAACATCAGACATACTGCATGCAGGACCCACAAATATTCCCCCATTGCATTATTATACATTATATGCAACATATAGATATAGTAGTTTAATGTAGTACTGACACTAAATCTGTAAACTTGATTTTTTTTTCTCACACAGTAATTTTCATTTTGGGTGAACTATACACACTAGCTGCTACATATTGTCACTATCCACGATATATATTGTTGCATTTTTGTATTGCGATATATTGTGACACGATATTGTTACACCCCCAATTGACACTATTTCATTTAAACTGAATGCCATCACTGTTTGATCCAGAGCTGCTGTAAGTTACAGCAGAAACAAACTTAGTTATTTTACTGTTATTATTATTATATTATTAATCTGCTTTGATACAATCTGGATTGTAAAAAGCACTATATAATTAAAAGTGACTTGACTTGACAAAAGGTGAAGCAACTTACCTTTGCCAGTACAACGGTGTTTTCACAGTTTGGGGGCTTGTAGATGACCAAGTCGTGCACCTAGCCGCAGCAGAATGTCTCGTAACTTTCCAAGGATTTCAGGCTTTTGAATTCTAGCATAGTGTAATAACTGATGCCAAAAACCAAGTAATTAACTATTTCCATCTAAGTGCAAGGTGGTAAAGAGTCTAGGTCTTTGTTCCATTCAGCTGCAGGCGGCTCGTATGGGTCGACATTTTTAATATTAGCCAGTTTCTCTAAATACCTCTGTTTGGCATTGGTAGTAAGTTTCTCCCTGTAAGGACCCTTTTCTTTTGCCGCATTTTTCTCAATTTCTTCTTAATTTCTATATTATATATATGTATTGTCATGGGAGGAGCACAAGACAGACACAGTGGGCGTGCACCGGGAAGAGACCGGTCTTCCTTCAGGTGTGCCCCATCACATGCCGCCAGCCCTGACTCGTCCAGCGCCCCTCCTCTCACACACCCACTCCAGTCGGGAGCCTGGTGAAGGGCAACGATTTAGGACGGGGTGCCGGTGACAAGCAGGGAGGAGGCAGCTGACTCGTCACATTCCCACTCCCAAGCGACATCCCCGTCATCAGGGCGCCGCCCACACGGGAGTGCTACCATCCTCAACCAGGCTCCAAACGGTCGGAGTGGGCGGGGCTTCCTCTCCGGGCGGTCACTCCCTCTCGCTTGCAAACGTTCCTGAGAACCCAGACTGGGACGGAGGAAAACTGGGGCCAGTGTCACGCGACGAGCACAAGACAGACACAGTGGGCGTGGCGTCAGGCCTCGGAGAGGCTTTTATTAACAGAAATCATAAAATAACACAGGGAATAAAAGTGGCCAAAGGGGGAAAGTGTCCAAAATAACAGGGAATCTGGTGTCCTCGTTGTGCTGCGGGGTTTGTGTAGGTCGGGCAGTGTTCATCGAGGAAGGGTCCAGGCAAGGGGCGGAGTCCGGCGGCCGCACGCGCTCCCCTCCTAGGTCCGGGGCGCGAGGGGCGGCGGCTTCTCCTAGCGGCCACGTCTCTCTCGTTGGCCGCGGCGCTGGTAGGGGATGGACGGCCCGGCATCCTGGCCCGTCGGCCGTGTAAACGGGTGCGGTTCTCCTCCGGATCGCGGGTCCGGCAGCTCACGTCTTGGTGGCGCGGGAGTCCCTCAACGCACCCTTCCTGGACCCACAAGGACACCAGTGTGCATGCACCGGGAAGAGACCGGTCTCCTGAGGAGAGGCGCGTTGGGCTTTTAAACAGCAGCGGCAATGAGGCTCCACTTCCTTCAGGTGTGCCCCATCACACGCCGCCAGCTCTGACTCGCTCTTACACTGTTGCCCCTGGCAAACAATAGCGTATCCTACCAAAATGGTGGGCGGGCTCAATCCGTCACATGACAGCAAGCTACCGTGACGCATCTCCTCATTCTCAATAGGCGGGGTCCTAAAACCGCTGCCTCTGATTGTGCAGGAAAACGTCTCCGGTTACTATTGTAACCTCGGTTCCCTGAGAGGCGGGAACAAGACATTCCGTCAGCTAAGACGTATATGGGAACTCTTCCCTTCTCCACTTTCACTGAAATCTTATTGGCTAACGCCAGTTGGGGACAGCTGGCCAATTGGCGCGAAGCATGCAAATACTGACAGGTCAGCAGGCAGAATAAAATGCATGGGTGCGAAATTACATACATCAGCACAGCTGATCAAACAGCGACCACGCCGGCTAACTTAATGTCTCGTTCCCGCCTCTCAACATTACGTCAGCTAAGACGGTCTCGGCCGGAGAGTGACATTACAGTCGCCAGGCCCGAAACCAATGCAATATCGTTCACCAAAAACTCATGAAAGTCTCCAAGGCGCTCCGCCGAGGCAAGAGAAAGAAGCAAGGCAGTCTTCAGGGAAGCTCCTTAACTGCAATCGAAGCTAATGGCTCGAACGGTAGAGATAGATTCCTCAAAACTAGAGCTAAATCCCACGGTGGCACGTAGGGCACAATCTCCTCGCTCCCCTGAGAAAACTGATTACCAGTGCGTGCTTACCGTTCGATCGTTTGCCCGTCACCCGGGGAACGAAAGCGGCAATAGCGGTCACATAGACCTTCAGCGTGGATGGTTTCAAACTCCCGCTATCCATACTGTGCTGTAGAAAGCGCAAAACATCTGACACGGAACAGGTCCCCGGGTCAATATAAATGTCATCGCACCATTTTGTGAAAACTCCCCACTTCTGCGTGTAGCAGCGAATGTTTGATGGTGCCTCACGTCTCTGTTAAGTGTGTTTAGCACCTGTGAGTGCAGAGCGTCCTGCTTATTAGGGTCCCCGCAGCGGCCACACATGAAGGTTCCACAGCTTGGGGCTGGGGTGCTATATTGTGGCGATCGCTTGAGACAGCAGGTCCTGCCTGAGGGGGATTTGCCATGGGGGAGCCATCACTAACTCTCTCAGGTCCGCGAACCAGGGCTGATTCGGCCAGTTCAGGGCCACGAGTATAACTGACGCTCTCTCCTCCCTGATTTTGCACATCACAGGCAGAATCTTCCGGCCAACACGATGTCAGAGCATCTCCCAGTGTGGAAGATTTTTATTGGTCAATATGTAAACTAATCAGGCATAATCAATGTGAATCTAGAGCCATTTATGTATCAAGTTACTCTACTGTTATAATCATGCATTTGACTGTATGTAGAGGACTGCGTGAGAATGGAATGTGAAGAGAGTGCAGGGGTATAGTAGATGGTGCAGCTGCACACTCTATTTGGACATTAGACAAAATATATGATGAGACCTCCTTGGTGCAGACATTACCAAAATACAGCATATAGTAAAGTTGGATGTCCTGTTTTGACATAAGACAAAATATATGATTAGGCCTCCTCGTTTCACTTAAAATAAATTGTACATCATAAAAGCAAGCTAGAGACACAGCCATAAAAGGTAAAAGAGTTGATAAACAGAACCATATGTATGAAATGTATTGAACATGGGCACGCCTTCAGAAGTACTGTATAAAATAGAGAACCGACACAGGCTCAACAGACTGTTCTGCAGAGCTTTCTCAGTTTTATTTTCTCTTGAAAATAAAATCTTTCTTATGGAAACAAAACCCTGAGATAGTGTGATTCCTCTGATCCATGGAAGACGAAAATACACTACACCGGCAGGGGGGAATGAGATAGCGAGAAGAACGTCTTACAGTGTGTGTTCTCGCTTGTGGCAAACAATCCACTTCCTCCCTCCCACATCATTAGATCTGATCCTGGGTGAAGCCTCCATCTCCTTGAGGAATCTGTTCCTCGAAAGCACGCTCACTCCACGGTTCAAAGTACCGGGGATGTGCGACGCTCTTATGGAGATTAAGTGTCGGTCCGCCCACAAAAGGAAACTCGCCCGCCTGTTTTAATAGAGCTCTGGAGCGCACGCCGCCCTGCCGATTTATGTACGAGACCACAGACATGTTGTCGGTTTGAATCAGTACATGTTGCCACTCCAATTTCGACCGAAAGGCTTGCAGGGATAGGGACAACGTTTTCCAATTCCAAACGGTTTATGTGCCACCTTCTCTGTGACTCCAACCAAACGCCCGGGATAGTCCTCCTACAGCCCATGAGATGACACCGCAGACACGTTACCTCTACAGCGTCGCGTAATGGTGTGACAGTCTTGCGCCATTGAGAGGCCAATATAATCATGGCCCGTGGCTCTGCGCTGTTTGAGACAGGGCGAGTGACACAATGTTGGGTGCAAGAATTTTGATAGATGCTTCTATAATAAAATTTTTACTCACACAAACATTTAAACACATAGAGCAATCGTCACCCATAGTGACATGGGGGAAATGATGCATGTGTTTTGTGGTGTTGGCACTCTCGCTCCCTCACGAGGCCATTATAATCATAGGTTGTGGCTCTGCACTGTTCTGAGACAGGGCGAGTGACACAGTGATGAGTGTAAGAGGAAGTAAAGCTCTTTTGTTGATTGTATACATGCTTTTATTGTGGAACTCACACAAACAGCATTTAAACAGACATAGCAATCGTCGCCCGAAGAAACATGGGGGACATGATGCATCTGAACATGGAGGGTGACACCGTGTTTATGTGGTGTTAGCTCTCTCGCGCCCTCGCGAGGCCATAATAATCATGGGTTGTGGCTCAGCGCTGCTATGAGACAGGGCGAGTGACACAGTGTTGAGTGTAAGAAAAGAAAAGCTCTTTTGTTGATTGTGTACATGCTTCTATTGTGGAACTCACACAAATAGCATTTAATCACACATAGCAATCATCGCCCGAAGGAAATGGGGGACATGATGCATTTGAACATGGCGCTTGGGGGCGGGGCCTCCTGCGCACTCACTCTTTCACCGACAGGGACACGGCTCGATGGCATGCTGGCTCTCTCGCGGCGCGGGGATCTCAACTGACCCTGACGTTTCCTCCCAGGCTCTTACCACTGCTGGTTTCGACCGAAACGAGCATCCGGTTTAGAGCGGGGTGCCACGGCGGGCTATTTAGCTAGTCTTAGAGCCTGACGAGGTGCATAAGAGCAGAACCCCGCAGATGAAGGCTGGAGTGAGCGACGGGGCATCACGTGGCTCATTGCCTTGGCGCGCTTTCCGCGTCTCTGAGAAAAGCTCCATGACTTCATCAAAGAGGCCGGAGGGAGCAACTGGAATGTTTAGGAGCATCCTACGGTCCGCATCTTCCAGGACAGCTAGGGTAAGCCATAGGTGCCTGTAAGGACGACCATGAGCCCCATGAAATGGCTGAGCAGAGCGATAGTAGCCATCAGCGCAAGGTCAGTTGCCGCGCGCAGATCCCTGATGACGTCAGCGCTACTGTGCCGCCGTCTGCCTGAAACACCTTGAGTATTGCCCTGGAATGAAGAGCAGAACCTGCCTTCCCTCAGAAGTATAGGCTTTGTTCGTCTAAGGGCCGTGAACTGCACGGTTTGGAAGGCAGGCTGTGGTCCAAACCAAATGCAGAGGGAGACGGGCACAGGTGTGCGGTAATGGTCTCCTCGATGGGGGGAGGGTTTCCGCCCCGTCCTCGTGCGTGAATATGGCCTGCGTAGCAGAGTGGGTGCGCGCTGATTGGGGTGCAGCCCACGACTTCACCACAAACTCTTGCATGCCTCAATGCCGTCTGGTAGCAGCTCGACTGGAGGAGCCACGAGTCCAGTTACCTTTCACAGGCTTGTCAGGTGTGCTGTAAGTGAGACCCAGCTCCGTGACGGCCTTTCCAAAGACCCTGATGAGCTCCTCCTGGAGGTCTGCAAGGCCCTCTTGGTTGGGGCGGTCTTTTTTCCAAACCTTTTCCTATGTCGAAAGCAACATGGAATCCTTTTCCTCGCCAGTTCCAAAGAGGATGAAGTTCGCGGGGCTGAAGCTATCGTCCACCACGCCTTCGGGTGGGGGAGGGCCCACCAGCGGCTCGCTGGCGGCAGTGGGCCTCATTCCCACTGTTTTCCGAGCCACTCTGGCTCTGAGGGCTCGCACTGGCAGCTCGGCACAGTGGGTGCACGTGTGGTCCGTGTGAGAAACCCAGGCAGGTCACACAGAACTGGTGAAGGTCCGACTCTAGCATTAGCAGCCATCGGATGCGGAGAGGAAAAACAGGGTGAGTAGTCCTCTATTGCAACTTCCACGATGACTTAGATAAGACTTCTAGCGTGAAGAAAGAGATTCTGACGTAATTTTCTGCTGGTGTTAACCAATAAGATTTCAGTGTAAGTGGAGAAGGGAAGAGTTCCCATATACGTTTTAGCTGACGTAATGTTGAGTTACCGCCTCGAGAGGGAACCCTTCTTCAATAGATACAGTCGGCATCTAGTCATAGCTGGGGGCGTGGCGAGGGCAGAGTCGGCGTGGGGGAAAACACTGCAAGCATTACTAGACTAGACCAGACTAGAACCCACAACCCTTCGATTGGGAATCCAACCCTCTAACCATTAGGCCACGATGTGTATCTGAATGGCAAAATTCACATATTGAGCACTCATTCCCAGAGACACGTAGAACAATTGTAGTCTCTTTTAACTTTAATATTCATATACACTAGTCCATATCGACATTTGATTCATTTTACAGCTCAAATATAGATCTATTCATTAAAAAATTGCCAAATCCCGTGACGTTCTGCTTTAAACAGCAAGCTCTATTTTTGACTGGATTCCGCGATTCAATCGTGTCGCAAACACAGACGGGGTGAATTTATGTTTATGTTTAAGTTTATGTTCGACACTAGGCTAATGTTACATAGTTTTTCTTAAGGTAGAATGATAAGGCTAAATGCATTCCACTTTCTGAGACAACCTTACAGTTTTGATAACGTTAATAATGAACACGATGTTAATATGGCCTGCCTGCCAACTGCACACACACACATGCTTAGTCTTGGGATTCCACATCTTCCCTTGATCATCCTCACAACTTATTGCTTGTAGCCATTTTGTAATCCTTTCCGGCTCTGTGTGTTTATTAGGAAGGATGTAGAACTTCAATTCATAATTTGTTAGTTTATTGGAGGTACAGAAAACGACACAGCAATGGCATGATTGGCGTGATTGTCCCATTTATTTCAATTGTCGCCAAGGCAATGTTTTCCCCCACGGGCTAAATTCACATCACGTGACGGGGGCGTTCCCAGACCAACCGTCTGTATCTATGTGTGCTTCAAGATTATAAATTAGATTTACCCTTCCAAAGAATTTTTAAGGTTAAAATTTAATTTTGATGCACATAATTGTGTTTTTTTGTGAAACAAGTATTGAAACTTTAGAGCATGTTTTTTTTTTTTTTTTGGTGTGATTCAGTTCACTTCTGTTGGAGTGAGATGAAAAACTTGTTATGTTCCAAAGATGTAGAATTACAACCATTCAATGTGAAGGTAGTTAGGTTTGGTATTTTTTATGAAAACAAAGATTTTGAATTTGTTCTCAATTCTCTGATATGTTTTGGGAGGTTTTTTATTCACAAATGCAGATGGTTTAAATCGAAACCCAACTTTATTCATTGGTGTAAGGCGCTAAAACTTTTATATAAATCCTTAAAATTTGTTAAGAATAAAAAAGCCCTTAAGCTGTCCTCTATGTTGGAATTATATAATTTAATTTAAAAGCCCATTTTGTAGTATTGTTTTCTTGTTTTTTTTTTTATGTTTGTTTATTGTTATAAGTTTGGTTATGCTCAACCAAATCTGAATAATTGTGGTTGTAATGTAATGTAAAAAAAAAAAAAAAAAAAAAAAAAAACACTTCACCGTTCTGGTCTTTCTTCCTCTCGTCGCTTCGCTCCAGTCCAGCGGGAGGCGCTAAACACACACGTTTGTTTGAAAACATCATTACACCTCATAGGAAGAAGTTCAGTTTCAACGCTCTCTGTTGTTGTTATGTCGGTGTGCTGCCTTAATACAAACTGTTAGACATGTTTCTAAGAGACAAAAAATACAGATTTTGAATCAGTTCAGTAAATACCTATAACATCCTCACATCCGTGAGTTTTGAAGCGAGCAGGAATATCTGGAGGAGTTTATCATCTGAACTGAGATCTGCTGCTGTGAAAATTATGTTTATTAAAGAAGAGAGAGAAGAGAACACGAGTGAACCATTAACCTGGAGAACAAAACAAGAGGAACAAGAAACATGGAGAATAAAACACGAGGAACCAGAAGCCTGGAGAATAAAACAAGAAGAACCAGAAACATGCAGAATAAAACAAGAGGAACCAGAAACCTGGAGAATAAAACAAGAGGAACCAGAAACCTGGAGAATAAAAAAAGAGGAATCAGAAGCCTGGAGAATAAAAAAAGAGGAATCAGAAACCTGGAGATTAAAACAAGAAGAACAAGGAGGTTGGTGTTTTCTTATTTATTTTACTTTTTTATTATTATTTTGTTGTTCTTCATTCATCTTTAATGACTGTGGTAACGTTACATTAGGCTTACAAAGTTTTACTTATCGGGTGTTTTGGGGCCCTGGAGAATTTCTGTGGAGACATTTGTGGGTGTTTTTATATAAAGTCTAGGTGTAGACTGCTGCACTCAAGACTTACCCATGGGTTTTTATTAAAGGGGGGGTGAAATGCTCGTTTTCACTCAATATCCTGTTAATCTTGAGTACCTATAGAGTAGTACTACATCCTTCATAACTCCAAAAAGTCTTTATTTTTATTATATTTCTAAGAGAAAGATAGTCTGTACCGATTTTTCCCGGAAAAACACGAGCGCCTAGAGGCGTGACGTGTGGGCGGAGCTAAAGAATCACGAGCGCCAGTAGGCTTTTGAGTTGAGAGCATGTGGAAGCTGTGACACAGATCCAGAGGCTGAAATTTAACAAGAGCAGCATCAGCAAAGGGGGTATGCTATGTGGTATGTACTGAAACTGTATATATTTGCTTAGCGGTTTTGGAAATTGACTAAGTTCCACTTTATGTCGTCTTTTTTTTTCTTTTTTTTTTTAGCTGTACATGTGGAAAGTGCAGTTTGATGACAACATCGCATGTTGTTTACTTGATGTGCTTATCCGCTGATAGCTAAGTTAACAACACAGAGATATTTGAAGCAGTTTTACTCACCGCCTGCGGTTCCAACACACGATCGTGACCCTTTTTCGTTGGGACTGCATCATCCTTAAGAAATAAATGATGTGCAATCCGAAATGCAGGGAACAAACAAAAACACTTGCACAACTCCGTTGATGCTCTGTAAAAATAAACTCCATCCACTGGTCCCTTAATGCTGTCTCTCTTTTGGTAATCTGTGCAGGGTTGTCTTGCCCTGGCAACCAAAAACACATGTCTTTTGTGACTTTTCGCGACGCTCTGGCTCTGATCAGGCTGTGCTCAGCCTCTCAGTGCTTTGCTATACGGGAGCGCGCGCTCTTCCGGCAGACGCGCCCTTAGGAGCCATATAAGGAAATTCCGCTCCATCTAACGTCACACAGAGCCATACTTGAAAAAAACTTTCCGAAACTTGTGACAAACCGGAAGAGGTTTTTTTGGAACAAAAATACTCCTTCAAACGTACAACTTAATTTTTTTAACTTTGTCCATGTTTAGCATGGGAATCCAACTCTTTAACAGTGTAAAAAACTCAGTATGCATGAAATAGCATTTCACCCCCCCCCTTTAATAGGCGAAGTTCCTCCTTTATGTCTTTCATATAAATTTCCTTTGACTATTTTGTAACATTCAATGTAATAGGGCTTGGGTTTCGTGATGTCATTACTTGGCGTGGCCGCCACATTGGTAGCCTCCTTTACTGCTACTCGGGCTACTGCGCAGTGTTTAGACATACTCCCTCTCATCCGTGTGTCTTAATTTGATTAATTAAAAATCTATTTCAACCATGGTAAACCATTGCTGTATTGTGGGGTGTAATAGCACAACATATAATCGCCATGGGGAAAATTAAATGAGAATGGATTAACTTTACACCACTTTCCTGCTTGGAGGCGCGACCACGGAGATCTGAATATTCATTTATATAGCTTAAGTCAACATTGAAAGTATGGGAAATTTCTTGGGTTACTCATCCAAAATACGGGAAATTTCAACATTCATCTTTTTGTTGCTATCCCTCTGCTGACATAAAAAATTGGAACTACAAAACTGCTGCATTAACTAACGTTAAGCGATTTGTGAAGCTTGGTCTAACGTGACTTTAGTTACAGATTGGCGTGAAATTATGCTCTCACAAGAACCACGCTATCTTAAAAAGCCCAACATTACTCTAAGGTTGCTTTCAAGTAAGCAAAATGATGCTTTGAAAACAGCTGTTTCGCTGGAAGGGCAAGGAGTAGCAACAGGACAACAACACGGAGACTTGACAGGTCTGATGGAGGGGCTAACGGGATATTTTACAGGAAAATACCCATCCATTTGTGAACTGTACATAAGTATTCAATGACTTGTAGCTTTCGGAACTATTCTGAAGTGTAGGCGCTCACAAAACAAACAAGGTTGCCGAAGATATCTATTTTGCGAAAATGCGGCAACAAGTCTCCGTCTGTACTCCACTATTTGTTGGAAATTTCATATGAATCCAAACCGTTAATAGTGTCGATTTTGTCCACATACCGGTCCCTGGCATCCATATTTAGCGTATCCCTATAAATCCCACAACATTTTCGCGATTTTAACATCTTTTTTTCTTTCTCTATGAGACTAGCAACATGGCCGCCAAGCCCCAGAATGCAACTTGGCGCCAAAGCCCTATTGAACCACGTCTTGTGCAGTATGAATAAAGGGGGATAAATTAAAGTGCTTGCAGTATCCTTTAATAAAATATAAACAATATACAAACAATAAAAGCATAATCTAAAAAAACATGTCTTGTGCATTATAAAGAATATAATACAGTTGGTTTGATACATTTATCTCAAACTGTGTCAGTTTAATTGAAGTGAGGATATTATATAAAACTGTTGATTCAATAATTTACATAAAAACAACAAAGGCATCATCTGAAAAACAATGCCTTGTGCATTATACTGAATAATATTCTGTATATTTTACAGTTGGTTTGATCAAACGATGTTGTCCTTTAATGTATTTATATTAATGCATAAAAAGTTGTACAATAAAACGGTAATTAAAAAAACTGAACTTAGTGCAATAACGGATGTTTTTATGAATATTTTATTATTGGTTTTACATTATAATGTCACGTAGTTAAATCGTTTATTTAATTTAAATGGTTCATTGTTAATTTTCCCCCTAGAAATTAAGCCTTGTGCAACGTAAAGGGCATGGATTTATAACTTTACCGCCGTCGAAAACCACTACACAAGCACTGCACCAACTGCATAAAACACCTCTAAAATTAGTTAAAATGAGTGCTGTCTGTCACTGTCTGTAATCAGTTCAGTGAATGACTGTATGCTCATTCTTTATAAAGTAGCAACAATGTCATTTGTAAAGTAGCCTACAGTCTTAGTCATATTAGTATTTTCACCCCAAAAAAGGGTTTTAAGCCAGTTATTTATATATTTTGCTGTAGTATGCCAGTAGGAAATATCAGATTATATTTCCAAATATTCATTTTGCCATTAATTTTAATAATAATGTAGTAAGATTGTTGAATGCACATGCAGTCTGACAACAGACAGCCTAAGACTATGACTTTTGGACAGTAGTGTGTACTGTATACAGTACGTATAATTAGATTAAGTATATTTCAATAAGTGTAATAAAAGTACCGTATTTTTCTGACTATAGGTCGCACCTGAGTATAAGTCGCATCAGTCCAAAAATACGTCATGATGAGGAAAAAAACGTATTTAAGTTGCACTGGACTATAAGTTGCATTTATTTAGAACCAAGAACCAAGAGAAAACATTACCGTCTACAGCCACGAGAGGCCGCTCTATGCTGCCTAGTGTAGACTAAAGGAGCACTGAGCAGCATAGAGCACCCTCTCGTAGCTGGAGACGGTAATGTTTTCTATTGGTTCATTTCTCTTGGTTAATTTCTCTCGGTTCTTGTCAAATTAATTTTCACAAATAAGTCGTACCTGACTATAAGTCGCAGGACCAGCCAAATTATGAAAAAAAGTGCGACTTATAGTCCGGAAAATATGGTATATGTGGTTCATATGTGTTAAGGGCTAGATTTTCGCTGGAGGAAACGGCTGTGGTGTGATGAATGGTGAATAGAGATTGCTCCCTCTTTTGTAAACTGTATTTATGACAAAGAACTGCACAGATACAGATACTCTAACAATCTATCGATAAACACACACCTTGTGTCCTCTGTTTGTGTTTGAGTCCGCTCGCGCTGCTCTGCCGCAATCTGCTGATAAAAGAGTGCTGAAAGACGAGGAGACAGGTCTGCTGCTGTTTTCATATAACATTTAAGCGGTCTGACTCTGAGGCGATCATGAATTTGTGTACAGTTTATGAAGCCCTGCTAAAAAAGCATAGCATTGCCCATGCTTCGTGTGTACATTTAAGAAAATCAGGACAAATATTTAAATCGATCTCTCAGGCATTTAGTAGGCACCGAAATGAGGCACCGAAATTTGCTCGCTGATTCGGTTCGGTGCATACCGGTTCCATAGGTACTGGTGCCATATTGGTACCGGGTTTCGGTACCCAACCCTATGAATCTTGTATGATTTTTTTTTTTTTTTTTTAGTTTTTTTTTTTTTTTAGTTTTTCAGAATCATTAGAGTATCGCCCAATAAAATATTGCGATACTCCCATGTGTTTATATTCTTACACCCCTATACCACTGTGTTTTTTACATTTCAGGATGAGGTTCACAGAAACGGAGATAGCAAGTGCATTTTGTTTATTTTCTTTACTTAACAAAAGATATACTGCTTGTAACTAATGGCGCTAGAATTTGTTTATTTCAATCATAGGTCTAAATATTTTTATTTTGATCTGTTTTAAATGGCATTAAAATGAGCAAAAAAAATATTTACAGCGTTTGTAGTTTTAAGTTTCTTAACGTTTGTTTTATTTAGCAGTATTTACATGATTTCTGAAATTAATAGTAAAATGTGTCTTATACATGCATCCTATGTATTTTTTTCCGGATCTGGTGTAACTTAGTCCTATATTGTGCTGTATGATTAAACAAATGTATTATTAAAAAAGGGGACCATTAAAAAAAAAAATAATGCAGTCACTCAAAACAATCATATTATGTTCATTATACTCCCACCCACAATAATTTTAACCCTTAAAATCTGGAGCAATTCCGTGGGTGTCCTTGAAAAATCACAAATTAAAAAAATGTTGAATTCTAGTGCTAGTGGACAGGCATCCATATACAGCAGAGACTGGTGTGAAATGAGGAACTGTCCTGTCATCACAACATCTCTCTGTCTTCACCAATTGCCCTGAAACACAAATTTTATATAAATAATTATTATAAATAGTGCTGGGCGGTAAACCAGTTCATACTGAAAACCGGTGTAAATTTTCGATTCCGGCCTGTTTTTGAACAGTTACTTCTAAAATAGCTTGTCTCAAGCTGCAGCGATACATTTCATTCATTTTGTGCTGTTTTTGCACTCTCATCTGAGTGAACGCTTCCGGTATTTGAGTCCGCGCTTCTACAGCAAATGTGTCCTGTGCATTCATATACGCTGAATACTGCCAAAGATTATGAATTAATAAACTCAAATTAACGAGTTCAGTTAAAGCTCTCTATTTAACTCGTTTTAGAGTTGATAACGAGTTTTGAAGTCAGCAAAAAGCAGCGTCATACACAGGATAAACATGAGCGATCATGTTTACATTAACCCTTATGTCATCACTGTCCCTTCAGAAAACACGTGCACATCCCTAGTCCTCCTCTCATATTATTATATGTAGCTGTTGTTGTCATGCTTAAATATAATAATTCATTTGAAATAACCCAATAAATTATTATTGTTTGGGATTTAAGACAAGCCTGCGGCTGTTCTAAATTTAAGAAGTTATTTACAATGATTTTTAAGAAGATTCTTTTCAAGAATTTGAATTCTTCTTAGGTTTTGTCTTAAGAACAATCTTAAGAAAAAAGATAAGAACATTCTTAAGAAGAATTTTTTGGGGAATACAAAATATTCTGATCTTTTTTTCTTAAGTTAGAAAAAACAGCCATCTGCTGTTAAAATCTTTTTTTCTTAAGTTAGAAAAAACAGCCATCTGCTGTTAAAATCTTTTTTTCTTAAGTTAGAAAAAACAGCCATCTGCTGTTAAAATCTAAGTTCAGAATCGATTCCAGAGAAATTGCAAAAAAAAAAACAAAAAAAAAAACATGTTTGTTGGGTCTAAATGCAGGTGTGTAAAATATCAGTGCAAGATTTGCGTGGCGTGTTTGATGTTGAGTGCAATGTGCAGCATTTATTAGGGGCCATGCCCAAAAGGTGCAAGGAACCTATTGTTTTCGTTCCCGATCTTATTATTAGGGGCCAAGCACAGAAGGTGCGAGGCACCTATTGAAATCATTGGTGTTCTTCTTCTTCCGCAGTCTATGGCAGCCCATATAACCGTTTGCGGGAAAGTTGTGAACTTTGGCACACTGATAGAGGACAGTCTCAACATTAACCAAGCAAATTTGAAGTCTCTAACTCCAACTCTCTAGCGCAAAATTAATTTTCAATTTTCATTATTAAATAATTAATTTCGCTAATTTCCATTGTTCGAAATAACTACTTTTTCGAACTCGTCCTAGACGGTTAATCCGATTTTCACAAAAGTTGGCTCACATCATCTTCACACCACGACCGCAAAAAGTTAAGGTATTCAATTTTAGACGTCTGACAGTTCTCAAATGACACATAAATGGATTCTACAAAAAGCACGCAAAAATGCATGTGAGACAAACTTTGTATGTGTCAATGTCACCTCACACTGACCATGCCACATCAATTTGGTAACAGCGCCACCTATTGATCAAGAATAATAAACCATTTATTAACCATTAATAATTACATTTATAAAAATGCTAATAACTTTTTATTGCATCAGCCTATTGCAAATAAATGGACTCAAAATATTCCCTGGTTTATGCCGACAAAATAGATACCAAATATACCAGAGTAAGCTGAACTTCCTTTCCACCATTTTGATTTATGTTGAAAACCTATTTTTTTTATCTCCTCATCAACCGTTAGTCAAATTTTAACCAAAATCGAGTCACATGATCTTCAGACTGTCCTGACAAAATGTTATGTATTTTGTGTCGATAGCCAAAACCATTTTTGCATACCACAGGGATGAATCTGAGGCATTATGCCAAAATGACACTTGAGGCTGTATCTCTGCAATGCTTTGGCATATTGACAACAGACTTTAGCCCCTTTCACACTGCACGTCGGACCCGCAATATTCCCGTAACATTGCCGGGTCGCCTTCTGTGTGAAAGCAACCACGTCCCGGAATTGATTACCGAATCGAACCCGGGTCGGGGACATAGTAACATTGCGGTAATCGATCCGGAACGAGCGCTGTGTGAACAAAAGCCAGATCTAATTCCGTATCGAAGTGATCGTGCGACTCTTTTACCGGCTGTTTTGAAGGAAGCTGACTCAGAGATCATTTGCTTGCTTCAGTTAAAGTATAACGTGCCAAGCGTTGTCGACTCGTGCATTACACGTCACGCGCTGATGTCACGTGTCATTACGGGATCTTCAAGGGTTGTGTGTGAAAGCACGCACATTTACCGGGTCATCACTGGCAGTGTGAAAGTGCCAAATCTAGCGACCAGGGAACAATTACAGGAACACTTTACCCCTGTATTTGCCGGAATGGCAGTGTGAAAGGGGCTTTTGTGAGTGCCATTGTCACCTAACACAGAACACACCAAAATGATTTGATTACAGCATCCCCTGTTGTTTAAAAGTGGTAAGCCATTTAATCATATGACTAGTGGTTGTATTTATGATTTTTCAGCCATTTCAATTACAATCATCGTAAAATTGCTGTAATTGCTCATTGTTGAATTTGGTGTGATCCTCCATGCCATGCTTAGCTCCTCAACTTTCTGCTTGGCCCCGTAATTGCTGCTTGCAGCTATATTTCTTATTTGTTTTATCTTCATTACAATTCTGGTTGGTTTTATTTTGAATAATTGCATGTAAAGAATAATTTACGTTGTAATGCAAATGCAAAATGTGAATTAATATTCATATTCAGTGTTTGTGCAAAAACTATTAATGCGCATTAATGACAGGGAGGCGCCCTCTTGATCACATTTTTAGTGTATAAACAATACGACGAGTCCTATCTAAACCTGCTCAGCAAGTTTGAAACCCTCATAAGACACTGTCCATATGAAAGACCAAGAGATTGACACCTTTATCTCGACCCCCACAAGCTATACATAACTACCCCCCCCCCCCCCCAAAAAAAACAGACCCCTTCAGCTGAATTGAATTCGGTCTGCTATTTTGACTGTGAGGAACCGTGTGTTTTCATGTTACTGGGCTGAAATGTACCTGCACTCACATCAGCCTTATGCTGTGTTCACACCAAATGCGAATAGAGCGTCTGGCGCGAATGATTTCAATGTTGAGCCAATGCAAAGGCGCGTTTACGCGCGTCTGGAGGTCTTGCTGCGCGAATGGGGCGTTAAGCGCGGCGCGGAAGACGCGAATTTGCCTAATTCGCGTGTCTAGTTCGCGCGAATGACGCGAATTGACGCGCGAATTGCGCGAAACGCGCGTTAAGCGCGAATGGTGCTTTTTGTGCATTTAGCGTTTGACGCGAATTCGCGTCTGCCGCCCGAGTTGAAAAATTTGAACTTTGGCGTCAATTCGCGCTGCGTTAACCAATCAGGAGCCTGCTAGGAGTCACTCATTCAACAGTATGTTCCTGCAGCCTCGGGTTGTGCAGGAATACCCTTCTCCACTCATTCAACAAGGAGGAACGACTGATGTTGTCAGTGAGGAGTCAACCGGAGCTATATGACAAAAGTTCATATTTCTATAGAGACCGGAATAAAAAGGACCTATGTGTATATATATAAAACATATTAATAGATAAATTGAATAAAGGCCAAAGAAACGTTTCATTTTACCCCAAACGAATTATATTTTATCTTGAACCACTAAAGAGACATCAGAGCCAGCGGCAAATGTCAGAAAATCTAGCCGAGGAAAGGCTACTCTCGGCGGATACATGATGACGGAGCTCCCGCTGATCGCATATGGAGCTCATCTCTGAGATCGGCGAAACACATTTTTTAAATAGACGCTGTCATTATAAATAAACCGCATATTTGAGTTTAAAACAACTACATTCTCGCCTGAAATACTTTTAAAACTACATTTCATGACACAATAACAGTAATATTTTGAAAATTATCCGAATAAAAATGGCGGTTGAAAATGCTCCGTGAACTCAGCTGGCAGAAACCCCCCCCATGACGCGAATTCGCGTCTGTTGTGAAGTTAATTTCACGCGCGAATGAAGCGAATTACTCGCGCGAATGAAGCGAATGATCTCAAAATGGTCAAGCGGCAAACTAGGCGCGGTAGACGCGAATTTGACGCTCTATTCGCGTTTGGTGTGAACACAGCATTACTCTTTGTATTCATTATTATTCACAGCCCATATTATTATTTTCACAAGACCATAATAATAGAAAAAAAAGATCAATTGATAATTAATCATTATGTTTATGAAAATCATTGTTATCTGTAAACCTAGCGTTTGAAGAAGGCTTTAAGACCAAGCGGAATCCTCTGTTGGCTGCTCCCACTTCACAGCGAGCGTGACTCGTGCTAACTGTCCTAACATTTAGCAAGGCAGGAAAACATTCAGTCTGCCTGAAGGATGATGTATTTCATTGTAAGTTAAATCTGTTAAATAGAGTGAGAGAGAGAGAGAGAGAGAGAGGAAGAAAAAAGCTCTAGTGTAGGCTATTCTTAAACTTGGATCTCATTAGATTAAAGTACAAATTCAAAAATTTAAAATTCATTGAAAATTATGCATTTTATTAAAATAATATTTTAGTTCAAAACTTTGAGTTCCATTGTTTAAAAAAAAAGTTTCATAGACTTTCAGTTGTTATGCTTTCAAATTCCATGCCATTTGCAATTTTACAGTATTTTCACCTCCAAAACACTTTAAAGTCACAATTCTATAATGATTTACGTAGGCCGATGGCATTTTTTAATGACATTATTATATTTTATATATATATATATATATAAGAATAAATAACATTATTAATTCATAGAAATAATTGAAGCAATTAAAACCTTTTTTTAAAACTTTCAATAGAATTTCAATTCTATTAAACAGACTTTTAAAATCTTAAGTAGTTTATTAGTTAAAAAGTGTAAAATGTCCCAGTGCATGTTAAATAGCCTAAATTAATTTATGTTAACAATATAATTAGAACTAACAATATAATTCGATTTTCTTTTTGAATGAACAATTTGTGTATGAAATGGGACAGCAACCTTTATATCAAACATTTTTAAATCGTCCACAGCTGAGCATCGCAGGAGGCGGATCTGCGCAGAGCGCCCGAAGTGAATCTGATTCACAAAATTATTATCAGATGCAATGAAAGCATCTGCCGAAATGAAAAAAAAAAAAAACCTGGATAGCTTATACATCTGTAAAACGTCTGCTAAAGATCTGGGAATCATCTGCTGTGTACTCTGATAAACGTCTCCGAAGCAGTTTTACATGCATTCTAATAAATATCTATTTGACATCTGACAGGAAAAATCTTAGAGACGTACTTCAGAAGAACAAGCACTCTTAAAAATACATCTTGCACAATACAGACATAAAATGTAAATCTCCGAGATGTACATGTGCAATTAAGTTTGGTAGACCTATATGCTTGCATAGTTGTTTGTATCCAAACATTTTCACACATTTGTGATCATTTTATTATTTAGCCTACTGTTGATTTTCGGTAATAGTGCAAAAAAATTAACTGACCCCGCTATTTTTGGGTTAATAATTCAAAACAGAAAACTAGAATGTAGATTGTTAACTGTATTTATTTACAGAGCGGACCATCAGCGTGCGCTTTCGGAAGTATAAATTGAAGAAGTCTGTGTCCGATGGCCGTTCAGTGGATCGGATCATTCATGCGGAAAATATAACACAGGCTTTACAATCGCAACTTCTTTGTGCTGTTACTCCTTTCAAGCTGAATTTCACAAAATTGGTCAGCTCCCGACAGAATCAGGTGTTTTATTTATGGGGAGTAGAATTATTTATTTATTTCAATGAATGTAATAGATTAGATATCATAATATTCAGACTATAAAATTATACATCAGGTTGGTTTGTATTGGTGACGTAATATGTAAATGATATGCATGCGGCCCGCGAGACTTGCACTTGGACCATAGTGCGGCCTGCTGGAAAAAAAGGTTGAGAAGTTGGTTTTACTGACCAAGATAAACCCCAGGCTGCTGACTTCAACACTCTGCTCACCTCATTTGATCTCAAGCGAGTGTCTACTACAGGGACTCACAAATCAAGCAACCAACTGGACCTCATCTACACAAGTTGTTGCTCCGTGGACAGCTCTTTAGTTGTTCCACTGCACACCTCAGACCACTTCCTCATTACTGCTAACCTAGCACTTACTCCTGAAGCGACACACACTCCAACGCAGGTCACCTTTCAGTGGAACCTACGCTCACTCTCTCCATCTTGCCTTTTTTTTGTGGTTTCATCCTCACTTCCTTCACTCTCTCAGTTTTCAGCTCTGGACACGAACGGTCCTAAGGACACTCTTTGCTCCACTCTAACCTCTTCCTTGGACAAATTTTGTCTGCTGTCGTCTAGACCAGCATGCACCACCCCATCTGCCCCCTGGCTGTCCGAGGTTCTCTGTGAACATCGCTCTAAACTCAGGGCTGCTGAGAGTAAATGGCATAAATCAAGAAACTCTACCGACCTTGGTGTGTATCAGTCTCTCCTCTCTTCCTTCTCTGCAAATGTCTTCATAGCTAAAACATCCTACTACCACAACAAAATTAACAATTTTGTGATGCTCGGACACTCTTTAAAACTTTTTCTTCTCTTCTTAATCCGTCTCCACCTCCTTCGACTCTTACAGCTGACGACTTTGCAGTTTTCTTCACAAATAAGACAAGAACCATCAATTCTCCACAACGTAGACTGAGGACAACTTCACAATGACCAATGCTCTCTCCTCTCCACTCTCAGAGATGGATGTTTCCAAACTCATCCTGTCCAGTCATCCTACTACTTGTCCACTTGATCCGATCCCCACTCACCTCTTTCAAGCGATCTCTTCTTCAGTTATGCCTTCACTTACTCACATTATCAACTCCTCTCTTCACTCTGGAACATTTCCCTCAGCATTTAGGCAGGCTCGGGTAAGCCCACTGCTTAAGAAACCATCTCAAAGTCTACCGCTTCTAGAAAACTACAGACCGGTATCCCTTCTTCCATTCATTGCAAAGAAACTTGAGCGAGCTGTGTTCAACCAGCTCTCTATGTTCCTTGTACAGAACAACCTCCTGGACAGCAAACAATCTGGCTTCAATCTGGTTAAAATTAAATGTCAGCGAAACCCTAACAATACACATTTTTTACAATAGTACTCTCGTTATAAAGTTAGCCTATATGACAGTAGTTATTAATGTTCTGTATTTCTCTTTTGAGCTGCGTGCACTGAAGATGACCAGTAGAGTGAGCATTTGATAGCAGGTTTTTGATCAATGGGATTACACTCATAATTGAATGTAGAATACGATATTAGGACTAATATGCTTGCTATCTGCAAAAGGAGCCCGAATGCAAATGAATGTGTCTGTGCGGCTCTGAATGTGAACTCCTTTTATGGATGCGTTCTTCACAAAACAATGTGCAGAAACATGGCAGCTAAACTCTAAAAATACACTGTGTTTTATTATAATGGTGTTCTCATTATAATAGTATGGGTGTGACATTCCAGTCATATTTATTAATAATAATTTTGTTTGACCCGCTCGTGAAATCATGTGAAATCAGACATTTGAGCGCTCATGTATAGACATAATGGCATAATCAATAACACCCTGCAAATTATTTAAATTAATATACAATTATTTTATAATAAACTTAAAAAAAATTATATTATTATAATAAAAAATGCTATTATTATTATTATTTTAATCTAAACTTTCAGAATTTACAAACTGAAAATTGGCCAGCTTTTATTTTGGCGGGTTGCCAGCAAGTAAGTACATGGATTTCCGGGTTTAGCGCTGCCGTCTGTAGAGCGTCAGTGAATGAAATGTCACAGTTTTGAATTGTGCTTTGACAACGGTAGCGGATAGCCTAGATTTATGTTTTCAGTTTGAAAAAAATCTTGTACAGTAAAGTTTGTAGATCTAAAATGGGAATTGCGCATTAACAGCAGTATGCAAACGTGCCCTCTGAACTTATTTACACAGCACATTTCTTATTTTGGTCATGCGAACCTGCATGCTGCGGTGGTATTACCCATTCTGGTTGTCTACCTACTGTATATAAATGTGTATATAAAATATATACATTTTACTAGGGCTGTGACGGTGATAAAGTGATGCTTAAAAATTTTTACCCAGTTTCCCTATTAAATTAGTAAAAGTAATTAAATCTGAAGCAAAAAATGTAAATTGTATATTTTCAGCTTTTAACAATATACCAAAAATAAATAATTTTACTTTTATTTCAGAGTACATTGAAGAAAAAGAGGAAAATGAAGAATCAAATCATCAAGAGAAGCAACATGCATGTGATCAATGCGGTAAAATGTTTTTATGGGCTTCACTTCTGAAGGAACACTTGAAAGTTCATGCAAAGAAGAAGCCACATTCATGTAATTTGTGTGGTAAGAGTTTTTTGCATCTACAAAGTTTGAAAGTACATCAGAAAATACATACTGGTGTGAGAGAGTACATGTGCTTTGAGTGTGAAAAGACTTTTAGTTCAGTGAGTAGTTTAAAACTGCACGAGAGGATTCACACTGGAGAGAAACCTTACAAGTGTTCACACTGTGACAAGAGATTCAGTCAATCATCAAGTCTGAAAACACATGAGAGGATCCACACTGGAGAGAAACCTTATAAGTGTTCAGACTGTGACAAGAGATTCAGTCGGTTAACACATCTGAAAACACATGAGAGGATTCACACTGGAGAGAAACCTTATAAGTGTTCACATTGTGACAAGAGATTCAGTCGGTTAACAAATCTGAAAAAACATGAGAGTATTCACACGGGAGAGAAACCTTATAAGTGTTCACACTGTGACAAGAGATTCAGTGATTCGACACATCTGAAAACACATGATAGGATCCACACTGGAGAGAAACCTTACAAGTGTTCACACTGTGACAAGAGATTCAGTGATTCGACAAATCTGAAAACACATGAGAGGATCCACACTAGAGAGAAACCTTACAAGTGTTCACACTGTGACAAGAGATTCAGTGATTCGACAAATCTGAAAACACATGAGAGGATCCACACTAGAGAGAAACCTTACAAGTGTTCACACTGTGTCAAGAGATTCAGTGATTCGACACATCTGAAAACACATGAGAGGATCCACACTGGAGAGAAACCTTATAAGTGTTCACACTGTGACAAGAGATTCTGTGATTCGACACATCTGAAAACACATGAGAGGATCCACACTGGAGAGAAACCTTACAAGTGTTCACACTGTGACTGGAGATGCAGTCGTTCAGGAAATCTGAAAACACATGAGAGAATTCACACTGGAGAGAAACCTTACAAGTGTTCACACTGTGACATGCAATTCATTCAGTCAACAGAGCTGAAAACACATGAGAGGATCCACACTGGAGAGAAACCTTACAAGTGTTCACACTGTGACAAGAGATGCAATAGTATAGGAAATCTGAAAAGACATGAGAGGATTCACACTGGAGAGAAACCTTACAAGTGTTCACACTGTGACAAGAAATTCAGTGTTACATCGAGTCTGAAAAGACATGAGAGGATCCACACTGGATAGAAAGCACATCAACGCAATGGACAAGGGAAGTGTTCCATTAAAGCTGCGGTAGGTAACTTTTGACGCTCTAGCGGTTAATAAACAGAACTGCTAGCGTCTTGCGGAAGAACATCGTAGCCGGAACTACTTCTCTCTGTTTATGTCTATAAAGAGTCACATAGGTACTGGGTTACTCCGCCGCGGTGCCCCCGAAGCAATCTAAAATAGTCTGAATATAAACACTTATTATAGGTGCACCCTAGTGATTCAGGACAAGCTAAAAACTCGGTTTGGAAAATGGATTCATGGTGTACTCGTTTATTATATACATCTTTCTACATTTTGAACACAAACAAAGTTACGAACCGCAGCTCTGATTGGTTGTTTCTTACCGGGAGCTGATGAATTTCTGCAAATGGCAATAGGACCACTGGGAGGCGCCAGAGGAGCTTGATTTTTTCACAGATTATCTGTCTCATATTCTACTGTCAGGACATAATGACAGGTTTAACAAATATGTAAAAAATATATTTTTACAAAAGTTACCTACTGCAGCTTTAAGTCATCGGTTATACACAGTCATACAAAAACAATCACAGTAAGGCCCCGTACACGCGGAGACACATTTAGTTGTATATGTAAATATTTTGTATGGAATATGTGTTTCGTCCAGACGGATCCAGCATTTTGGGAGAGTGAATTCACATTTTTTGTAAAACCGGGTCCCAGAGTGGATAAATCTGATATATGCCAATCCATATATTTTGTTAAACAATGATGTCATCAACCCACTTCTCTACTATAGTCAGACACCGCTACGTCATGTAACACCAACAACAATGGAGGACTACATGTTTGTGTTCATGCTGCAGAAGCTACTGAGCCTATTAGCTTGACTAAACTTACTAGTTGCACGATATTGGGGAAAAAAACTCACATTGCGATAATTTTTCTCTGCAATGTATATTGCAATATAGAAAAAAAATCACCAGATGATTTGAACAGCTCTATTTGGGAAAAAAAAAATTATGATTGGGGTGATTTTGTAGGTGAATAAATCGGCTAAGAAAATTAAAACAGATAAATATGATTGAAAAATGGATCGTAAAAATGAAATAAAAAAGTGCTTTATATTCTTCAGTCCAACTGTTACTGTCTGTTACGTTAAGTCTAATACATTACTGCTGCGTTACATTGCTGACAGAATGCAGTGTTTATAATCTAGAGATTGTAAAGAGTATGTAGCTGTTGGGAACTCAGAAACGAAGACCAGGAGACTCTTGGGTAATCTTCAGCAGGATTCTTTATTGAGAACGCTCTGCGTGGCGCTGCAGTCATCAACAGTCTAAATTGTCCTTAAGACATTGTAGATTATATACATTCAAGTGGGAGGGATCCATACAGTAGAGGTGGAGACCATTTTAACAAAGCATGCAAATGCAATCAGGAAAGTACCAGACACTGGCATCTTCCCAGCCTTGATCTTATCAGCATAACAGTGTCATTTAAATACAGAGGTGCCTGACAGTACTCTGATACCTGCACATTATCATAGAGACAAAAGGCACAGCTGTGCCTTGAGCTTCAAGGAAGAACACAAAGACAACAGGTTAATGTCTCAGACACTTGATTTTCCTGATTTGAGCTTCTTGGATGTCAACTTTATTACCCCAAAAAGTCTACTATTATATTGGAACCTAGACTTAACATTTTCTAAATTTCTAATCCCACAGTAGCACATGCACTGTCACGTCAAGTGCCAGTGGATTACAGACCTGATGCAACAGAGAGCGTCACGGGACAAGACTTGTGTGTGTGCAGGTTGCAGGAAAATAAAAAAAGAAGTATCTAAACATAAAAAATCTAAAACAAATAAACTGTTATTCATCTATTGCACAAAAGTAAAATGAACTCGTATAAGCACAAAGTAAATGAGAAAATTCTGCATAGATATTAAATTTGTGCATGTCCGCTTATTTTAGACATGTGTTTACATGTTTCTGTTTATTCCATACATCAAGATATTCACATCCAGTCTTTTCTAGTTGTTAAATAAACTTCCCGACTACAAACATGTCAAGTTTCAAAGCTCTCAGAGCTTGTGTGATTGATCTGCATTAGTTTATATGCCTTAACTCCCATACGGACAGACTATATTTTAGTCCTTTATTGGTTTTGGGGTGTATAACAATATCTGTTAATTTAACAATCTTAGCAGTAAAATATTTTTTGCCAAGAATCCATTTCATATATGGGAGACCTTAGAGATGAGGAAAAACATTGTTGGGTTTAGTTCTACCTCCGGTAGGGGTATCTCGAAAACTAAAGCACTTTTTGACCATTTGTCACTAGCCTTTACAGTGTCTACACCATATGCCAGCGGCGCAACAAAATGCAATACAACCCATTATAATCAGTGATGCTGTTTACAGTAAATGTGGCGCGACGTGACAAATCGCAGAGAGTATATCAGTTCAAGCAAACGCACAAAACCTGATTCATATTTATAAATCCAGCAGCACATTAACCTTTAGTAATCCTTGGTGTATTTTATAGTTTTTTAATGAAGATAAAAGCAACTTTGTCCGAACCATGGCATGGATTTTTCATGAGGTTTTGAGACTGACCTACTTTCCATTGCAAGAATTTCTCAGTGTGGTTCAATAAAGTAATTCTGAGTCTGATTCTGATATTTAAACAGACAGTGTTTATGATGCTAGGTTAGTTTATTTTTTTAATATTTTTCATTAATCTTCCATGCATCACTTTTATTATGCAATTAGAGGCTACTTTTTATGTCTTTATCTTGATGCATGGTTTTATTTAAAGGGGGGGGGGGGGGGGGGTGAAATGCTCGTTTTCACTCAATATCCTGTTAATCTTGAGTACCTATAGAGTAGTACTGCATCCTTCATAACCCCAAAAAGTCTTTAGTTTTATTATATTCATAAGAGAAAGATAGTCTGTACCGATTTTTCCCGGAAAAACACGAGCGTCTGTAGGCGTGACGTGTGGGCGGAGCTAAAGAATCACGAGCGCCAGTAAGCTTTTGCATTGATAGCGTTTGGAAGCTGTGACATTACGTGAGGACAAAACCAACCAAAACAAACCATGGCTAACAGTCAGATTCAGTGTATATTTATGATCCAGAATCAGATACAGAGGCTGAAATTTAACAAGAGCAGCATCAGCAACGACATCTCTGTGTGGTATGTATTGAAACTGTATATTTTTGCTTAGCGGTTTTGGAAAATGACTAAGTTCCACTTTCCCGTCTTTTTTTTTTTTTCGTTTGGATTGCATCATCCTTAAGAAATAAACTATGTGCGAATCTGTCGTCAAACTGGGCCTTGTTTGTTAAACAAGGTCCCTTAATGCTGTTTCTCTTTTGGTAATCTGTGCAGGGTTGTCTTGCCCTGGCAACCAAAAACACACTCCTTTTGTGACATTTTGCGACGCTCTCGCTCTGATCAGTGTGCTCAGCCTCTCAGTGCTTTTTTGAAACTTTGTCCATGTTTAGCATGGGAATCTAACTCTTTAACAGTGTAAAAAAAACTCAGTATGCATGAAATAGCATTTCACCCCCCCCCCCCCCCCCCTTTAAAAAGGAGCTTTACACACAACCAGAGCTAATGATAATGACACTGTATTGTCATACATTTATCTAGTCTTGATTTGGGTTTTTACAGTGGTTTTAAAAGGGTTGTAAATCCAGTTCAAGTAAATATTAGCACGCGATAGTCAATTTTTGTCAGGTAATTTCACAACAACAAAAATGTGGCTAGTAAAATTGCTGTGTGGCTTGTAACTTGGCTACATTGGCTAGTGAGCAAAAAAGTTAATGTAAAGCCCTGGGCCCGTATTAATAAAGATTCTAAGAATCCTCTCAGAAAACTCTTAATTTAGCTTAAAAACTTTTACGTAGGAGTCTTAGCTTAAGAGCAATTAGGGAACGATCTGAGAGCGACTCTTGAGTAAGGTAAAGACAAAAACTTTCATCTTAGTGAGGAGGTGGGGTTGACCCCGTTGCTATGTATGACACAATCTTTTGAAGACTGTGATTGGTTGGTTGTCCAAGAAGGGAAAAAAAGTTCTTTTAATTCTAATTCTCACTTTGAATTTACATGAGTCATTTTTCCTATTTGACCGTTGACTCTCTCTCTCTCACACACACACACACACACACACTATATGTGTGTATATAAATCCTTTTTTTTTTATTTACCATGCTTTTAATTTCCTATAAGGTATTAGATTGGCTTAGAATGATAAAATTGTTCCACTCTGTCCAATTACAGTGATTGCTGTCCTATTTAAGTGGTGGTTTGAATGTTGGTTTTAATGTATCAAACATGGAATCAAAACTAAGAATGCGAGAAAGCCAAACAGTGTTTACTGTTAGCCCAGTTAGTGGATGAACACAGGGCCATTCTTAAAGGAATATTCGGGCCGGGTGTCACAGCACGGGACAAGAAGCAGACATGGGAGCGTATAGCACAAACTATTAACGTTCATTCCCCTTGCTTGTGCACACATATAAGCTTGCTATATTCATAAATGCAGTTTTTTGAGCCTGCAAGGTGGGAATGTCCAGTGGAAACGAAATGAATTGCGACACATAAAGATGTTCTGAAAGTGTTGTAATTGTTTGTGTGATCACTCTGCTTACAGAAGGTTGTGACCAAATCATCACTATTGCATTGTTGCATTTTCCCAGTTGCCAAATATCGTAATGCAGTGATTACTTTAATTTCTGTCGCTATGGCATTTCTGCGCTGTGTTGGAGATGTTAGCACGTCTCTAATGAGATCAGTCACAAACATGATCCCTGCACGATCTAATCTACAGCTTCTTATTAACTCACTGTCATCCATTGTCTGCAACACATTTCTTCTGCCTCTTCGTCTTTCTACCATTTTATCCTCTGCTAAAGAAACTCTTAAAAGCCTCTTAAAAGTCCTCGTCCGTGCTCCTAACAAGTTTGACCTTAAGATGCTTTCTGAATTACTTTTTTCTTTACTATGATTTTTTCTTTAATTTTAAGAGTAAACGTCCACATTTCTAAGAATTTTCTTAGAATTTAGTCACTAGGAGCTACTTTTTGCATTAAGAATCTTTATGAATATGGGCCCTGATAGTTAGACTTATAAAACTCGCAGGAAGCTCATAAGAAACACAATTATATAATTTATAACATGAAACAAAATTATATACATCAAAGACAATTGTGAAATTGTTCTTTGAGGAGTAACTACATATTTGTGTTGATCTGAATCTCACAGTTGAATTTGCTAGTTTTGAAGATTAACTTTATTATAAAAACCTTTGGATAATGTATATTTTAATCTTTCATCTTTGTATCTTTGACTTACAGACTATGTTGACATGATTTAATGTTCAAAAAACATTATTTTTAAAATACTGTACATTATTGTAGGTACTCTATGCCCCGCCTCTTTCAAACGCTTAATTTTCTACAAAGTCCCTCCTTCCAACAAGCCCAGTCTGCTCCATGCAACAAGCCCAGTCTGCTTTGCAACTGAGCAAGTGCAATGTGATTGGCCGAACACCGCAAGCCCACCGCCCCTTTCCATAATGGCAAGCTTCCTCTTTCAAAATAAATGTAATGACAGTTAATAATGTCTTTAGTTTTACGATCAGTTCAAGCCCGAAAGAGGACCAGAGTGGGGTGACAGACACAGTGTTGAAGCTCATATGTGTTTGCAGTACACAAGCCATAGACGGATAAGACAGCTGACTCAACTGTTTGACTCTCTCTCTCTCTCTCTCTCTCACACACACACACACACAGTGCGACACAGTTGAACAGTCAATAGCAAATACTTAAACTAATGACAAAACATACTTACAGTAGCTGATTCAGAAGCATTTCGACACAGCATTCAACTTACGGTAATCTACACAGAATCGGACTGAGCCGTCCGTTTTCTGAACTAAAACGATCGGGCTCGCCCAGTTACTATTAGATTCTTCTATTACCCCCATGTCAAGCATAGTGCCTAATTCAGCCTGAACTACTTTTTTCTTGTGCTCAGGTAAACGATACGGCCGGCTACGAACTACCACGCCTGGCCCGGTATCGATATGGTGCTGAATCAGGTTAGTACGGCCCGGTAGGGGCGAGAAGACGTCGGCAAACTCTGCCTGCAATTTCGTTAAATCAGTGAGTTGGGACGGCGAGAGGTGATCTCCACCTGGAGCCAGGGCGAGGGATTGTGGTTTGATATTCGCCTCTGGCCCGAGATCATCCTCTCCGCAATCACCGTTGCCAACATCACTGATTCCGCCTCATTCCATTTTTTAAGGAGATTGATGTGGTAGATCTGACCGGACCCGATCCTATCGGACCGTATTACCTCATAATTGAGATCTCAGACCTGTCGTGCGAGCTCAAACGGTCCCTGCCACTTAGCCATTAATTTGGAGCTTGACGTTGGGAGTAATACAAGTACTTTCTCTCCCGGTGCAAATTTGTGTAACCTAGTTCCCCTGTTATACAGCTGGCGGTCCTGGGCTTGTAACAAATTCTCCATTGATAGCCGCCCCAATGTGTGGAGTTTTGTTCTCAAGTCCAGCACATACTGAATTTCGTTTTTGCCCTGAGATGGTCCATCCTCCCAAGTTTCTCTCAGTACGTCGAGCACTCCCCGGGGCTGGCGTCCATAGAGAAGCTCGAAGGGGGAATACCCCGTGGAGGCTTGCGGGACCTCTCGCACAGCGAATAACAAGGGCTCTAGCCACCTATCCCAATTTTTGGCATCTTCGTGAACGAACTTACATATCATGGATTTAAGTGTGCGATTAAATCATTTGAAAAGGCCATCGGTTTGTGGGTGATAGACGCTAGTTCGAATCGATTTAATGGCCAACAATCCGTACAGTTCGCGTAGTGTACGTGACATAAATGCCGTGCCCTGATCGGTGAGGATTTCTTTTGGGTCCCCCACCCGGGAGATAAGACGAAACAGGGCATCCGCAACACTTTTAGCGGAAATGTTGCGGAGGGCCACCGCTTCAGGGTATTGCGTTGCATAATCAACTATGACTAATGCAAAGCGATGTCCTCGTGCCGATCATTCTAATGGCCCGATGAGGTCCATACCAATTCTCTCGAAGGGGACCTGCATTAAGGGAAGAGGGCGCAAAGGTACTTTGGGGGCGGTCGGTGGGTTTACCAACTGACATTCCGGACAAGACGCGCACCACCTACGCACGTTGTCATGAAAGCCAGGCCAAAAGAAATGGGCCATGAGGCGATTTAGTGTTGTGGCCTGTCCCAAATGGCCCGTCATAGGATTAGAATGAGCAGCCTGGAAAAAAATTTCCCTGCGGCCCTTTGGAATTAACAACTGGGTCTTTTAAAATGGCAAAATACGGATAGGAGAGCGGGAGGGCAGGTTGGAGAGACTGGCCATCGATGGCGCGGACCTGTTGAAACGCATGCTTTAGTGACTCATCTTGAGACTGCTCCAGAGAAAAGTCATCGTCAGATTTCGTTCGTTTCCCCTGAAGCAGACCCCCGCGGCCCTGGCTCAGTTTGTCCGACCTGTACCCGGGTGGTCTCCTTCCGTGCCTTATTTCCCCAAGAGGCATCCGCACATAACGACCCCAATAACACCGTAAAAACTGGCCAATTCGTTCCCAAAATTATCTGATGCCGGAGGTGGGGACTAACCGCCACCTCTACACTATGCTTTGTGTCCCCGGAATTTAATGCTAATTGGGACAACCGGATACTCCACCACATCCCCATGTCCGCAAGCGGCGTGGCGGCCGGACTTTGCATGGTGGCGGCGACGGTCCTACTTCCTCCCGGGTTTCAGCACCAGTGTAGCAAAGTTCGTGGGATGGAAGGAAGAGGACAAAGGGGTCGGCTGGACTGCTGACAGATTTATTATAAACAAAAAGAACTAAAAAGTACAAACACCCAAACAGTGACTCTTATTCTGACACTTCAACACTACTTCCGTTTCACTCTTTCCGATTTCTGTTTCCGGCTCACGACAGCAGTCCGTCTGTCTCTTGCTTGCTTCCGTCTCTCCTGGCATTTTATACTCTCTCCACGCCAATTACTAGAACAAGAAACAGGTGATGATAATTTTTGCCCAAACCACTCACTTACCGCTGTTCTCCTGATTCTCTCTCCCGCTGCAGACTTCGCTAAACCACGCCCCGCCTGCCACAATTGGTATGGGCGATAACCGTGATATTCAAAGGAACAATTATCGATATGTGTTAATTTTGTTTGTGATGATATACCGGTAATAGCGATAATCACAATATTTAAAAAATAACAGTTCTCTCATGATGACACCACACCACATGTAAATATTCCAGCTTCACTACCTGTTTGAGCTCCCAGGTGGCAGTATTGTGCCTTAACACTGACACCTGTCATAAAAGAAGATGACGCAGGACTCGCAGCCACTGTGAGGAGAAATTGTGTTCATCAGAGTAAGTTGCCATTCATTTAGGTTCATGAAACGTTCATCCATAAAATGCTTTGCTGTTCTATTGTAAGTAATCTGAAAGATTCCTAAATTCATCTACTTACAGATGGAAACACAAAACATCTCCCTGACTGCTTCGACACTAACTGCGGTTAGTGAAACCACGCCTTGTTTCTTTGCTTAAGCATTTGGACGTCATTACACAAATATTTTCATATAGTAATATATCTCGCCCCCTTGGAATTATAAGGTTCTATCTGCATTCCAAGTAGTTTTGAGATATTGAAAAAGTTTTTGCATTCCATTCGACTGTGTAGATAGAACCTTATTGTTTTTTAAATAAAAATCCAATAATGTATACAACATAAAAAATCTATCATATTATGTAAATATGTAGTCACTGAATAACAATATGGGAATAACTCAATTTTGACAAAAATGTCAAATAGAACCTTATAATTCCAAGGGGACGGTCTACCATATTTTTCGGACTATAAGTCGCACCTCAGTATAAGTCGCATCAGTCCAAAAATACGTCATGATGAGGACAAAAATATATATAAGTCACACCGGACTATAAGTCGCATTTATTTAGAACCAAGAACCAAGAGAAAACATTACCGTCTACAGCCGTGAGAGGGCGCTCTATGTCTTTAGTGTATACTACAGAAGCTCTGAGCAGCATATTTGGTGCCTAAACTAATTTACCTAACATTGTTCGGGAGTCAGACACACTCTTGCAGTTTAAATCTAGATTAAAGACCCATCTCTTTAATCTGGTTTACACATAACATACTAATATCCTTTTAATATCCAAATCCGTTAAAGGATTTTTAGGCTGCATTAATTAGGTAAACCGGAACCGGAAACACTTCCCATAACACTATATGTACTTGCTTCATCATTAGAAGAATGGCATCTACGCTAATATTTGTCTGTTTCTCTCTTGTTCCGAGGTCACCGTAGCCACCAGATCCAGTCTGTATCCAGATCAGAGGGTCACTGCAGTCGCCCGGATCCAGTATGTATCCAGACCAGATGGTGGATCAGCACCTAGAAAGGACCTCTACAGCCCTGAAAGACAGCAGAGACCAGGACAACTAGAGCCCCGGATACAGATCCCCTGTAAAGACCTTGTCTCAGATGACCACCAGGACAAGACCACAGGAAACAGATGATTCTTCTGCACAATCTGACTTTGCTGCAGCCTGGAATTAAACTACTGGTTTCGTCTGGTCAGAGGAGAACTGGCCCCCCAACTGAGCCTGGTTTCTCCCAAGGTTTTTTTTCTCCATTCTTTCATCGATGGAGTTTCGGTTCCTTGCCGCTGTCGCCTCTGGCTTGCTTAGTTGGGCACACTTCATTTACAGCGATATCGTTGACTTGATTGCAAATAAATGCACAGACACTGTTTAAACTGAACAGAGATGACATCACTGCATTCAATGATGACCTGCCATAAAATGTCATTTTACATTATTGACACACTGTTTTCCTAATGAATGTTGTTCAGTTGCTTTGACGCAATGTATTTTGTTTAAAGCGCTATATAAATAAAGGTGACTTTATTTGGCATAGTGATGTAGAGATGTGGGGGTGTGTTTGAATGAGCCTCTTTGGGGGTATGGTAGAGTCTTAACTTTTATAAAGAATTTATTTTTGGATTTTAGACTTTAGTCTTTGCAACTTTACAGATCTTCTTCATGCACCAAGAGCTTGTAACACTCCAAAAAAGAAAGGAAAAATGTAAATGTTAGAATGGAAACATTAAATGACCGACAGCTGTTATCCAGTGATATTTTTTCAAATATGGCCACTTTGACAGTGAGAGAAAGATGTGTAAATTGTCTGCATTTGGAATGGAATGTCCGCCCACTGCATGCCATAAGACTGAGATGGAGAATGCATTACTCTTGTGAAGCAGATGCATGCAATTGACGGGGACTACAAACTATCTACTACAAACTCATCTAACATACATTTTGTTGAAAAAAAGTGTCCCTTATTATTTGCTGCACCATCTATATCATTCAACCGCTGTAATTAATTAGGGCAAAGAAATAAACATTTTACTTCTATTCAGCTAACAGCAAGAATGCAGAGACTCCTAAAAGGGGGGCAGAACCTGCACCAGCACCACTGACAGATGAAAAGGAGATGGTCACAATACCAATATTAAAATTTACCAGGTTTTGATATATTCACATTGAGCAATCTGAGTAAAAAAGTGACCATTTATAGTATTGCATGTTGGCCATTACATTGATATGCACAGTCTTGTTTATAAAAAATTACAATTTAAATGGAGTGAGTTCTGTAGAGATTTAGTGACTAGATATAGTATTGCACAATTGACATATGTGTATTATTGCACATGTATTACTGCACCATTTCAACTGACATTATTAAGTGCAAGTTCTGATAAATAAAGGGTACGGACAGTGGTATTGCAGATTGACATACTGCATATTGTACAATATTGTATAATGCATGTTGTATAGCAACAGTATAGACAGAAAACATTTAAATGAAATAAGTGACTGTAGTTAAAAGAATAACGTGGTTGTAATAGTACTTGGCATTTGTGCATTTATGATTTTAAAGTACTGATAGCAACTGGAAAGAAACTGTTCTGTAAGTGAGTTGATTTTGCTCTTAAGGATCTGTCCCACCTGCCTGAGGGCAGAAGATTAAACGGGTGGTGTCCTGGATGGGATGTGTCCTTGATGATGTTTTTGACTCTTGAGAGATAATGGAAGTGAGCAATGTTTTCTACTCCTTTTATCATTCATATGAATGAATGATGCATTTATATAGTGCTTTATTGTATATTGTTGTACACCCAAAACACTTTCCAATCATGTAGGGCAGGCGTAACCAACCCTGCTCCTGGCGATCGACTGTCCTGCAAAGTTCAGCTCCAACCCTAATCAAAACATACCTGAAGCAACTAATTAAGGTCTTCAGACTCACTTAAAAATTAAAGGCAGGTGTGTTTGATTAGGGTTGGAGTTAAACTTTGCAGGACAGTCGATCGACAGGAGCAGGGTTGGCTACCCCTGATGTAGGGGGTCTCTCCTGAAACCAGTGTGCAGTATCCACTTGGTTGATGCGAAAGCAGCCACAGGACAACGGCGCCAGGTGGAGTTGTCCCTGGTGCTCTTGCTATGTCCTCCGGTATGTTGTGTGTCCACTGAAAATCAATTGTAACATTTAGCTTGGACTAAAATCCGTACTCATTGAGGTTCTTAGGCAATGTATGCATTAGCCGCATTTCCACTGTCAAGCTTAAACCGGGGATGCTAGTGTGTTTCCACTGTCACTTCCGGGGCTTGATTGTGCCTCACTGGGGCACAAGGGTTTTTTGGCCCGACGAAAACCTTGGGCCACAGCAGGCCAGCTGGGGCTAGAGGAGGGGTTCTGTACAAAGGCAGAGTTTCTCAGCGTCTGGAGAGCGTCAGCACCGCGGATCATTTCAGATCAGAAAGTTAAAAGCTTCAACACCAGCATTAAAGCATTTTTAAAATAAGTTGAGTTCAAAAATCACTCTTACTCAGCAGCGAGTGTTTGAAATAACTTGATCCGATATGGATTATAATCAATAAACAAGGCAGAAATATTTATAAACAACGTAAAAGTCTGTACACGCTACAATAACGTTAACATGGTAAATATGACCGCTTGAAGAAATCAGATGTCAGCTTTTTAGTCTCTATCACAATCGTGAATTTGTTTATTAACATATATTATCTGTCACAAGTCTCGTCGAGAGATTAGCTTGAAATAGAGATATTATCTTTTATTCTTAATGTGACATATAGGCTACTGCTACAAATAAACAGAAAGACTGAATAAGCAGGCTATTTTCATAAGCGTTAAAAATAAATAAAATAGAAATACATTTATTTCTGTGTGATTAATTTTGAGTCTTGATAAATTAAATCATTATGACCAATGTATCACTTATTCTATAGTAAAACATTGATGCTTTTGAATTAAAATATTTAACAAAGCATGCAAACAAACGGCCACTTTTATCATGTTCGTTTTGGGATCGCGCTAGTTCCAGTGACTTATTTCTTAGTTTTCTGATAACTTCTCTTTGTTAGTGAAACGATGAGGTTGCATGACTTTGTTCCTGAGAGGCATGTAAAGGGCGTGTATTAGTGACGCGCAGCGGAGCATCTGGCTAGACTGTGGAAACCCAGGAGAGCTAAGAGTCGCTGCATCCGCCATTGTAAACAAGAATAAGTATTGGTTTTGTATTTTTAGGAAATAAAGATAACCACTATAAATATGAATAATTTGTATTTATTTAACAGCTGTGATGGTAGTTATGGCATATATCTTGCACTACCCTTCCATCTGGCATCCTTCCGTTCAGTAATCCATTTCATTTTAGGAAGGTGCGATGGTGAGAATATGTGTGTCATCAATGCATCCAACCACACTGGAAATCCTAAAGGAAATTCTAAATATCATATTACTTCAAGAGTTTGCAGCAAGATGTTAACAAATGAATGTCATTTTAAAGTGGTACAGCTTAAATATATATGCAAAATTAAATAGAATTCACTTCCGCTGTAAATTTAACTTCAAATGAATTAATGCAGCCTCTTCATCTACAGGATCCCTTGTAAAAATGTATTATCTATCATATTTACAGTGTCTGCATGATGAAAAGGAAAGTGGTTTCTGAGAAAAATAATCTGTTTCCATTTGCATTTAGATTATTTTTCTTATCCATCTGGCAGATAATTTTACTTATTTACCCCAGGAAACAAGACTACATATCATATTTTATATAGGAACTGCATCTTGATTTAAGATTTTTTTTCGTACTTAAAATAATGCAACAATGTCATCAATAAAAGCATTTTGCAGCATTAATGAATGAATGAGGTATTTAAACAACACTCCACTTTAAAAAAGTGGAGGACACCAAAAGAAACTCTGGTTTCACCAAAGAAAATGTCACAGGTCGGAGCGGACCACAGATGTCGTGAGTCACGCCCCTTCCTAGTTTCCACCTCGAGGAGGTCCCAAGAACACCCCAATGTTCACTTCCACATACTGACAATCGAAATTGGGCTCTACCAGTACCCAGCCTTCAGGCCCGTGATCTAGTTGGGGGAACCTTACCCATATTATGGCCTCACTTAGGGCCGGTACGGACAGTGCATAGCGGCAAGCTACTCGACCAGTCTCTTCCCGGTCCCTCCAGACCCTGGTCATCTGGCGACAATCAGCCACAACACGTTCCCATTGTTGTCGTTCTGCAGGCGGTATTTTCTGAATGGGCTTGGCCCGAAATATTTCCTCCCAACACTCCGAGAGGACGTTCATACCTAGGAGGGCTCTATGAGTTCCCAAGCAGTGGTCTTGGACGATGATCACTCCTTTCAGGGGCACGACAATTCCGTGAATTTCCAAGTCCGCTAGTCTGTAGCCAATATAGGGGATGTCTAACCCATTTGCTCCCTTCAGGGTGAGCCAGGGGGCCTCTGTTCCTTGCACGTTCTGTTTCCCAAACAGCTCTTGTGACAGACTCTCAGAAAATAGGGGGACTTGCGATCCAGTGTCAACGACACATTGTACCTTGATGCCACACACTTGGACCTCCACCACAGGGCTACGCCCAATCATCTTGTCCTTCGAGTTAGCTTCTATAGATAGGTCGCCTTCCTGGGTCTCAGCCACCATCTGAATACACACGGTCTCGGGAGGCAGGCCTTACCTCTTGCCTTGAACCTTGAAGTGCCGAGTCGCAGTTCCTCCAAAAGGGTCTTAGATAACTCCGTCATTTGTTCACGGAAATCTTTGAGGAGTTCCAACTAACTTCAGGGCCTGTTTCCAGTCTGCTGCTTCTGGAACATCCGTTGCAGTGCCACTTATGGCCGCACACACATGGGGGTCTTTTACTTCGTCCTGATCGATCTCCAGAGCCACCGCCTCCTTCTTCAGGTCCTCGAATGTAAGCTCAGGGTCTCTTCGGAACTGCTCTCGGAGGCTCTGACGTACTGGGCCTTCTCTCAACCCCAGCAGAAATTGGTCTCTCAACAAGGTCTCTCCGTCCCCGAGACCATGATCTTGACGTCCTTGTAGCCTCGTAAACTGCTCTCGCAGTCGCAGTGCAAAAGCTCTGATGGATTGTCGGGGGCCTTGTTTACAGTTAAAAAACTATGCTCTAAGGACAGCTACTGGGGTGGTATGGCCATATTGTTCCGTCAAGAACTGGAAGACGGTTTGAGCGGTGGCTCGGATGGCTTCTGGGGCAGCCTGGACTTCCCGCCGTGCTTCCCCCTCTAGATAATTAAGAACAAATTGCAGCTGCTGTGCCGCACTCAACCCTTGAATCCCGGCCAAATATTCGATCTGAGCTTTCCATTCGGCTAATCGTACTTCAGACTCAGTTCCGCCGTATAACAAGTATAACAGGACTGGACACGGCAAGGACAGAGGGGCCGCTGGCTCTTCACTCGGGGCACAGGTAAGCCTGTAGAAAAGACAACTGGGGCTTCACTTGGGCATACAGGCGGTTGTACAACACAATATGCTGGTTTTAGCTTTGGGCATAGGGTAAGTACATCAAAGGTAACTGGGACTTCACTTGAGCATACAGGCGAGTGTACAACACAATATTCTGGCTTTAGCTTTGGGCATAAGGTAAGTACATCAAAGGTAACTGGGACTTCACTTGGGCATACAGGCGAGTGTACAACACAATATGCTGGCTTTAGCTTTGGGCATAAGGTAAGTCCATCATAGGTAACTGGGACTTCACTTGGGCATACAGGGAAACAGGAAGTGATGTAACTCACAGACCTTTGAGGAAATAGACGTCAGGCGTTCCTTTTCTGAGGCTTCAACCAACTGCTGATAGAGATGCGGATCGAAAGCTGCTGCTGCGTTGGGCCGAACACGGCCTCCGCTGATGTCACACACAGGTAAGTTGTTTCACCCGGGGTGTGCTACACTGGGTGGGTCGAACGCTTCCCTCTTCTTTCTTCCAACCGACAGGACAAGAGATCTAGACAGGACCGAACCTTTGAAGAACCCCACAGCAGGTAATAATGCACATACAGCTGATTTCCTCCTACAGCAGCCAACTCCTCACCGTTAATACTTCCCACTATATCCACACTGTTCTTACTTGAAATTATTTACCGTCACGTGGAGAAGAAGGGTCAGGATGTCATCGACGGCATATAATCGGAGATGTTTTCTTCGCCCGCCTCAGTACTCACTTTCCTTCGCAGGATTTCGTCGTCTGACCAAAGACTCGTCCTGGAAATCGTGGAGACACTGATGCAACGAATATTCAGATTTGAACGTCACCGCCACGACACCCCAACATCTTCTCTCGCTCACTGGTCCCGGCTCACCCACAATCCTCCTCCACGGTGGGGCCGCTCACATACTATGCCACAAACTCACAAAAAGGCTCACAGATAGTTCACTCTAGATGATTATGCTGCTGTACGATGGTTTAGGGTACTCACACCGTTACTAACACAAGGTCTCTTTTCCCTCTTCTTTCCAGCTCCTGGATACTTCTCCTGCTGCCACGTGACCTGTCGAAAGGGCCTCCTTCGGCGATACTTCCGGTGAGTCTTTCAGTTTTCAACCATACTCAGCCCTGTTTCTGTTTCTGCCAAACCCTTGTCTCCGTCTTCGCCCAGCCAACAATATCCTCCGCCTTCTTTCCGCTGCACTCACCCAAACACTCCAACTCACTCGCCGTATCGGCTAGAATAAAAAAAAAACTCCCCCTCTGCAGTTTCTGAGGCCCTCTTTATACTCCTCCTTCTCTTCACACTGCCCAATCCGCGATCGCCCCGCTCATCTATCCACCTGCGATCAATGAAACCCTGATTTCCTTTCCCGGAGTTCCCGGAAGTAACCGGTGTTTGAGGATTATGGTCCGGGCGGAACCAATCTCCGTCACTTTTAGTTCCGCCCTTACAAAATCACTCCGTGACAAAAACCTGCTACTGACCAAGTTAGGTTCACATAGTAAGTTACTATGGTAATTTACTGAGAAGTTTAGATTGGTCTTTTATTGGAACCAAATAATCTGAGTTTCCCTTTTCTGGCGTTAAACTCTTGAGTTTCAAACAAAACCTGCTTTATGGACTATCCAATTGATATGTCCACTTGAGAAGAGTGAAAAGTGCTCCTAAAAAGTATCTAAAAACATGACAAAAATGCTTTCAACAGGTAATATGCTTCCAGAGGAAGATGACAGCTGATGAATTTGTGTGTAACATGCTGATATGCTGTCATTAATAATAAAAATCTTGCAATGTGATTTTTCTGGATTTTTTTTTTTTTACATTTTGTCTCTTAATAGTTGAAGTTTACCTATGATGAAAATAACAGGCCTCTCTAATCTTTTAAAATGGGAGAACTTGCACAATTGGTGGCTGACTAAATACTTATTTTCCCCACTGTGTGTGTGTGTGTGTGTGTGTATGTGTATGTTTATATAAAATATGAGAGAGATAGAGAGATAGATAGATAGATAGATAGATAGATAGATAGATAGATAGATAGATAGATAGATAGTGTCACGGTCATTAGTTGGAGTGCCCATAATCTTCAATAGAGGGCACTCCACTCAAGGACTCATTCAAGAACTCCATTTCCCATCCTGCCTCATTCCTGGTACTAAGTGCACACAAACGCCTGCATCTGCACTCACACCTGCACCTCATTTCAGCTAATACACACACAATATGCAGCATACTCACTCCAACAGTTTCTTAAGTCTTGTTTAGCCTGTCTAACATTTCCAAGCGTTTCTGCCTGTGTTTGTCTTTCCCGTGTTTGATCTTTGGACTGTGTACTCCTACTCTGATTCTCTGCTGCCTGCCCCGATCTCTGCTTGTTTCTGGTTTCGACTCTGGTTATCCCTGACACACCTGAATTCTCCCTGTTTGACCATTCTTAAATAAAGCACTGCAATTGGATCTGAACAACTCCGACTCTTCTTCTTAACAGATAGATCGATATTGTGCAATGCAATCAATAAACATATTTCCATAATTGCTGAACTTTAAAAAAGAAAGTTGCTTTTAAGACATTTCAAATTGTGTTTGTATGGGTTTATTTGTGAGTGTGTTTAATATGAGTGGAAGCAAACAAGTGAGATTTTAATATGTCCAGGGAACATTATGATATGATGTTTAAAGTAGAAATATTCACATCATTAGGTTGAGGCTTTGGGCTTGAGGTTGCCATTTCCTGGGAATCCTGAGAGGCCACGGACAGGCTGTCTTCAGCTCTTCTGGAGGTAGACATAGGTCCTGCCCTTTTCCAACTAAAATTTAGAAGCATAGTACATAATACAATACATTTAAAGGGATAAGCATCTTACACTGCCCTGTGATTGATAATTTACATTTATAAACATTTAAAGAATATTTTTGAATGCCAATAGTCTTATGAGGATACACCTACTCTTTTGAGGTGAACTGGGAAGCTGAAGATGGATGGAATAACACCATCTTGGTGAGTAGATGGAGTAGTAATGTAATTTATACACAGATGTCTGTAATATTAATGTAAAATTTGCACATGATATCTCAGTAATACTAGCAGAAGTGGGAGGGGTAACTTGATTTGTGCTTTGCCATCATGCGTGTATAATTTGCTTCCTGATATAACATGTGCAAACGCAACAGCTATTATGTCCGGTGGAACAATTTATGTATTAACTTCAGATTGGATTGTGTTGGTAATAGGCACCAAACGTTACGTTACGTTACGAGTTTAGGAAGGGAGATACATAGCCTAGCTAACATTAGCTAGCTACAATTTCAGTACAGTACTATCAAAGATTCTTGCTCTTTCTCAATTGTCTGAATTTAAGGACAAAATACAATCAATGTTAAATCTTACTTGTGAAAAGTAATCCCCCGAGCCCTAATTGCAATGGTCCATCGATTAGAATAGGAAAATGCTGCACTGTGCTCTGGCATCTTAACTGCTGCTACACAACAAAACCATGAGTACGACCAGATTAAAATGTCGGCTGCAAATCTCAGTGCCAATGGCCAATAGGACATCTACCTATATGATGTCTATTGATAGAGTCACAACACAGGAATGCCCTTTAAAGTCTCACAGTGGTGCAGACAACCAGGTGTGACAACTCTGTGTGCAGCTGTTTGTTTTGTTCTTTTAACTTAGCACATGAAAAAGTTCAGTGTATTGCTATTGCTGAACTAAACTCTCGGTGGCAACAGATAATGCCTTTTAGGTGTTTCTTTCTGATACATGCTCCAAGTACCTTTTTACATTCTTCAGTTGACCATATTTTTTCTGGATGGATACCAGATTTCTATATCAAGTCCAATCTGACTGACTCTGTCACTACTGAGTCCATGTGCTCTCCTAACAATGATTTGAACTCACTCTTTCCCCATAAAGGAGTAGCTAGTCCACCTTTCTTACACTGTAAGCCCGGATAGGTTGAATTTACTTTAAAAAATTTGAGGAAACGGGTTGCCTTAAAAACTTTAAGTAATGGCTTATGAAAACTTGAGTGCATTTAACTTAAATGCATGAAAGGGTGGAATTATTATTTTAAGTTCAAAATACTGAATGCAAAGTTGATTTCACTTACAATCTCTTGTAATATCAATTGCCTTGTCACACGAACTCCACTTACTATTTTAAGTTTAAGTAACAAAACCTTTGTATTCATTGCATGTGCTAAACTAGAATGTTTAAAGATGATCCCTACTCTGGATGAGTTGAGCTGGGTATTTTCTTGACCAAGGCAGAGAATTCCCACTGGAGTTTCACTGTACGAGTCCTTGTCAGTCACATCCTATCATTGAAAGAAACGTTTTGACAAGGAGAGAACATAAACATGCCAGTTAGACAATGGTTTTTGTGCACCAAAAATAGCCTGTGACTGTTCATAATGAACAGCATTGTACAACATAAACCACACTGAAAGTAATTTATATTAACCCCTTACTAGTAACCCCCCTTTTTTGGCATGGAGACCGAAATTACATACCCAAAATAAAAAGGTTTCTGCTCATGATTCTTTCTGACTAGATACATAATCAACATATGTTCACAAAGCTGACACTTTAAAGTTTACTGTTCAGGAATCAGAATCACTCAGACTGTTATGATAATAGAGATATATAAGCTCAAACATAAAAACAAAAATAAAAATATTAAAAACATATGTTTTAAATGTATTTAAAAAAATGTTGATGTAGGAAATGAGTTTGAAAACACAGTGTAGCTAAGGCCACAAGTCTTCCAAGACTTCATAAAAAATTTCATAATCGAATCTGTAAAACTGTGAATTTTATGAAATATTTTCTAAGGCCATGTCATGTGTGTTTTTAGAGAAGGCTAATCAGATTGATTTATGGCCTTTGTCATCTCTGTAAGATCTCACATGTAAACTTTCCTGTGCTCTTTGTGTATGTTTCACTGTTGAAAACTGCCCGAATCATGATTGTATTGTTCTCACCAAACGGTTCTTTCACACCTCCGCCAAGTATGACACATTATCCGCATTATTCTTTTATCATTATTCTTTTGTTTTTATTCCACCTTTATTAGCCTTGATTGTGGTTTTTCAGGCTTTACAAAGCAACAAAGCAGCGATCTCACTTCAGTCTCTCTTTGCATTTAGCCCTTATTTATCAAAAGTCTTACTATAAAAATACAACAAAACATTTTCTTACGACCTTACGTGAATTATTGAGACAAAAATGCATTTTGAAGAAGAAAAGCACCTGCTATTAGTAGCATTGGTGCTAACGTTAGCATCAAGCTACATCTGACAATTTATGAAATTATTAGTACACTTTTACTCAAAACTCACTTTAAACCCCGATCGAGTGTTTATAATAACTTCCTTTAGCGATCAGGGGTGGAATTTGGTCGTTTACTGTTGTAAAAATATGTTATTTGTAGCCTTTTTCATCGCTGCACAAGTTAGCATTTCCGATGTACATTTTCGATTTTTTTTTATAAAAACGCCCCAGATCTCAAGAAATTCTCATACCAAGCTTTACTATCGTAATCGCGGGTTTATTATTCGGATATTTTGTGTGTACAGAGGTGTTTCAGTGTTGTTTTGGCCAGATAACTACCAGGAAGTGTGCAGGAAGCATATGACACGATGGGGCGGTGTCCAGATATTACACTCTCAGATTGACTTTTGGGAAGACCCAATCAGAGTCTGAGCCACACAGCACGAGCTGCCGGCACAGCAAACACATACACAGATCGCTGGGAGAGGCTGTTTATCATCAGATCGCGTAAATCCGTGGAAAATGAATAGAAATGACGATTCTGTCTGAAGAAATATGAAGTAAACATCAGTAAATATATCCATATATCTCCGCAGATATGCATCTTTGGTCTGTAAATCCTTATTGACGCTGTTCAGTGAGTCTATGTGAACACAAATAAACCGCTCTTGACGTGACTGAATATGAGGGAGTTGTGAATTTCTATTCAAAATGTGGCATAATACGGATTTATTATTTTGCACTCCTGACATAAATCACTAAATATCTGTCACTGCAACAATGTTTTATCAAAATATTGGTCAAATATCGAAGCTTGAGTCTTTAAACTTTCCATTGATGCACAGTTTGTCCAGATGAAGTAAGACAGTGATGTTTAATGTGCTTGAAAGTGAAACAATAATAAACTGGGGCCGTCAGCGATGTTTGCACGCAAAGGGGTTAAAAGGACGATACTGCATTTTTATAAAATGCCACATTCAGATCTGTACAGGTTGCAACACTTTGCCCAAAATATGTAGTTTACTCACTTTCAGTCACAGCCGTGCTGAATTTTTTTTCAATGGAGCAACCAGAACCTAAAAAGTGCAATCAGAACTCCCCATTTGAGTTTTAGACCCAAAAACATTTTCACAAGTTCCAACTGGTGACCGTAAAGTTCAATAACTAATTGGGCAATTGTAAAAGCATTCATAGAACTTTAGTTATTGGGAGCAATTTTCAACTTTTTCAATAGGACTGCGACTGAAAGTGGGTAAACTATCTTTGTTCGGCCATAAAATAGACTTAATGGAGACACTGATGCTATTCAAATAATTTTGAAAATGAATGACAGTGTTCATTAACAGCTAAAAAGGAGACAAAAGGAGCATGCACCTGCAAAATTTACAAAAACAAATTAACTTACAGAGCATGTCCTGAAGAAGGCAGAAGAATCATCTGCCAAGATGACAGGCAGTCCACGAAGACATAGGCACCTGATGTCTGTTGGCTCAGTGGTCTGCAAAATAGTGGACACAAGAGTTAAAACATATCTTGCTAAGGATACTCACATCAGGGTTTCCCATACATTCATTAATTTGTGGTGCCCCATGTGTGTGTGTCTGTGAGTCTTTTTGAATGTGTGTGTGTCTTTTTGAATGTGTGAGTGAGCGTGTCAGTAAGTTTGAGTGTGTGTGTGTGTGTGTGTGTGCGTGAGTTTGTGTGTGTCTACCTCCAGGTTGTTGTGTTTTGGTGTGAGTGTGTCCACCTCCATCTCCAGGTTTGTGTGTGTGTGTCCACCTCCATATCGGCGTGTGTATGTGTGTGTGTGAGTGAAATTTGCAACAAGAAGTCTGTAGAGCAGTCATAGAAAGTGTAGCAATGGCATAGCAAAAGGGTTAAATATGATATATTTAACCCTTTTGTTGTGCCTTAATCCCCAAACACCACCAATATAATCTAATTCTGTGGGAAACACTGCACATGTATTTATCAAATAAATTCCAGAAATTCATCACAATGAATTGTCAAAAAAAGAAAATTAGGTAATGAAGTGAGAAAAGGAGATGATTAAGGAAGGGAAATGAGATGGTAAGAATGAAAAAGACAGAAAGAAAAAGATAAAGAGCAGAGAAGAAAGAAAAGACAAATTGAGATGAACAGAGAAAGGAAAGATGTAGTAGACTAATGTAGTCAAACCAACCTTTGTCTGACGTAAAAGCTCAGCCAAAAGCTGGCCGGTAAGGCCTTTCTTCTTCCGAAAGAGGTCTATCAGCCTTGGAGAGAAACGGTCAAGTTCATCAAAGAAATTCTCTTGCAGACTTTTCCCCACCACTCTGGAGAACTCGTAATAAACCTGAAACAAAACATGTATTGCATATAAAGCTAAAAACAAGAATCTATGGACAAATTGTATTTAACATTACAGTGACACATACGTCTTTTTTAAACACTCGGCAGTAATACATACCTGGCTTTCTGTGAAAAGAGCTAGCCATCGATGTAACAACTGGCTGATGGCAGGTTTGTTTTGGACAACTTCTTTTCTCCGAAGCGCAAATGTCTCTTTCTTAACAAGGGACCCATTTGGCTTTGTCTTCATTTCATTGACCAAAACCTGGCGAGCTTCTTCCAGGCTGTGGTCATCCCTCCCCTCTGGATATTCAGGTAGGAAATTTAATTCTCCTTTCCTTGGCTTTTTTTCTTCCCTTTGTTAGAAGGGTCTGCATTTGCAGTGTACCTTCCACGTTTACCACCATTGACAGTGACATCAACTCGTCCAATCTGGCACATTTTGGTTCTGTAGTTTCCCCATCTTGAACTTGAGACTGTCCTTCCATCCATTCCAGCCGGAGGATGACCTTGATTAAGGAAGGGAAATGAGATGGTAAGAATGAAAAAGACAGAAAGAAAAAGAAAAAGAGCAGAGAAGAAAGAAAAGACAAATTGAGATGAAAAGAGAAAGGAAAGCGTCTCTTCTTAGCATCTCTTCTTTAACAGAAGAGATGCTAAGTTGTGCTCAAGCTGTTTTTCTAAATCATGAAGATCAGTCTCACTAGCTTCTACACTGACATCTTCTAAATCGTCCATATCATCAGCATGTGACATTTGGTCTTGTGCAGCATCAAGGTCATCGCTTACATTATCCAAACCAATGATTTCTGACTTTAAACTTTTCCATTTCTGGTCCTGGTGTACTTACCTCTTGTGTGCTTTGAAAGTGGAGTATATACTTGTTTCAAAGTTACAGTCTTTATACGGGCACCTGACTTTATGGTTTACTTTTAAGTGTGTAGTACGCAGGTGAGTAAAGTAGTCAGTCTGAGAACAAGACTCGGCAAACCCACATGACAGACAGCAAAATTTAACTGGTGCATCTGGTTGCTGCTGATCAGGAGTTTTGGTGTGAAGGCGAGATAAATGTACTTTTAGTGCATTGAGTGATTTAAATGTACATGGACATTCCTGATAATAAACAAGGAAAAGGCTGTGTTCTTGCATAACTTCCATGTTTTAGCCTATAATGTTGAAATAGCTGTGCTCTCTTTTCACAGTTAAGAGGGCAATACTTACACTTCCAAAGCATATTTTTCAGAGGTTGGTATTCAGTTTGTTGCTAATATCAGGATACTGGGTTCAAAGGAATCTCTTCCTATGACCTGCAACACAATAAAACAAAGAAAATAAGAGACAAGGGAACTTATATAAGCTACAGAAGTCTAATGCAACAATATACCTGTATTTTCAAAGTAGCTAACATTAAAGATATAATGTAATTATTAGGGGTGTAAAGTTATTGCTAATATACTCTGTCATAATCCGGTTGCAATTCACTTTCTATTAAGTGCTTGAAGGTAAAATAATCACTAATGCGAGACATATGTCATACATAAGACAATAATACAATGAACGGTCAAAGTCATTTACATTTAACGTTAATACTAGGAAAAAACAATCCAATGTGGTCGCTAACACTCTTCTTCTCACTGAGTGCGTGTCCCTCGCTCAGCGTGGATCGGGCTGTGTCACCAAGACGCTAAAGCTACAGGTGAAAAATGTCCAGTCGAACTGGTTACAACAACAGCTTTACACTGCTCACAAAAGCCCCTCCAGTAAGAAAAAAGTAACGTTGCCCTCCCTTCCCCGCCGCCATGAATGTGCGTGGTTTTCGCCCGCGGCGCCTCTTAGGCCGGCTGAGACGCTTGCGCCACGCATCCAGAGAGGCAGTTCAAAGCCGGGCAGCGCCCGCCAAGTCGCTACAGGTGGAAAATGTCCTGTTGAACTGGTTAAAACTGGTTAAAACGACAGTTTTCCAAGTTCACAAGCGCGTTAAGCGAGAAAGGCAATTTGGCTAGCTAACGTTAAGCCATCAAACAGGTGGTTACAGGTGATGTCCGTTGAACTTAATAAAACGTCTTACTCTAAAGTTACTCATAAAAAGCCCCTCCAGTGATAAAAGTGACTTACTTAGCTAGCTAAGTACCTTAACGGATGACAATGTTAATGTCCATCGACGTCAAACTGCTTCACTTGGACTTCTCACAAACAGCGCACCAAGTGAAAAAAAAACTTGTAACGTAACATTATCGTTAACTAGCAGGTGAAAATGGCTGCCGACCTAGATTAAGATAATGTCCTACTCACCAGCAAACCCCTTGTATCAACACACAAATACTGAAACATTAAGTTGAATAACTCCTCAGCAGCAACGTTAGTTAAATCAAAGTTACTTACCATCTCTGGCGAGTTTTAGCAGAAACTTAACTGTCCGCGGCGAGAAAGTGGTGTCTTCTCGGCAAAAAGCATAGACATGGCGGCAAAGTGACGGCGATCACGTTCCCATCGTGCATTGCATGACTAAAACTTGGGAATTTTAAGCTATTCCACTTAAAGTTATTTACAGGCTCAACTAGGTCTACAAATTAGTATTAGTGTCAAAGAATTACTCAACCTCGAGCCAATAGCCTTCGAGTATGAGATGTGACAGAGTATGTGATTTGTTGAATGTAGTAACGAATACGCCCTTCAATGAACGAGTTTCATATGAGTCTGAACTAGATCTAGAGATCTTATCGTTCGACAATGAAATGACTGAACTGGCTCACATGTCATTCGTAAACAAACTGAATGAACGGATACATGTCGTTCGTGAATGAAATGATCTGGCACATAGCTTATCTTGTTCGTGAACGAAATGAATTAGAGTAAACTGGGTTAGTCTGCCATTTAGCATGTCAATCTCGGAAAATGCAAAGCGCAGTTATAGGTACAGTACTGTGCACATACGCTCGTTTTGATATTTAGCAACTCCACGTTTAATCCATAGACAGTAAAAGAAAGGTTTAATCCCCAATTTATGGATGTGAATATAGAATATACAAACTGTCTGACCAAACAATTAAAATGCTAATTAGGCAAGAAAACTTGTGCTTTGTTCATCTGAACAACTCAATTAGACTTTATATATTGAATGCGATTATACACACATTTTAATAAAGCCAGATTAATTTTTGTAACAAGTGAATACGTTCGTTGACTTAAGACATAACACAGAATACACGCTTTTTTGCCATCTGCTGGCATATTTTGTGTAAAACGAAGAAATTATCACTGAACGAATCTGAACGAATCATTTTGGTGAACGAACTGAAAATTAACAAATCTCTAGAAAGAATCATAATTTCCACCACTAATTAGTGCTGCAACGACGCGTCGACGTCATTGATTATGTCAACTACAAAAATACATCGACGCGCCACACTGTTTACATCTCGCGTAATGGCATATTGGGAATGGAGAAAGTGGCTTTCTATCACAAAACAGAGACCACTGTTATCAAAAGTATTGGAAGACTTTAAACAGAGGACAAATAAAATTTGTCAAATTACCCAGCCGGCACATGACCGACCTTCAACGTTGAAATATGGTTGAAATAAGGTCAGTTGTGGTTTCAACGTTGAAACAACGTTGATTCAACGTTTAAAGCTGAATGGTTGAAAAACATCAAGCACATGACCAACTTTCAATGTTGAAATATGGTTGAAATAAGGTCAGTTGTGGTTTCAACGTTGATTCAACGTTTAAAGCTGAATGGTTGAAAAACATCCAGCACATGACCAACTTTCAATGTTGAAATATGGTTGAAATAAGGTCAGTTGTGGTTTCAACGTTGAAACAACGTTGATTCAACGTTTAAAGATGAACTGTTGAAAAACTTCCAGCACATGACCAACTTTCAACATTGAAATATGGTTGAAATAAGGTCAGTTGTTTTAATGAAACAAAGTTAAAAATGTTTAATGCTAAATGGTAGAAAAAGGTTAACAAGCTTTTAAATTATTTATATTAAATTATTTAAATTAATTAATTTATTATTTTTAATAGCATTTTAAAATATTTTAGTCATGATACCTATTCTAAAATCTAAAGGTATATGTTAAATATTATCATCATTAACAACAATAAAACTATATACATTTCAACTCCCATTGGTAGTTTTATTTTATTACTTCTATCATGATTGGTTAATCTGGCTGTCATTCAAGAAACTGGACAATGAATCGGTTCGCGCCTTTCTACATTTAAAAATATGACCGTTATTGTCGTCTTTCTGTGAGTGAGGCGGCTAACTGTGAGCTGCTGCTCGTTATAACTGACTGCTCGGTTGGTCCCGAATTATTTCATATTTGCGTGTACATTTTTTTTTTATTCGAGCGAATTTGAGTCGTGACATGTCAATGGAGAACAAAAACTGTGAACACAAGAAGGGTCAGGTGTTCTGCGAGGTCCTGAAAACATCCTGGCAAAATGAGGTAAGAAAATCGCTAACGTTATCTTTATTATCTTTTGAAAATAGTAAAGTATTACCAGAGTTTACAAATGGGTAGCTTAAAGGACATGTAACCGGCAGATAAATAAATAGCCGTGTGTCTATTTTTGCATTGCTTTATCACAGCTGATCAAGTTAGATGCTCACCTACTGTGTTGCTGGTAAGAGAGATGTAGAGATGGTTTAGAGATTTTCCCATATTTTCCTGATATGAATCCCATGCATTAGGTGTGTTATATATGTTTGTATTCTTATAATAGTTTCAAAGTGTTTTCTGAAACATATAAGTGCAAATGTCGGTATTTAAATAATATATTTTTAATGAATTAATGAAAATGAATAAATAAAAAAAAGGATTGTTTAAAGCCATGGTTCTCAAAGTGTCAGGCCCCCTCTAGTTGATATGCAGGTGAAACACTAAATTAAACTAATTAATGTTAATACATTTTAACTTAATCTTTGAGTAAGGTTTTTTTTTTTTTGCACATTTAAGTATGTTAGAGTTAAAGTACAGTACAGTTTTGTAACTTTTGTTACATAATTACATTTAAAATTAAATTTTAATTAAAACTTTTTTTTTCATTTACCTGTGTATGTAAGCACAGTTGTAGTGTTAATGTTCAAACTGTATTTACCATGGTAAAGTGTCTGTCAACAATTAATATTCTTATTAGAAATAAAACTGCCTCATTTTAGAGCTCACTGTAGAGCTGTAGCTGAATAGTTTGGCCTACTACACTGCTGAAATGTAATGTTGGTCATTATGGTGGAACTTAATATTTAATAACAAATATTTTCTGAAGTGGTACTTGGTATAAAAAGTTTGAGAACCAGTGGTTTAAAGAAATGGTATAATATGAAATCCTGCTTTTTAAGAACTTTTCAGTAAACCATTTCTTCTTTCCCCTTGCAGAGTCATCGAGGATCCAATTTATTCTTGAAACATTGGTAAGAAATTGTTCATCTGCTACACTGCACTGTCACTTCTGCTAGAGATGCTTTGACCTTTTGTGATAGGTTTTGATTGTACTTAGTTTATTAAAAATTTACTGAATTAGATTTTATTTGTTTTACTACAGTGTATTGCTAGTGTTCTGATTAAAACAGTGTAACTGGGGCCTCTGAAAACACTGCTTGTGAATAATTTGTTAATATTGTACATTTTCATCTGAATACATTAAATAAGTGTTTAATGAATAGTGTTGTCCACTTTGTTTCCAACCTCACTGTTACTGAACTGTAAAGTAAAAATATTGTGTGATTTATTTTGCATTCAGTTTTTAGTTAAATATATTTCACAATATCAAAGTTATTGTGAAACATTGTTGATATACCTAAACAAACTGGTTACATCTTATGTGCCCTCCAGAAGTTTGCGCTCTGCAAGTGAACGACGCCTTGTGGTGCCATCCCAAAGAGGTTCAAAATCACTCTCTCTGACCTTTTCCTGGACTGTGCCCAGCTGGTGGAATGACCTCCCAATCTCAATCCGAACTGCTGAGTCTTTACTCATTTTCAAGAAACATTTTAAGACCCATCTTTTTCACCAGAACTTAACCAGCTAATGCTAGCACTTTTCCTTCTTTTCTTGTCTTTCATATAAAAAAAAAAAAACCTGGCGATGCGTTCTGTGCTAGACTAACTGAGACTTGTCATAGCACTTGTATCCTGCTGTTGTTCGCTTGTACACCTGACTGCTTCTGTTGTTCTCATTTGTAAGTTGCTTTGGATAAAATCGTCTGTTAAATGATTCAATGTAAATGTTTATACAGGACGGTACAGAAAGTGCACAAGTGGGAGAGAGTGGAGGGGACGGCGTCAGAAAGGACCTAGCGCTGGGACACTTTCAAGGGTCACCCGAAGCACAACCACACTATATACACGAGGCTGTTGTTTCTAACATTTTAGAGTGCCCTGCGGTAGAAATCTCATTCTGCATTCCCCACGGTAAAGAAGATACAGTCCGGGGGGGTTCCCATTAGAAATCAACTGGTTGAAGGTTCCCTGCTCGTACTGTGCAACACATTTTCACTGCACAAATGTACACAACTTGAAATGAGACACATTACTAAAACATGTTTTTGACAGAAACTGTAGTTTTCCACCAAAATAAAAGATCCACTGGTTTCAGTCATAAAGGTACAAGGGTTTGTCTTGTAAGTGCTGCAAAAAATATGCATTTTTGTGCCAAATTATTTTACAAAAACCTTTAAATATTATGGTATTTGGATTGTTCTACTACATGTTTTTAGCATTACCTCCATGCATACTCTGCATAATAAAGTGTGGGATTATTTTAATCTGTTTTATACAGTATGTTTCCAAAATTTACCTGCTGTTTGACAATTTTGAGCATGTGGTAGTTTATTGAAGTTGTTTGTAAAGCCATTGCTGCCAGTCATTAGATTTTTAGCCTTGCATGTACCATGTTGATCTAAATGCAAACTAGGATCTAGGTGTATTTATACACGGTGCCAGGTACGAGGGGGAAACAACGTCGTGTTATCAACGCTGATTAACTTTTCAAAATCAACACCTCATTCAGCTTTCATCCCAGGGCTGCAGCACGACCCTAATTCACCCATAATGCAGGTAAGACGGTGAAACAGCGTCGCGATTTCAACGGTGAATCCACGTCGTGATTTCAACGTTGATCCAATTTGCAAAATCGAAAGGTTATTCAACGTTGATTCAACGTCGGGATTTCAACGGTGAATCAGCGTCGTGATTTCAACCGTACATCAACGTCACGATTTCAACGGTGAATCAACGTCGTGATTTCAACGTTGATCCAATTTGCAAAATCGAAAGGTTATTCAACGTTGATTCAACCATGGTACCTGACGTTGTTTCAACGTTGAATCAACGTTGAAATGCCGGCTGGGTAGGAAAGGAATTGTCAAATTAGGCAACCAATTGCTAAGCTGGCAACACAGTAGGCTATGCATTCATTTTTAGATTTCCCCATCAAATTACTAACCTGTCTACTCTCCCACAGCCAAGGAGGGGGAAGTCGGGGCCCAGTGGTTAGAGAGTGGACTCCTAACCCTAGGGTTGTGGGTTTGAATCACGGCCCGGCTATACCACGACTGAGGATACGCGAGTCCAATGAGCGTTCGCGTCTATCGTTTACAAGCTACGACTTTGAAAGCGATCTCAAACATCCAGTGTTATCCCAACTAAATTTTTCCGCACTTCAAGACTTTCTGTTGACAAATTATTGTGGCATATAAAAACTAATCCAAGGCCCCAGCAGGCTACGACGTGTGGGTTTAAACTGAAGACGCATCACGCTTAACCCTTGCACATAATGGGTCTTTATTGTTCTATTTCACAGGCTTAACAAGAACCGACACTTACTTGAATTGATGCATTTCATAAGCCGTGCAAAGATACCTCAGACAGTGCAGTAACAGAAGATGATAATGATGGCGACAGTCAACAGAAAGTTTCTCCACATGCTCAACCTGCAGCTATAATCCAAACACCCGCCCCCAAACAGGTGAGCACAAACACATTAATACAGACACCACACCTCCGGTGACACACACAGTAACCAATAACGTCACTCTGCGCGTGCACATATACAACAGTTTAGAAAAGAGGAAATGTCATAAGACTAATCAAACCCAAATGTATGGCTCCTACAATAAGTAATATGAGAAATAATCATGGAATGCACATACATCATACCAGCCTTGGATGACATATAATCAAGAATAAATTAAAAATTTGATAGACTAAGGCCCAATCCGAATTCTACCCCTTAGCCCTTCCCCTCCGTTTCGCGCATTCACGTGAAGGGGTAGGGGTGTCTCAATTCTCTTTTGGTTGGAGGGGGAGGGGTAAGGGGAAGGGCCACATAGCCCTTCAAACGAAGATTTTTCGGCACCACACTTCAAACGAAGGGGTATGAATTATCACGGCACCATGGCTGCTACAGCGAACAAAAAGACACATAAATGTAAGCTTTGTTGGCAAAAATAAAAATTTTAACGAAAATAAATCATTTGTTTTATGTTACATTCAATTGTGAGTTCATATTAACGGTCATGTTACTCTAAAAAATTTTGCAAAAAAAAATTGCTAATATTTGCTAACGTCATATCATTACAGACTGCATGATAGTGCCACAGCATATGTCTGATCAGGGCGATAACTGCCATACACTAATCCCCCCAGTAATTAGAAATCGCTAAACCATTTGATCAAATATTGCCTAATCGAGAGAGAGAAAGAGAGAGAAAGAAAGAGAGAGAGAGATAGAAATGGAAGTTACGTTTATTCGCGTCTGTGTGTTTATTTTTTTAGAGTGAGTTTTCTTAAAAACTGCGATTGTATCCTCTTTTTTGCTGGAAAATATAATGTAGCGATTCTGTATTTAAACTGTAGTCATGGGGCAGTGTTGACAAGTTTATTTTCTCCTGGATGCGTGAGCAGCACGATTTCCGATATGTGTGTGTGTGTGTGTCTGTAAGCAGCTCATTAATACAGAACTATAATTAAAGGCTCTAATGACCACCAGTATATATGTGTATTGAAAGAGCTAGATGACGAATGATGGCATGTGACGTCATGGTAGTGGTGTCCCAATCCTTAGGGGAATATTTTCTCCACTACCCCTTGACACTCCGTCTACCCCTTGACACAAGGGGAAGGGGTAGGCGGAGGGGTGGGGGAAGGGGTATAAAATAGAATTGGGATTGGGCCTAAATCTGACCCTGTTACAGATGTTTTTTTCTAGCCAAGTTGTGATATAAACCAGAGATCGTGTAAGTTCATTTGCAACTTGTCACACACTAATTCTGTGTATATAAATAACAGTGTCATCTGCATGCATTTGAATGTTAGTATTACGACAGATGGATGGAAGATCATTATATATGTACAATGTAAAAAGTAGAGGACCCAAAATAGATCCTTGTGGAACAACAGTGGATATACTTAGGGGGGCTGACTTATAAGTCTGTATACTTACATACTGTGTGCGACCTGACAAATATGATTCGATCCATCCTAAAGTATGTGGAGAAAAATTAAAACTTAATAATTTAGACATTGGAGGCCTTCCTGAGGCCAAGAAACACAGCCCCAACAACCCCTCCTTTATCTAAAAGAGAGTTTACTTTTTCAGTGAAGTAACAATTTGCCATCTCAGTTGAATAATTTGCTCTGAAGCCAAACTTTGGATGCATTGGATGTAAAGCACAAGAACTATTATTCAAATGATTAGTGATTTGCGCAGCCATCAATTTCTCTGCAACCTTTGAGACTACAGGTAAAATACTAATAGGTCTAAAATTACTAGCAGAGTGAGGATCACCACTTTTGAATATGGGCACAATAACAGATGACTTCCAAGCAGAAGGGAATATGCCATGAGAAACTGAAAGATTGATAATTTTAGTGATAGGATTAACTAATGACTAAGCTCTTTAAGCATTACCAGATCCATACCAAATATATCCTCTGCTCTGGATTGTTTAAAGGGGGGGTGAAATGCTCATTTTCACTCAATCTCCTGTTGTAAAATTACGATTTTAGTGCTTTTGCTGAATAAAGACTTGAGTTGATTCTGAGTTAAAAGTTTTATTTACAGATGTGATGAAGGCATTACATAAATGACATTTACTACACACCTGTATGAATATAAAATATATGTTTAAAAAAAACTGCTGAAAGCTACACAAGGTTTTACTTGTATATGTGTTTAGGGATAGGCCTCAACACAAGTAAACACATGTTTCTGTTGTAAGTAAATGATTAAATACATTATTAAAGTAAATTCCTATATGAACAACAAATGGCAAACAGAGATTTAAACACCATGAACAAATTCAAATAAATCAGTCTAAATGTTGGGAGAAGAAACATGTTTCCAAATCAATGGGACCAGATTGTTTATACCCACTGCAGAATAAACCATTCAAGAGTGACCCACGTTTTTAATATTAGTAGAATATAAACCAACATGATCTTTTTTACAAAACCCTTTATCCATGAAACTTGTTTTATTAGGCTGTGCTTGGTTTAATTACCTTTGATTATCTTGATTTCAAAACTGTGGATTTCAGGAACAAAATGTAATAAAAGTTTAAAAGTGGTTAAATAATACAACATTTGTATGAAATAGTAAGCTATTCATTTTTTTTTTTTTTTTTTGCATATGATTTGTTTAATTATTACACTAAAGTACACACATAGGAAAAAATAACAGGCAGAAGTGCAAGTATCAAACTGTGCTGATTTGTAACAGATATATTAATTACAAACAAACAGCTTCTCCACATGAACTGTAGGCTGTCATGCACTTCCATTTGACATTTTTTAAGGAGAAAAAAAGTTTGTGCCACCATATGATACACAACCTCAAACGACATACTTATCAAAATACATGCTTTTAATAGCAAAACAGAGTAATATTATTAAATATTTAACAGCTGCTGGTCCATTTACTTGTAGCGTATTCTAACGATGGGCTGCCTCTGGCAAATAAGTGGCTATAATCGTTGAGTAAACATTTAAAACAGCAAACAATTAATGACATTTAGTTCACAAACGAACAATTATATTCTACGTTTGGTTATCTTTATTCGAAGCTGAAACGTAATTAAACTACCTTGTTGAACAATTTTTGTGATCCGGTGAAAACGTACTAATATTTTCAGAGTCACTTTAACGCGAAACAGGAAACTCATGAATATTGATGTATGCTCGCCTACTGTCACCGAAAATCTCAGAAACCGAATATTTCAGAACACCGGTCAATAAATCATCACATTTAATCTGATGGATTGCCCTTCTGAAGCCATCTAGTTTGCGTTTTGGAATGCCGTAAGAATCGTATTTCCTTCTGAATTTACTTAATCTCTTACTAGATCATTTTCTGGCCGCTAAAATCAAATTGTGGTCAGAAAGGTCTGTTAACATATTAAAAGTTTTTAAGATTCTCTCTGCTCTGTTACTAAAAATTAAATCAATTTGAGTCCTTGTTGAATTAGTTATTCTTGTAGGCGCATTAATCATTTGCATCAGACCGAAGTGATCAGTTATCTTTTTGAGATTCTTTCTGTTTTATAATCCCAATTAATATCAAAATCTCCTATAATAATAACTTCTTTGTTAAAATCTCACTGTTTTAGTAATTGTTTAAGTTTTTCATAAGAACGAATATTTGAAGATGGTGGATGATAAATTACAATTAATACAAAAAACATCTGTGGCAATAGTATAAGATTCAGACCAAGATGGTAACCCAAGCCTGCCTCAGACGCCAACAACCCCACATGGACACGCTGCGGAATGCCAACTCTGGCCTCCTCCACCGCGTCAAAAAGATTATTAAATTTGTAATCCCAGACAGGTTTTTCTACAGGGAGTGACTTTCTGTAACTTGTTGATTTTTTTTTTTTTTTTAATGAATAGGCTGTCTAGGTGAGTTGTCTAGAGTTGTCTAAAATACTAAAATACTCTGAATTGAATACGATTCATTCCTTTGCTGATTTCTTTACTTTAATAGTACTAGCCTCAGCAACTACACCAGAAAATAATAAAATTCATTTTAAATCACTATGTATATGTCACACCCAGGGGCGGCTATGCTTTGACTAAGCCACACCCCTTCTCAACTTCCACCTTGAGGAGGTCCCCAAAGCCAACCCAATGGCCAAACAACACGAGAACAAGTAAGTGATAAAACAATCTTTATTTAAATATTTAAAAATAGCTTGGGGAATAGGGAAAGGGCAATTAAAACTAAACTCCGACTCGGCCCTCCAGATGGGCTATGGCTGGGAAGAGGTCAGGGAGCAAGGGGGCCACGGGGATCCGGGGCGTGGGACTCGGGGCCCGGCCAGAGTCTTAGGTATCCGTAGCGCCCTCCTTCTTCCTCCTCTTCACTGAATACAACTCACGGTAAGTACTGGTTCACACAGTTCGTTCTCGGGGTGCTCACTCTCTTTCTCTTCCTCCACAGGCAACGGCTGGGACGCAAAGGCACAGTTAATTCGGCTTGGTTTTGCTCTCACCTCTTCGCTGATTGCAGCTCACAGTAAGTACTGGTTCACACAGTTCGTTCCTTGGGTGCTCACTCGCTTTCTCTTTCTCCACAGGCAGCGGCGTAAGTACAGGTTTCCTCGGTCTCTCCTCGTGTTACCCACTCTCTCTCCTTTTCTCTCCACAGGTATCAACTTGGGCACAATAGCACAGTTAGTTTGCTTTGAATGGCTCTCACCTCTGGGCTGGACACAGCGTACTGTAAGTACAGGTTTCGCTCTATTTCTCCTCGCGTTATCCACTCTCTCTCCTCCTCTCTACAGGTATCAACTTGGACACAAAACACAGTTACTCTGCTTTGGATGGCTTTCACCTCTTCGCTGATTGCAGCTCACAGTAAGTACTGGTTCACACAGTTCGTTCTTTGGGTGCTCACTCGCTTTCTCTTTCTCCACAGGCAGCGGCGTAAGTACAGGTTTCCTCGGTCTCTCCTCGTGTTACCCACTCTCTCTCCTTTTCTCTCCACAGGTATCAACTTGGGCACAATAGCACAGTTAGTTTGCTTTGAATGGCTCTCACCTCTGGGCTGGACACAGCGTTCTGTAAGTACAGGTTTCGCTCTATTTCTCCTCGCGTTATCCTCTCTCTCTCCTCCTCTCTACAGGTGTCAACTTGGACACAAAACACAGTTACTCTGCTTTGGATGGCTTTCACCTCTGGGCTGGACACAACGTACCGTAAGTACAGGGTTCGCTCTATTCCTCCTCGTGTTATTCACTCTCTCTCCTTTTCTCTCCACAGGTATCAAATTGGGCACAATAGCACAGTTAGTTTGCTTTGAATGACTCTCACCTCTGGGCTGAACACAGCGTACTGTAAGTACAGGTTTCCTCTGTTTCTCCTTGTGTTACTCACTCTCTTTTTCCTTTTCTCTCCACAGGTATCAGATTGGATACAAAGCACAGTTAGTTTGCTTTGAATAGCTCCCACCTCTGGGCTGAACACAGCGTACTGTGCTATCTCCGGAGATCTGAAGCACGCTCACAACATATACTGTACTGAACTAGGCTAGAACCAGCAGTCTCCTTGTCCTCCCGCGACGGAGTGCATGAAGGCGGGGGTTTATCTGACAGGACACACGGCAATACACAGCAACCCACAGCAATATACAGCACCACGTCAAAATTGTAGGTTTTCACAGCACGAAGACTCACCCAACACACAGTGTACGAAAAGGACACCCGTCTTCCTTCACTTCGCTTGGTTCGGATCTGGCGATGGAATATGCGGCCTAGCTAGTGATGTCGTCGTTGTGACTACTTCAATAAGTATTCCTTCGGCTCTCCCACCACGCTATATTAGGGGTAGGGCCGCCCTCCTCCTCCTGGGGAGATCTACACAACGCCAGGTCAATATACAGGGCACTTTCGGCTTGCTCTTAGTACTCACATCAATGCCGCTTCCAATCCCCTTTTTCACGTCGTCTCAATTCGCCGTATAATCCGTTCACATCTCAACCTTTAAGGTTCGCGATGTCTTCACAATCATACAATTCCAGCCTGAGGGAGAGAGAGAGTTAGACAGCCACCAGCAGCGCACCAAGACGGGCACGACACAGTGCTTCACACACACCAGAAAGAGCTCCAGACTGTGAAATAACTCGGCCTTAAGTACTGCCTTGTCCAGCGTATCCTCCAATCACCAACCGCTGTCCCTAACTAGGCACAGATGCATCGAATTCCCTGATTTTCCCTCTTACGGCGCTACCGGACGTTCCGGTGTTCTGTTTTTCCGGTCCGGGCAGAAACACTTCCGAACCAAACTCCCCGAATTTTGGTTCCGCCCCTAAAGATCGTCACCTTGTGACATCCTCCCCCGCCAATCCGTTCTAGTCCCTAGAACGTCCTCGGGCTGTCCACTCACCAAAGCGGGCAGGGGGTCGGCCTCGGTTCTCTCGCTGGGATCGTCTCACTGGTGAATCGGGCTCAGCTTGTTCAGGGGCTGCTTCTGGTTCTCTCGGGGCGATCGGGGGTGGTGCCACCACGGGTCTCCCTGGTACCACAGCCCAACCTTCAATCCAGGGGGCCACTGGTACAGGTTCCGTGGGGACTTCTTCCACGGCTTCAGGGTAGTTAGGGCATGGGCGAATCATGTTCCGGTGCACCACACGGTCGGGGCCTGACTTCCCTTCTGGCCGGATGGTATAGACCGGCTGTCCCGGCCTCTGCTGCCGGCAGACTACATAAGGGGTGGCCTCCCAACGGTCACTCAGTTTCCCCTTCCCCTGCCGCCGATTATCTCTCACCAACACCCTCTCTCCTGGCAGTAGAGGGGCTTCTCTAGCAGTCCGATCATACAACCGCTTACTTTTCTCTCCTGCCGTCTGTATCCTTTTCGACACCTGCTCGTAGGCGAAATGCAAGCGCTGGTGATGGCGCCCCACCCACTCCGTTACACTTGCTTCCTCTTGGTCGGCTGTCACTCCTAGGACCAGGTCAGTAGGCATTCGTATGTGTCTGCCAAACATCAGGTACGTGGGGGCGTAACCCGTAGTACTATGTATACTGTTGTTATAGGCCTGTAGGAGGTTTGGCAATGCACTCACCCAATCGTCCTGCCGTTGTTGGTCCAAGGTCCCCAGCAGCCCCAATAGGGTCTGATTGAATCACTCGCAGCCGCCGTTCCCCTGAGGATGATACGAAGTGGTGTGAGTTTTCGTGCAACCGTACAACTGGCATAGTTCTCTAATTACCCTGGACTCAAAGTTGGCTCCTTGATCGGAGTGCAGAAACTCCGGGCATCCGAACGTCTGGAAGACGGCCCGCCATAAAACTGTAGCGGTGGTGGTTGCAGTCTGGTCGAGGGTGGGGATAGCCCAAGCGTACTTTGTGAACAAATCCGTTATTACCAAGATGTTCTGGTAGCGATCTCGTGGTCGGCCCAGTGTCAAGAAGTCCATAGCCATGATATGAAGGGGGGCCTTCGCATGGATGGGTACCATTGGCGCTCGGACCTCCCGTCTGGACTTAAACAATATGCATCTCGGGCAAGCTTGAATTAGGGCGTGCACCGATGCCTCTAGCCCGGGCCAAAAGAAGAATCTCCTAAGCAGGGACACGGTCCTCTCCTGTCCCTGGTGCCCCAACTGGTTGTGGTACGCCGAAACTAACGCCGTTACCTCATCTGCGGGTACCACGATCTGGCGTACTTCTTCGCCCAACTTCGGGTCACTGACCCTTCTGCACAGAACGCCATCTCTCAGCTCCAGCCTGTCCCATTGCCCCAGCAGCCTCCTCCCAGTATCCGTCTGGGCTAACCTCTCCGCTGGCGTCAGCCGTCGGCCCTGTTCCAGCCATTCTCTTACAAGCCGCACATCTTGATCCCTGGCCTGTCTCTCCCTCCACCGACGGGGATCCCATCCCCAGTTCTCAGGCACGGCCTCTTGTCTACTGCCTGGTGCCTCTACTGCTCCTACCATATAGCCCTCCTCCGGGCTGGCCCCTCCGGGGCTTTCCGCTTCGGGCAGCCTTGAGAGGACGTCCGCGTTCGTGTGTTCACGCCCTGGTCGGTACTGTAGTTGATAGTCAAAGTTGGCCAGTTGGGCCACCCACCGCTGCTCCACGGCTCCCAGCTTCGCCGTCTGTAAGTGTACTAATGGGTTATTGTCTGTAATGATCGTCACCTTGGCACCCCAGAGGTAGTCTTTCAATTTCTCACTTAGGGCCCACTTCAATGCCAGCAGCTCCAATTTGAAAGAACTATAGTTCGCATCGTTCCTCTCGGCTGGGTGGAGGCTCCGGCTGGCGTACGCGATGACCCTCTCGACTCCGTCCCGCCGTTGAGCCAACACCGCTCCCAGCCCGAGATTGCTGGCATCTGTATACAGAAGGAATGGTTTTGTGAAATCTGCGTATGCCAAGATAGGGGCCTGTAGCAGCTCCTGCTTCAATGTCTGGAACGCCGACTCACAATTTGCATCCCAGTCTACGTTGGGCGACCCCCGGCCCCGGTTACGACCTGTGCCAACCAGCAACTGATTAAGGGGTTTAACAATTTTTGAAAAGTCCTTTATGAAACGCCTATAGTATCCCACAAATCCTAAAAAGGATCGCACTTGCCTCACTGTCCTCGGGGCCTTCCAGTCTTTCACGGCCGATACCTTTCCAGGATCTACGGACACTCCAGCCGCACTGACCACGTGGCCCAAAAAGTTGACTTCTCTCCGTAGTAAGTGACACTTATTGGGCTGTAGTTTAAATCCGTACTTCTCCATGGCACGAAAGACTTCCTCGAGGTGCCTCAGGTGTGAATCAAAATCTGGGGAGTAGACAATCACATCATCCAGGTAAACTAATACTGACTCCATTAACTGACCTCCCAAGCACCGCTGCATCAGCCGCTGGAAGGTGGCCGGAGCGTTACAGAGCCCGAAAGGCATCCGGTCCCATTCAAATAGTCCAAACGGGGTTGTAAAGGCAGTCTTCTCCCGGTCTGCTTCGGCCACCTGCACCTGCCAGTAGCCACTGGCCAAATCTAGGGTAGAGTACCATGCCGACTGCGTGAGGCTGGCAAGCGAATCTTCGATCCGCGGCAAAGGGAAGGCGTCTTTCTTAGTCACGAGGTTCAGCTTACGGTAGTCCACGCAGAATCTCCAAGCCCCCGTCTTCTTTTGCACCAGCACTATGGGGGCCGCCCACGGGCTGCTGCTTTCCCTGACAACTCCTTGCTTCAGCATGCCTTGCAGGAGTGTACGTACCTCGGTATACAAAGTGGGCGGAATTGGGCGATACCTCTCCCGGCTGGGCCCTGCATCCCCGGTAGGTATATGATGTTGTACCACCTGGGTGCATCCGTAGTCTTCATCGTGGGTGGCGAACACATGCTGCCATCTCCGAAGGAGGGCCTGTAACTTCTGTGTCTGTGCTTGTTCTAAATCCTCCCCTTGTAATGACTCACCCGCCAGGTGGCTCGGCACACTCCTCTCCATACCACCCCATGGTGGTATACAGATCTTCGAACGTAAGACCCGGGTCCCTTCGAAACTGGATACGTAGGCTCTGTCTCACCGGACCCTCCTTCAGCCCCAGAAGAAACTGGTCCCGCAATAGAGTCTCTCCATCTCCCAACCCGTGGTCCTGACGGGTCTGTAGTCGGGCGAATTGCTCTCGCAACCTCAGGGCGAAAGCTCTAATCGGTTGACGGGGGCCCTGCTTACAATTGAAGAACTGGAAGCGAAGGACAGCTACGGGGGTGTGGTCACCATACTGTTCAGTGAGGAACTGGAACACGGTTTGGGCGTTGGCTCTAACGGCTTCGGGGGCGGCATGCACCTCTCGCCGCGCTTCTCCATCCAGGGAGTTTAACACAAATTGAAGCCGCTGGGCTGCACTAAGGCCCTGTAGGTCGGCCAGGTACTCTAGCTGGGCCTTCCATTCAGACAATCTTACCTCGGATTCTGTCCCCCCATACTTTTGGATCCAGGGGCTCCCCATAAAAACGGGCATAGCACGGGGTTGGGCTGAAGGCCCCGCGTCGTCGGTCATTGGACGACCTTGGTTACTCAACTCGAGGTGGAAACCCTGCCGACTACGCCAAATCTGTCACACCCAGGGGCGGCTATGCTTTGACTAAGCCACACCCCTTCTCAACTTCCACCTCGAGGAGGTCCCCAAAGCCAACCCAATGGCCAAACAACACGAGAAAAAGTAAGTGATAAAACAATCTTTATTTAAATATTTAAAAATAGCTTGGGGAATAGGGAAAGGGCAATTAAAACTAAACTCCGACTCGGCCCTCCAGATGGGCTATGGCCGGGAAGAGGTCAGGGAGCAAGGGGCCACGGGGATCCGGGGCGTGGGACTCGGGGCCCGGCCAGAGTCTTAGGTATCCGTAGCGCCCTCCTTCTTCCTCCTCTTCGCTGAATACAACTCACGGTAAGTACTGGTTCACACAGTTCGTTCTCGGGGTGCTCACTCTCTTTCTCTTCCTCCACAGGCAACGGCTGGGACGCAAAGGCACAGTTAATTCGGCTTGGTTTTGCTCTCACCTCTTCGCTGATTGCAGCTCACAGTAAGTACTGGTTCACACAGTTCGTTCCTTGGGTGCTCACTCGCTTTCTCTTTCTCCACAGGCAGCGGCGTAAGTACAGGTTTCCTCGGTCTCTCCTCGTGTTACCCACTCTCTCTCCTTTTCTCTCCACAGGTATCAACTTGGGCACAATAGCACAGTTAGTTTGCTTTGAATGGCTCTCACCTCTGGGCTGGACACAGCGTACTGTAAGTACAGGTTTCGCTCTATTTCTCCTCGCGTTATCCTCTCTCTCTCCTCCTCTCTACAGGTGTCAACTTGGACACAAAACACAGTTACTCTGCTTTGGATGGCTTTCACCTCTGGGCTGGACACAACGTACCGTAAGTACAGGGTTCGCTCTATTCCTCCTCGTGTTATTCACTCTCTCTCTCCTTTTCTCTCCAAAGGTATCAACTTGGGCACAATAGCACAGTTAGTTTGCTTTGAATGACTCTCACCTCTGGGCTGAACACAGCGTACTGTAAGTACAGGTTTCCTCTGTTTCTCCTTGTGTTACTCACTCTCTTTTTCCTTTTCTCTCCACAGGTATCAGATTGGACACAAAGCACAGTTAGTTTGCTTTGAATAGCTCCCACCTCTGGGCTGAACACAGCGTACTGTGCTATCTCCGGAGATCTGAAGCACGCTCACAACATATACTGTACTGAACTAGGCTAGAACCAGCAGTCTCCTTGTCCTCCCACGACGGAGTGCATGAAGGCGGGGGTTTATCTGACAGGACACACGGCAATACACAGCAACCCACAGCAATATACAGCACCACGTCAAAATTGTAGGTTTTCACAGCACGAAGACTCACCCACCACACTCAGTGTACGAAAAGGACACCCGTCTTCCTTCACTTCGCTTGGTTCGGATCTGGCGATGGAATATGCGGCCTAGCTAGTGATGTTGTCGTTGTGACTACTTCAATAAGTATTCCTTCGGCTCTCCCACCACGCTATATTAGGGGTAGGGCCGCCCTCCTCCTCCTGGGGAGATCTACACAACGCCAGGTCAATATACAGGGCACTTTCGGCTTGCTCTTAGTACTCACATCAATGCCGCTTCCAATCCCCTTTTTCACGTCGTCTCAATTCGCCGTATAATCCGTTCACTTCTCAACCTTTAAGGTTCGCGATGTCTTCACAATCATACAATTCCAGCCTGAGGGAGAGAGAGAGTTAGACAGCCACCAGCAGCGCACCAAGACGGGCACGACACAGTGCTTCACACACACCAGAAAGAGCTCCAGACTGTGAAATAACTTGGCCTTAAGTACTGCCTTGTCCAGCGTATCCTCCAATCACCAACCGCTGTCCCTAACTAGGCACAGGTGCATCGAATTCCCTGATTTTCCCTCTTACGGCGTTCTGTTTTTCCGGTCCGGGCGGAAACACTTCCGGGCGGAACCAAACTCCCCAAATTTTGGTTCCGCCCCTAAAGATCGTCACCTTGTGACATCTAACTGGGTAATGATGAGACTGCAGCAAATACATTGTTCTCCAATACATTGATTGATCATATATCAGATGAATCTTTCAACTATAGCAGTGGTTTATAACGTTTTTGGGCCAGTGCCCCCTTACCCATTATCCAAACACCCCTCACCCTGTCATGATCGTGGACTTTCTGTTCCTTTTGTGTTTCCCTATTTTGATCATGTTCTGCTCCTTGTTTTGTTAATTGATTAATCCCCATCTGTTTCCATTCCCCTGGTTACTTTCCTTGTGTTTAAAAACCCTGTCTGTGTAGTTCCTCTTTGTCTGCTATTAATGTTATATCATGTTTGATGATTTCTGTTGGATGTGCTTTATTCTTCCATAAACATTAAAATAACTCTTTTGATATATATTTTCTTCATTGTGCATGTTACTCTATAGACCAGCACACGTGTGACAGAGTAGTGGACAGAAAAGTGAGTTTAGCTGTGTTCTTCTTTCCTTTTTGTTTGTTTTGTTTCCCCCCCTCTCGAAATGAATATCCCAGCTTTCGAGCTCCTATGCCTGGACCAGTCTGACCATTCGCTGGAAGACCACACCCGGGACTTTATCGATCTGGCGTGCCTTACCAACTTCCCAGACTGCTTGCTCTGTACTTTTTATTTATTTTTTTCATTTTATTCAAGCTTGAAGCAATCTTGACGAACACTTGAATATAGCTAGGTTTCATTAATAGTTTTGAGCAAAACGGCGAGAAAATAACATTTTTATGAAAAACTACATCTGGACAATGTTCAGTACTATTATCAAAGCATAAAACCAATAAATTGCTTCCGTCAACACCTCCAGAACTTGCACAGACATCACTTCCTGGATCAACATTTTACTCCGGAACATTATGGAGTTTTCATTTCTATGCTGTCTATTGCTGATTGTCACGATACTGTGCCGGAAGGAACATGGAGTCAAGGACAAATTGAAATAAGTTTTTATTTATCCAACACAGGAGACAATCCAACAGGGAGAACAGGATGAAGACACGTATGAAACTGGTAAAACCGACAAACTGAGAAGCACACACAGGCAAATGAGGGACTAAGGAGACACACCTGGAAACTAATCAAATCAAGGAGGAACAGAAACTGGGTCACAAAGAACATGGGGAATGGAACACATGTAGGGGAAAGCACAATTGCTGTGTCCCAAACCGAAGTGCATGGACTCTGAAGTGTGCATCTGAAGTGCGATTGCGTCACAGTGTCACGACGTAAGCTGTCCCAAAGTCAGAATGCGCACTTCGAATGCGTCACCGCGCCGCGACGAAGGCTGACGAATTTCGAAAGCGACTTCAAATGCGCCCTTCATTTCCCATGAAAATGAAGTGTACATCTTATGGACCCTTCTCACCCTGCCATACATTAGAATCACTTGCACGCAGATGACGATGGTGCTATATTCAAAGAACAAGGCAAGTGAGAGTTCTGTGTGGGACTTCACATTGAAATGTAAGTATTGTGTTTTCATTTACCAAAATATCTAGCGAAACTGTTAAAAGCCATGTTTTTTTTTTGTTTTTTTTACATAAAGCCCACAAACAATAAGACAGTCTATATTTAAATTAAAATTAAATTTATGCATTTATCAGACGCTTTTATCCAAAGCGACTTACAGTGCATTCAGGCTATCAATGTTTGTGCATTCAGGCTATCAATGTTTACATATCATGTGTTCCCGAGGAATCGAACCCCCAACCTTACTCTTGCTTGCTTGCTAGCGCAGTGCTCTACCGGTTGAGCTACAGGAACACACTATATAAGGCAATGCAAGTCATGTTGTCATGCAAGATATGTCTACAAATGTTTTAACCAAATTTAAGTTTTTCATAAGTGTTTCCATTTTATCGTTTTAGTACTATTCTTGAGAAAGTGAGCCTGCTGTTGAAAGACTTAATACAAAGTCAATAGACAATTTTTAGCTAAAATTCATTTTGCTGTTGCTGTTAACAGGCATGGTTTATTTGCTAAGTGTCCTGGGACAGGTGTGAGGATGAGTGGAGCTGCTCAGGGAGGACATCAAACTCCAGAGAGAGAGAGAGAGGAGCACAAGGTTTCTCTTCTTGAGAGAATGCTTAACAAATATTATTCATTAGCCAAGAGAAAACAGTGGTAAAAATATTTTTTAAATGTCATATTGCCAATGAACAACCTAATTTCTGTAGTTTATTTTTGTGGTACAAGTTGTATACATTATTCATTTTTTGCGTGTGTAATTTGTTTGTAAATATGTACTTTTCTGTACATTTTGTATTTTTGTTTTTCATATTCACATGTAAATAAAAGAAGTACTTATGTACGTTGTTTTGTTTAATGCAGCTTATACATTTGTTCACAAAACATTCTTTTGTTTATTTTCTCATCCTATAAATATTTTTTACACATTAAAACAAATTGCACTATAATTGAAAGTACTTTTTACAACCATTTACAGCATAGTTTAGGATTAACATCAGGAAAACATCAGTTTGAGCCTAGTGCTGCCTCCATGTGTTCTGGGGTCTTCAGGAGGTCAATCTCTTGGTTAATGGCCAGCAGCTCCTCAGCGACTCAGAGGACAATACAGTGACAGTGGAACGAGGCACATATCAAACACTCTGGAGACCATCTGTATGATGTACCACTGGCAGACAGAAGAGAAACACCAGGGTCTGGATTGTGGCACCCATCACTGTTGGCGTTCACTTCTCAGAAAATCCTGCAGCGCTGTCAGGGCCTCTCTGCTCAGCCCTAAACCATTAAGCATCTGTCCAGCGCTGCGACTTTCAGCTTTATCCTGCAGTACAGGGGTCTGCTCTGATTTAGAGAAAGAAGGAAAAGGAAAATTGTTCAGCGCTATGGCAACGTGATTAGAAATATTGAGATACTTAAGTAAACTACTTTAAGTAACTACAAATACCATATTGGGGAAAATCTAGTAGTCATGTTAAAAACCCCAAAAATGAAAATAACAAACCTGGAACAACTTAAGGGTGAGCAAAGGATCACAGAATTTTCATTTTTGGCTGAACTGTCCTTTATGTAAAAGTATTATCTTACATACTCTAATATACTTAAGGTATTGAGAGTAAACAAAAAATAATTTGTCAGGATTGTTTTACATTAATATTACTTCTGCACTACTTATCAGGAATCAGGAAGGATGCTAAGGAATTCCTTTGGCCCAGGATCACCAAAACCCTTAAACCATAGACTTTGTCTCCCAAAACCAACAGACTGAAATCTAACCCACTTGTGGTTTAAAACAAACAACGGTCTCAAAATTGCTTCCAATAATCTGAATTGATTACAAGTATTTACCTCACAATTAAGTATCATGTATGTTTTATATAACCTGTGGAATTATTTCTGTGTTTAACTTTCATTACAGCCTATTCTTTGGTGTTTTTTACATCAGTTATAGGAACTAATCACCAGAAGTTGCCTCATACATGTGTATTCTCTGTATTATGCATGCTTTATATTTCTCAGGTTAATTTTGTGTGTTAAACACTTCCCACAGCTAAAATCCTTATTTACTTCCACCTCAACTATGGGAAGTATGTAGTTTGGTGCCTACTTGATGAGTAAATGATTTCTAGAATTTTGATATAAAGTAGATGTGTGTAGGATGCACTATATTTAAACTATTAAGTTTGCTTATTAAAGCGTTTAAACTAAACTCTCAGAAGTTTGGACACATAATCACATGGACATTACGCTAATTACATGGAAGAACCGGAGAAAGGGGGATAGGCCCCGCCCAAGAATCTCTGATTGGCTGTCACACTAAGAAGGACAGGTCAGATGGGCACGCTTAATAATCCAATGACAAAAAAATAATTGCGAAAGAACCTGATGTGAGGTTCATTTGACCTGACGTTAAAATAAATTAAAAGAGGCATCGAGGCAGTGAAATTAGACTCGATCATTTTTTATAATCGAGTTACTCGAGGAATTGTTTCAGCCCTAAACTTAAGTAGCTCTAAATGGGCCTCTCACAAAATCAGATAGAGGTCCTCGGCCCTTTGGTCGCTGTGAGAGTCCTCCATCCGGCGCTTAAAATCATGCCTCAAATGCAGTCGCAAGGGGGACTCTCCCTTCCGGTGCATCAGAGCCGCAGCTCACTTCGGATGCAATGAGAGTCCCTCCATCTGTTGCATCTTCTTGCCTACTCTGCATCAGACGGGGCTCCCCTACCGGTGCAGCAGACCCATGGCTCCGATCGGTCGCAGGGTGAATCCCCCATCTATAAAGCCATGTTTGTTTTAAATACCAGTGTCTTGTGCTGAGTGCTTACAAGTTACTGCCTTAAACTGTAGATTCTGTTACCTTTCACATAATCAGTCATCATAATTATAATTATATCATAATTTCATGATATTATTACCGTAGGCCATGGGATAATATTTTGTCCAGAATTGATAAAATACCCAAACCTCAACTTTTCGCTGAATGAATAGTTGATAAAGTGTTAAATATTCATTCTGAATAATTTGCTTACTAATTTGGTCCTTATTCACTGTAATTCTATTCCCCTTTGAATTGATGTTAATTCCCTTATTAATGTTACATAAGTAAACTTAACTAATGTACTTTAGGAGGTGAAAATACTATGAAATTACAAATGGCATGGATTTTAGAGCATAACAACTGAAGGTCTATGAAAAAAAGGCCAATAAAGCATTTTTTTAAACAATGGAACTTAAAGTTGTGAGCTGAAATGTTAGTTCAACCATATAGCTTGTGAATAAATAAAATGCGTACATTTCATAACGTTCCATTATTCATAAAATGCATAACTTTTCTGGTGTTTGGATTTGTACTAATGTGCTACAAGTTTAAGAATAGCCCTAAACCATATTTAAACTCTCTCCCTCTCTCTCTCTCTCTATCTCTATCTCTATTTAAAAGCATTAGCTCAATACGTATTCCTTCAGGTAGAATGAATGTTTTCCTGCCTTGCTAAATGTTGGTTTCATGATCAATAAGTTGTATTTTCCTCAATCTGATTTAGTAAAGTCAAACCGCAGACAGTGAAAGCTGCGTCACTGAGCTGGAACAGAGGATTCTGTTTGGTCTTAAAGACTTCCGCAAACATCTACGATCACAAATAACGATGCATTTCGCAAAATAATGATTCATTATCAATTGATAATTTGTTATTATCATTATGGCTGTGAGAAACTAATGAATAACATTAGTTTCAACTCAGTAACATGAAAACACACTGTTCCTTCAGCCAAAAAAAAAAAAACAGACCGAATTCTGTTCAGCTGGAGGGGGTTGGGTTTTTGGGGTTAGTTATGTATGGCTTGTGGGGGTCGAGATAAAGGTTTGAATCTTTTGCTCTTTCATATGGAAACTCTTATTAAACTTGCTGAGCAGGTTTAGGACTCGTTGTGGTCTTCCCCCACATAAGATTTTTCTAGTTCTAGTCGTTCATTTGTCATTATTTAACTAATCAGACATTTATATTAAATTTACATAATCAAGTCTTAATATATTCCGCGCTCAAGCACATGCATTAAGTTTGCTGCAAAGCACATGCAGTTGCCTAATAATTATGAAAATTATTAATAAACAAATGTTTTCTTGGCGGCTGAAAGATGAAATTCACAGTGCTGGCTCTCTCCAACCAGAGAAATGCAACATTCACAGATTACACAATGCTTTCATTTTTCAAGATTTCTGTAGTTATAATTTTAATGTATGTGAGAGACCACAATTTTAAGTAAAATAACTGCATATAACTGCATTATCAGGAAAAACTTAAAGTCATCGAGACTGCGCCTCCCTGTCAATAATATTTGCACAAACACTTGAATATGAATATTAATTCACATTTTGTATATGCATTACAACATAAATTATTTTTTACATAGAATTATTCAAAATAAAACCAAACAAGATTTGTAATGAAGATAAAACAATTAAGAATAAATGCAGCATCACTTGCGCCGCGCAAATCTTGCACATATTTTACACACCTGCATTTAAATGCAGCTACAATTTTTTTTTTAATTAAATTATATGAAAGCAAGTAGGGCTGGGAGATAAGTCTATTTTATTGATTAACTCGAATGTGTAATTTACATCGGTTTTTGGTTTTCTTTTTAACATCCACCAACACTCCACTCAGGGCTCCCGTAGTTTAGGGATGTTACAGGCTAGTTCTCAAGGAGTTTGTCTGTTTCTTTTACTGATTATTTTCAGGTTAAAGCACGATTTGCACATTCACAACATTTCAATACTGAATTACTGAATCAACAGAACCCAGTGATGAACAGGCTTACACTGGACACGATTCCTATCAGTTTTGTAAACACAGACAGTGTCGGCTCTATTTACAAATAAGTATATATATATATATATATCGTCCGTCCATGACACTGACTCACTACAGAGTTGCCCGTTTTAATCTGAACAGCTCTTAACGCCGAGTAGATGGTTAGATGCATGATGGGCTAGTATTAACAACAAATAATAAAATAAAATAAAGGTCTTTCCAGCATTAAGATAATAACATTACTGTTTTTTTTATCATCTTGTCTCAGTTATAAATTTGACTGGTAAATGAATTATAAAGAATATATTAAAACTTATTTTCTTCTTAAATTTCTTTGTCACTTTGAATATTGATTTTAAAATCGATTTATATCATAAATCAAATTTTTTTCTAAAAAAAATCAGGGATGTCTTTAGGCCATATGCTATTGCCCAGCCCTAAAAGCAAGTAAAGAAGGCTCCCTTTAAAATCACTTAAGTTGTCAATTAATAAAGCTCTTTTTTTGCATTTTGTTGAGAGAACTTGCGTTTAATCGTGAGGTTTTATTAACCCATCCATTCTTTAGAGTTTCAAAGAGTTTCAAAGATTTCGCTAATGTTACAAACACGCCAGGTTCCACCTCCACACAATCACAGCGCACAGCCGCACACCCTCACACCCTCACCTGAGTATTAGATCACCTCCACCTGTTCCTCATCACCCACTCATTAGTGCTGCACTACAAAAGCCACACACATGCACCCAGTCTTTGTCCAGTCACGTTCGCAACAAGATAATTCCTTTATGCTTACTATTAGGACTAACTCCTCTTCTACTCTCTCCAGAGATTCTCTCCGAAGGACCCAGTTCCCCCGAAGTGCGTGTGTGTGGTTCACCTTCCTTACAAGAAGTCACAGCCTTACCTGCAGGGATCCATACTCCTTATCACTCCTCACTACCTGCTCCTCTGCTTGTGTTTTAAAAATAAACATCTTCATCTGTTCCTCCTCAGCTTCCTGAGTGATCCGTAACAGATGACCGGACCAGCACCGACAGGCACAAGCATGAGCCTCACATACCCCTTTCAAGACCTGGTTTATGCACTCTATCGAACACTCATGGCAGCCCCAGCATCTCCTCCACCAGCGAGCACTTCCGCCGACACTGTCATCACTTTCTCACCTACCGTGCACGCCAGTCCCATGGCCAGGCCGGCGCCCTACTCTGGCTCGGCGGAGGAATGCAGCGGATTCCTCCTTCAGTGTTCACTGGTCCTGGAGGTGCAACCACACTTGTATCAAATGGACTGCTCGAAGGTAGCCTTTATCATTTCCCAATTGCAAGGCAAAGCACTACTGTGGGCAGATTCACTCTAGACTCGAAATAACCCAGTTATCCAGTCTTATTCTAACTTTATCAACCATTTCCGTGAGGTTTTCGGCAGACCTGGCTGGGATTCTTCTATTTGTGAGAAGCTGTACAATTTAAAACGAGGGAAAATGTCTGTCAATGAATATGCCTTGCAGTTCAGGACTTTGGCGGCCTCCAGTGGATGGAATGAACAGGCTTTGCTAACAACCTACCGTCAAGGACTGGAACCCCGAGTGCGGTTGCATCTTGCTGCATACAAGGATACCATCGGCCTCAAGCGATTCATCCACTCGTATGCAGTCATGCTTAGAAGAGCACCAGGCCCAGGCACATTCCTCCACTCCTCTCTGCCGAGCAGAGAACGTCAGCCAGCGGGCCGATGATGGTTGACTCCTACCGCCTCACAATGGCGGAGTGTCAAAGACGGCTGGCCCAGAATCTGTGCCTTTACTGTGCAGCTCCGGGGCACAACATAGCAGTGTGCCCCATCCGTCCTCCATGGTGAGTGCCATTCTCCCTTCAAGATACCAAATTTGACCACTCACCACTGTTGTGGCACTTACTGCCGCTGATGTATTTCTTCCAGTTTCCGCCCTCCTCGATTCTGTGTCAGCCGGCAACTTCATCTCCCGCGCCCTCTGCCGTCAGCTCAAGCTCACTACTACGACCACGCTGTCCGCTCATCAGGTCCACACAATCACCAGCAGGCCGTTGAGCAAGAAATAGCGTTGAGCAGCATAACCCCGTTATTTCCTGGAAGACGGGCGAGATCCTGAAGTGGGGCAAAGCCTGTTTTCAATCATGCATCTCCGGTTGTCCTATTCCAGTAGAACACCCCCCTGAATCACTATCACTCTACTCCACCTCTATCGAGAGCCCTGTTGAGAACCAATCCATCACCATTCCTCAGTGCTATGCCCCCTTCAGCAAGGTCTTCTGCCCTAAGCGGGCCTCCGAGCTGCCTCAACACCGGCCGTGGGACTGTGCTATCGATCTGCTGCCGGGTGAACCAGTGCCAAAGGGAAGGATATACCCCCTATCCGTTCCCGAGGAGAAGGCCATGGAGGACTACATCAAGGTGGCGCTGGCACAAGGGTACATTCGTCCATCTACCTCCCCTGCTGCTTCCAGCTTCTTCTTTGTGGCTAAAAAGGATGGAGGTTTGAGACCATGCATTGATTACAGAGCACTAAATAAAATCACTCTTAAATTCTGGTACCCACTTCTCCTGGTCCCTGCGGCCCTGGAAAATCTCTGTGGTGCAACTGTGTTCACCAAGTTGGACCTCCACAGCGCGTATAATCTCATCCGGATACGTGAGGGGGACGAGTGGAAGACCGCCTTCATCATCCCTACTGGCCACTATGAGTAATGTGTCATGCCGTATGGGCTTGTTAATGCCCCCTCTGTATTCCAGGACTTCATTGCTCTGGGATTTCCTCCTCAAGTCCATTCTAATATACATTGACGATATCCTGATCTACTCCCGGAGTCTGGCAGAACATCAGTGCCACGTTGCGGAGGTCCTGCAATGCCTGAGGGACTACCAGCTCCTTCTCAAAGCCGAAAAGTGTTCCTTCCATCAGCCCTCAGTGCAGTTCCTTGGATACACCATCGACTGCAGTGGCATCCGGATGGACGAGGGGAAGGTGAGCGCAGTCAGGGACTGGCCCATTCCTACCACTATCAAGGAGCTGCAACGATTCCTTGGCTTTGCCAATTTTTATAGACGATTCATACACAATTTCAGTACCATCACCAGCCCTCTTACCAACCTTCTCAGCCAGAAGCCCAATGGAGACATTGGCTAGAAGGAGCCAAACACCCATTTCAAGTTCTCACTGACCACAAGAACCTTGAATACCTTCGAGCAGCCAAGAGACTCAACCCCAGACAGGCCTGCTGGGCTTTATTCTTCACCCGCTTCCAGTTTACCATCTCTTACCGCCCAGGGGTAAAGAATGTTAAGGCCGATGCTCTGTCCAGATGTTACGCTCCCGAAGAGAGATCGAAAAATCCAGAACCCATCCTCCCGGACGATATTATTGTCGCTCCAATCACCTGGTCAGCTGAGACTCTTCCTCCAGCCGAACCTCCTAATAACACCCCGCTGGGTTGCCCACCACGACACCTTTACATCCCCAGGACATGGCACACTCCACTTATCCACTACACGCATACATCACTTAGCACTGGTCACCCGGGGGTCAATGAAACCCTCTCGTTGCTACGGGAACGCTTCTGGTGGCCCAACATGGCCTCGGATGTCAGAAGGTACATGAGTGAATGTACCAGCTGTGCCATGTCCAAGAGTCCTCGCCACCTACCATCTGGCAAACTCCTTCCTCTGCCCATTCCAAATCGCCCGTGGTCACACCTAGGGGTGGATTTCATAACAGACTAAATCCTGTAGTCTTCTTCCTCTAAAGGGCCTACCTACTGCCATGGAAATGCCAGAATTTATGTTCAACCATGTCTTCAGGTACTTCGGCATCCCAGAAGATATCGTGTCGGATCGAGGCCCCCAGTTCATCTCCCGGGTGTGGAGAGCATTCCATTCCCTCCTAGGTGTGGCCATCAGCCTGTCCTCCGGCTATCACCCCCAGTCAAACGGGCAGACGGAGAGGAAGGTCCAGGAGATTGGACGCTTCCTCCGTACCTTCTGCCACAGCCACCAGAACTCCTGGAACAAATTCCTGTGGTGGGCCAAGTACGCACAAAACTCCGTCAACCCACCACCGGACTCACCCCCTTCCAGTGCATACTCGGCTACCAACCACCTCTGTTCCCCTGGTCAGGAGAGCCCTTGGATGTCCCTGCCGTCGACTACTGGTTCCGGGAGAGTGAGAGGGTCTGGGACGCGGCTCATCACCAGCTACAGCGGGCACTTCGCAGACGCAGGACGACAGTCGACCTTCGCCGGTCCGAGGCTCCCCACTACCAACCCGGCAGAAGGTCTGGCTGTCCACCCGGGACATCCGCCTGTGTCTACCCTGCTGCAAGCTCAGTCCCAGATTCATTGGCCCGTTCACCATCACCCAGCAAATAAATCCGGTCACATATAAACTCCAGCTCCCTCCTGAGTACCGGATTCACCCCACATTCCATGTGTCACTCCTTAAACCTCACCATCCTTCTGTTTCTCCCTCCACAGAACTTGGCGAAACGGAAGCCCCCCCCCCTCCTCTCCTCCTAGACGACGGCGCAGCCTATACAGTCAAGGACATCCTGGACTCCCGGCGGCGTGGTGGGCAGCTTGAATATCTAGTGGACTGGGAAGGATAAGGTCCAGAGGAACGTTCTTGGGTCCCACGCAATGACATCTTGGATCCCACCTTACTGGATACCTTCCATTCATCCCAATCGACCAGCTCCCAGGGGAAGAGGATGCCCACCACGTCGGCAGGCCGTGGAGAGAGGGGTACTGTTACAAACACGGCAGGTTCCATCTCCACACAATCACAGCGCACACCCTCACGTGAGTATTAGATCACCTCCACCTGTTCCTCATCACCCACTCATCAGCGCTGCACTACAAAAGCCACACACACGCACCCAGTCTTTGTCCGGTCACGTTCGCGACAATATCATTCCTGTATGCTTACTATTAGGACTAACTCCTCTTCTACTCTCTCCAGAGATTCTCTCTGAAGGAATCAGTTCCCCGAAGTGCATGTGTGTGGTTCACCGTCCATCCAAGAAGTCACAGCCTTACCTGCATGGATCAATACTCCTTATCACTCCTCACTACCTGCTCCTCTGCTTGCGTCTTTAAAAATAAACATCTTCATCTGTTACTCATCAGCTTCCAGAGTGATCCCTTACAGCTAAATCGTGCCGGTTTAATTTATTCGCTTCTTGTTAAATAAAGGGAACGAAATTGTACAGTGCTTCGCGTTTTACTAAACATGCAACAATTTCTTAATCCGTGTACAGACAAATGTCTTTTTCCCAAGAAGTTATCTGTCAAAATAAAGGGCAGGTAACGGATAACTAAAATGCATGTTGTTTAATTAAAGGATATTAAATTAAAATAATAATTTGTGTATATATATATATATACATATATTTATAAATAATTCATATTAAAATTTTGCATATTAATCCATTGTAGCCTAGCCCCCTAAAATAGGCTACCACTTTTAATGCTCTGATGCAAATGTAGCCGCACTGGGTTGTACATTAAAATTAACTCATATGATATATAGGGAATTTAAATAATTAATCAGGAATATGATTATTATAGTGATATCTTCTGTGAATTAATGCAAATCAAACAGTGGTTTGTCCAGCAAACGGCCGTAAGATTAACTTATCAACTTTCAATAAAGTTATCACTTCTTATACTTCCAGGAAAAATAGGTTCTGGCCATGAAACCATTCCCCTGTCTTTATAAAATTTCGGTTACTGAATAGTAACGAGCTTTGTAGCTTAAGATCAAACATTTCTTTGACACATGATGTGAGCAATTTTAGGCAGAAGCAATCATGAATATATATTGGTTTTTTATAATTGAACTAATACTACATCAAACTACAAATCACACAGAGTAAATATGCGTACAACAATACAGACAGTAAACAGATACAAAACATATCGGAATCCAAATGAGAGAGAGAGAGTGTGTGAGCAAGAGAGAATGAGAGAGACACGGTCGCGATCACAGAATGATCTCACAGTGTGGTAAACACAGACAGTAACCTTTTGAAAGACAACAAGGAATCAGATCGACAACTTTTGAGCAGCATTTAAATCTCCATAGAAAATAAATACTTGCATGAGGTCTCTTTGTGACTCGCCAGACCAGCGTGCATGCGTGCATGGTTCTTTGTAGCTGGGCGTGTTCTTGCGTGTCTTCCTGGGCTGCTGTTTCAGAGGTCCGACAAACGTGAAGTTAGTACAGAAATGATTCAGAGTTCATCTCCCTTTTGGGGAGAGGCAAATAAACAGAAAACGGAGATGGAAGCTCCCGAAGGAGCCATGAAAACGGGCTGTTCTCTCAGCCACCATGCTGAGATCAGAGATGATAGAAGAGTCGAACAAGAGAACAAGAGAAGAGGACCAAGAGCCGGAGGAACTTCCTTGTTTCAGTTCTTATGTCTTGACTGGTTCACGCCTCTGTTTGCATGAACAACCAATGAAGGTCCGCGATCTGAAGTGGAAAAACGTTCCTTTGTCTCTGGGGAAACACCTACTCACGTGAGTTATGGCTTATCAGAATTCAGCAGTTATATTCTAGCAAGTTCGTAACTCCAGATTAATACATTTTACTGTAATATCCTATGCCTAAGTGAATCCGTCAAAGCATGACGGTTAAACAGATACCAAAAATGGCATATATAAATGATTGAAACATGAAGTTACATTCATATGCAGATTTACACACATTTAAAGTTTGATTAACACACAATAAAATTGCAGATACTCCATATGAAAGACATCTAAATCCAAAAAGGCAACACAGTCAATATATTTACAATACATTTTAAATAAACGGGAATGTGGGTGTTTCGTTTCTCCTTTGAGGCTGCTCTCGTGGGAATCTCTGGACTCTCTCAAATTTGTAATAAATGCTGAGGATTTAGTTTGATGAGGTTCGTTGTGGTCTTTGACTTGGCTAGGGTCAGGGTGTGACCGATGACAGTGGAGATGCACCATGCAGTGTCTGCAGCAGTCCGGGCTCGGACCGCAGGTAACTGGTTCAGAATGGGCTGTTGAGACAGTTCTTGGAGGGCTGTGTCGACGGGAGAAATGTCATTGTGTTGGTACCTTTCGGTACTTGAATCCACATGCTCTGGTCAAGCAGGTTGACACGGGTGGCAGTGTCATGCTGGTTGTAGGTCAGTGTAGCTTAACGCACAGGAGTGTTGACGAGCCATCTATCACCTACAATCTCTGCTTGCATTTCTGTGACTTGTGTAAGAGACTTGGCTTCGGCAGGGCAGGGCAGCATGTGTCGCTGACCAGGGGTTGCAGCCTACAGATTCCTTCAGCGTTGTCTCTGAGGAAGGATTTGTTAAGACAGAGATAATGAATGTCTTTGGTCAAAGTACACATGTGCAGGTTTGGGGCCAGGTACAGATGTGTGTTGCTGTCGTGGTAGGCCACCACATCTGGAATGTGTGTCTTGGTGAGGGTGTTGCTGTTCCACAACCTGACATTGACAATGTCTTTAAGTCTGTAGATTTGGCTTGACTCGCTGATCGGTTGGTTCAGGAGCACATCCATTTCCCTATGTTTGGAGTTGATGTGCAGTAGGATGGCGTTATCCAGAGAGTTGGCCAGGTGTATTTGTAGCAAGTCAGCTGGCGTGGTGATGGCGTAAGCCACACAGTTAGCACAAGGCTTAAGGGCATCATGTATGGTGGGGTTTTACCCGTGGTTAGGCTGTCATTGGAGGAGCTAACCTCCCACAGCATGTCTGTCATTAACGCTGTAAACAGCTGAGTCTGGGCAAAGTCATTCTGGAAGACAGTAAACAGCAGTTTCATGGAGTTCACGGTCTGGTTTGCTTCATCGACACTGGACATACCAATGTTAAACAGAGTTCTGGCAGCAGCAGCGACTCTGAGCAAAGCCCCCGGGAACTGTTTGAAGCGGTGGTGGTGTCCACCTAACTCCATTTGTGTAACAGTCACTTTCTCATGTTGGCTGAACATGTGTTTGACATTGGCCATAGTGTGAGTGAGGGAGTCCTCTCTCCATCGGACACCTGTCCAGCTGTATTGGGTTACGGTGCTGGGGTAGTGTGCCCTGTCGTTGGTGATCAGGAGTCTCAGTGGTTCTCTCGGTGGCAGCTGTCCTCTGGTTGGCTGACAGCACAGCATGGCGAACCACTGCAGCATCCTGGTACAGATAACAGGGTGAGAGAGAGAGAGAAAGGGGAGGAAGAAACAAGCGAGGGTTGTCTTTAGTTGGACAGGACAGTCTCTTTGCTTTGTGGGCAGCGACTGACTGACTTTTCCCTGACTGAAGCCATCCAATGAAACACATCAGGAGGCAGAACTGACATCTATTTGCGAAAATGTGCATTGATGCTCTTGTTTGATAACTTGTGGTTAAAGCCTCACTCACCGGACAAAAGCTCCAAATGCATTTTACACATGCCACAGTGGTGGTACGTGCAGCGGTAAAAGTGGCGTTTTGACTGTACTGTATGACAATACATGGGTTGCGATACATTATGTTGCGATCATAGACACACCAAGAATATATGTAAGAATCTCAATCTGTGAAACGGTAAATGAAATGTAATAAATGTGGAAAATGTAAAGATGTGTTGTAGTTCCGAATAATGATCCAAAAGTCTTACAGACTTCAGTTTCTCCATGTTAGTTAATTTCAAACATAATGAATATATATATATATATATATATATATATATATATATATATATATATATATTTAACATCATAGCATCAACATCACTGCATACTTGAGCTTCACATCACAGAAGTGACAAATAAACTGATGTGTAACAGTGATCAAGAACCTTGTACAGGAGCTGCTGCTGTAGTTGATATCTTCTCATAGTTTGAGCAATCACAACACACACTGACCCAGCTAACCAATCACAGCACACTCTGACCCAGCTAACCAATCACAACACACACTGACCCAGCTAACCAATCACAACACACACTGGCCCAGCTAACCAATCACAACACACACTGGCTGAGATAACCAATCACAACACACACTGACCCAGCTAACCAATCACAGCACACTCTGACCCAGCTAACCAATCACAACACACACTGACCCAGCTAACCAATCACAGCACACACTGACCCAGCTAACCAATCACAGCACACACTGGGTGAGATAACCAATCACTGCACACACTGACCCAGCTAACCAATCACAACACACACTGACCCAGCTAACCAATCACAACGCACACTGGCCCAGCTTACAAATCACAACACACACTGCATGAAAAGAGCTGTATCTGGACAAATACGGGATGGGAAATCTCTGCTAAACTGTAGGTTTGCCAGATAAATGAGGCAGAGTGCTTGGAAAGGTAATACACAGAAGTAAACTCGTGAAACATCCAGAAACCTTATGTATGTGGATGTATATTGAGATTGAGGAGTCACGTGCCGATTTGGGTTGATTTGGGAGGAGTCTGAGGCGATCGGCCCTGATGGCAGGATACGCTATCTGTTGCCAGGGGCATTGCCTTCAGAACTTCACAGAGGCGCTACTAAACATTTCAGAGATCTTTAATTTTTGACAGATACACAAATACGAAAGAAAGTAAAGCAATGCAAAAACATAAGGCGAAAGAAAGGGGACCTTTCCTCAGTGCACACATATGGACATTGGGAATTATATTGTTTACATTCACGCTGTTAATGGCTTTAATCTAACCCGGACATTTACATCTCGCAATCACACATTTAACTACCCTAGCTAACCCAGAACTGGTTTGTCCACTTTGCAGCCCCCAACAAAAAAAACCTGGTACAGTATGTGTCACTGGGCTAAAATCAAATTATAACTAAACATACACAGCTTTAGCCTACATCAAAACATGTTGGAAACGTTCGTATACATTGAACATCTCATTACAATCTAGTGTTCAGTCGCAGTTAATTACTTTGTCATTTTGGTCAAGAAGTGCATTCTAAATGAAATGTAATTACAATACGCTAAAACGCATGTGAATAAACTTACTTTGGCCAGTACAACACTGTTTTCTTCACCTGCTTTAGATGGACCCAGCCACAGCAGAAAGCCTCGTAACTTTCCAAAGACTTGTGGCTTTTAAACTCCTGCATTGTGTAGTAACTTAAACCAAAAAAATATATAATTCCCAATGTCCATATGTGTGCATGGAGGTAAATGGTCCAGGTCTCTGTGCCGCTTGAGAGCTTCTCCAAATACCACTGTTTTGCGCTTGGTGTAACCTAAGAAAACTGTATTCCATTGTTCCTATGTTTTCCATATGTATCGTGTGATGTACTGCAGCAGTTTTTAACGCAGCAGTAACTTCCAGGCATGGCAAAACAGTGCAGAATTGCCAGAACCTCCTCTTAACAACACATGTAAAAATCCTGTTTCGCCGCCAATATCCTTCCAACATGGCGGAGACTGTGATATCAAGGGAGGGCTTTGTGCTATGACGACAACTTCTCATTCTCAATAGGAACTGGTGGAAGTTTCCAGGAATCCTTACAGCTGGTTGTGAGGAGGGGTGGGTGTGAGGTGTGAAGGGCTTTTTAAATGTTAATGACCCCCAGGGGTAACAATGTCTCGTAAAGACAGCACATACAGTATTGTGGAACATAAAAGCTGTGTTTGCTAAATACGTTTATTATTAATATAATTTAATTAGTCTATTTAAGAAACTTAGCATCATTCAAATTAACTGAAATTCAATGGACACAATTACCATTTTAATATGAGAAAATTATGTCTGACTTTTCATGTTAATGTAGTCTAGAGGAATGCAACAAATGTTATTTCAGAATATATATTTCCAACACTTTGAAAACATGTCTCCAACTGCCCTATGTCAGTATGTTGTGCATGTATCTCTTAATGCTGCATTCATTGTATAAAAGAAGCAGTTCAAATGAGACATTTTGTTTCGCAAAACATCATGTAACACATTTTGCTAGTTAGGATGTTGATAAATTCAGTACCATATTCATAAGTCAGTGAAATTTAAAGCTGCTTGTTTTTGCTGATGTCTCATGATATGAAGTTAACGGTTTCTATTGTAATTATGATTCTACCCTAACATTTCATTAAATCTTTTAAAACAGAAACAAAGAAAATCAATAGACAGGTCCATAATCTAAAAGTCTTTCACATGTGAATGCAAAACATGTTGGGTGATACAGACTGACAAACTCGGGTAAAAATATCTGTCAGCTACTGTAGGGCCGAAGGTCAAAGTTGGTCTTTTATAATATATCTGTGTCACATTTGACCACACAAAACATAAGTAAACTCATAAGTAGCACATGTAGGTTATATTTGTAGCATTAGCAATAGCCAACAATACACTAAATGGATCAAAATTGATTTTCCTTTTGTTAAAAAATATTAGGATATTAAAAAAGTTCCATAAAAATAATAGTAATGTAAATATATTTATCGGTGTTTGTGTGAAGAACACTACATTTATCAAAAATATATTTATCATCAGTAACCTAATATTTGTTGCTAAGGACTTCATTTGGACAACTGGGGATTTTCTCAATTTTTGCGAAATATTTATGAAGTAAAACTAAAAAAAAAGGAAAAAAAAATGTACCCGTATGACTGGTTATGTGGTCCAGGGACACATATTATACATTTTATGTAAGTTTAATAGCTATATCAAAATAACTTATGGTAGATCATATCAAGCGACACAGCCAAGCGACTTTCCGCAACACACCTTATCCCCTAAACACCCTTGTTAGTAATATAATTGAATTTGTTATTTTGACTGTTGCAAAAATTTTCTCAAATAAACAAAGTCAATAGACATGATTACCTTTTTAATGTGTAAAAATTACTTTATATGTCTGACTCTTCATGGGTTACATTAGTCAAGAGGAATACAACAAACATTGTTTTAGTATATCAAGAAAAAGGTTTATTGTAAAGTTTGACATTTAGGCCTACAAATAATGACAAAAATGAAATAGACATTATCAATGACAAAACAAATTTCTAAATTTCTACCACAGTGCATAGAGGAATTACAACCGAGACCTTCTCTTTAAGCCCCTTTCACACTGCACGTCGGACCCGCAATATTTCCGGAACATTGCCGGGTCGCCTTCTGTGTGAAAGCAACCACGTCCCGGGATTGATTACCGAATTGAACCCGGGACGGGGACCTAGTAACATTGCGGGGTTCAACCCGGGACGAGCGCTGTGTGAACAAAAGCCAGATCTAATTCCGTATCTAAATTATGATGCACGTTTTCGCGCGACTCTTTTACCGGCTGTTTTGAAGGAAGATCAAAATTCGCGACGAAAACATATGTGCAAACTGTAATGAAGCAGAGATCAGTTAGTTCTTCACTTCCCGCGCTGACGCCGAGATCGTTTGCTTGCTTCAGTGAAAGTATAACGTGCATAGCGTTGTCGACTCGTACATTACACGTCACACGCTGATGTCACGTGTCGTTACGGGATCTTCAAGGGTTGTGTGTGAAAGCACGCACATATACCGGGTCATCACTGACAGTGTGAAAGGGCCAAATCTAGCGACCAGGGAACAATTGTAGGAACACTTTACCCCTGTATTTGCCGGAATGGCAGTGTGAAAGGGGCTTTAGTGTGACTTAACTGCACAGTTGATGTAGGGAGAAATGCTGCAGCAGTATCAGTCTGTGTGCCTCGGTGACGTAAGGGAATGCAATCAATGACATTACAGTATCATTCGCGCGAACACAATTGAAATTGTCGGCATTGCGTGAAGTCATTTTTTGCGAATTGCGACTTGGTGAAACAGACTATTGTTTGGCGTGTAAAAGAAACCTGAGTTTTACTACTCCCGTGAGTAATAGGGCTTTGCAACCAGCAGCAAGTCCACTGAGCATAAATTATTTAATGAAACAGCTGATCTCCGGTCAGAACGCTTTGTCTCGTCAGCTTGAGGGTTTGATGGAGAAGCAAGCTGCAAACACTGTTCTTCTCGAAGATGCTATCCAGGGTCTCTGTGCTCTTTAGCGAAAGTTTGACAAGCAAAGACCGCGGGAAGAGCCATTACATAAAAGGATAAAGAGGGCGCACAACGTGGGCATTGCGGTAAGTTGAGTTTTATTTTAGCGGACAATATAGTAGTAAAGATATGTATAATAAAGGCTAGATGTTTGACCCAAACCACATTTGGTGGCCATCTTACCACGGTGTTTTAATGGTGCATGGACTTTTAAATAACCATAACTTGCTCCATTTTCTACCGATTTTCAAACGGTTTGGTTTGTTATAAACGTTAGAGATGAACCTATGACACTTAGGGTGGCCATTCAATGTTACAGGAAGCTGTAAGGCGCCTTCACAATTCAGAAAACAACCCACATAAATATGATGCCATGCTGTTTATGGGTTTTACATATTCCTTTTAAATGTATTTAATGACACACTTCTCTCTTTCCAAACAGAATAAGTTCGCCTCGTAACCAAGCAGTCATGACTTATCTGCTAGAGGAATTGAAAACAACTTTTGCAGATACAGACCCTGAGTGTATACAAGGTAATTTTAAAATGTTTGTTTAACAATTTTAATGTCCATAATTTTAGTCTCTTATATTTTGTCCACCTTATGATTTCAATAGTATAGTTTCTGTAATTTATATAATTTTTCAAAGTCCCAGCTAAGAGATGCCATTAAAACAGGAGCTAAAAACCGACAAAGGAAAAGACGGGTGAGTGTACAAATTCATCAACTTGTCTTTAAAGGGATAGTTCACCCCAAATTGAAAATTCTGTTATTTTCTTCTGATAACCACAAAATAAAATATTTTTAGGAATGTTTGAAATGATTAGGAAATCAAACTGATCATGAGCTCCAATCATTCCCATAGTATTTTTTTTCTACTTTAAAGTCAATGGGGCTCAAGATTGGTTGGATTATAAACATTCCATCTTTTGTGGTTATCAGAACAAAGACATTTACAGGTTTGTAACAACATTTTTGAGTGAACTATTCCTTTAAGTTTGATACATTTCTGGGTGTTTTTAGTTGTTAACACATTGTGTGTTTTGCAGTTGCTGGATTCCAGGTCCAAGGTTCTTCAAACCGATGCAGAGAGAGAGAGCTTTGGCAGACTGCAACAGTGGAGCTGATGTCTGACGAGTATGCCGCCATTGGTAATGGAAGGCCAGTGTAGACTGTGAGGTCTCCATCTCACTGCTTCAGTGCAGATTGGAGGCAGACATGCGCTACACTATTTTGCATCATCAGCGTGTTAAGGCTGATGGAAATGGACATGATGGACCTTGCTTTCTTCAACTTTAACTAAACCTAAAATATTATTAAAAATTATAATATTGCTTGTGTTTAGTAACATTTTATAAAAGTACTTTGCTTTGTGTACATATTTTTTTGTTTTATATTTTGTAACTGTTATAATATTGCTTGTGTTTGGTTAAATTTTATAAAAGTACTTTTCCCCTGTACTGTTCCTATAGTTTTATTTTTATATTTAATTATTTATTTATATATTTAATGCTTTAAGTGTTTTGGTTTAATTTTAATAAAAATAAATTCTGAATCCATTCTGTTTTCCATTTTTTGAGGGGGTTGGGTTGTATAGTTGGTGGGGTGGTTTTGGTTTATTAACATAGCTGGCCAAAACCAATCAAGTCACTATGCTATGAGGGTTTGGGTTGGGCTAAATGAAAACCGTGACCAATCAAATACTAGTGTCAGGAAATTGACAGGTCTCCGTCCCAATAGTTGTCAGGGTTTGGGGTGTGTTTTTTTTTTAAAACAACCAATCAATGTTGAGAAAAAACACCAATAAGGACAGCAGAGGTGTGTCAAGGTGTGAAGTGAAAGGGCTCTTGAGGTGTGAAATGTCTCCTGACAACATTCTTCAGGGGATTACTTGCCATGGCAACAAATGGCTGCATATACCACGGAGATATCCCTTCAGCAAGATACATCTGAAGTGATAACGGGAGTTTCCTAAGTTGGTGGAATTTGAAGTTTACCCTCAGTGGAACTAGTACATACTTCCGAAAATCAGTGGTGTATTCAGGAGTTTCCTAGTGCGGATACACCTCTTTTCATGCAGTGACACACTGGGTGAGATAACCAAACACAACACACACTGACCCAGCAAACCAATCACAACACACACTGGTTGAGATAATGTAAAATATGTGAACAATAATGTTTTTCAAACAACCTAGTATGAGAGCCTGTTCTAGTAACACCCCCAAAACAAAATCAAGACTTTTGTCTAAATTATAGACAAGTGCAAACTCTGTGCTGAATGCAAATGTAATTGGCTTCATTTACAAAATTAGGTGATTATATTCGCCCGTCTATGCAAATGTCTATTTATGTGTACAGAAAAAAAAAGAATGAGGTTAATTACTGTCTGTCACCTCAGTTTATAGTGAGATAGATATTAGCAAAGACACTGATAAATACACCACTTCTTCATCTTCAGAAAACATCTTCAGCTTTTGGTTATATTTATCATCAAACACAAAACAAATCAAATGATAGCGGCAGGAAATGTTCTTTATATTGGTTTATTTATCTCCATTTATTTGTATTAAACACCAAGCTGATGGAAGGAAAGCAATTTAAAATAAGACAATAGACAAGACGATTTAAATATTTTTAATGTTTTTGAAAGAAGTTTCTTCTGCTCATCAAGCCAGCATTTATTTGATCAAAAATACAAAAAAAGAAAAAAGAAAAAAAATGTAATACTGTGATATATTATTACAATTTAAAATAATTGTTTTTAAATTTATTATAATTTAAATTATCGTTTATTCCTGTGATGCAAAGCTGATTTTTTAGGATCATTATCACATGATCCTTTAGAAATCATTCTAATATGATGATTCATGATCAAAGTTGGAAACAGTTCTTTCAGAACATGTGATACTTTTTTAAGGATACTTTGATGAATAAAAAAAAAAAAGAAAAAGAAGAAGCTATGTTTTTAAAATATAAATATGTTGTAATAACAATATACACTACTGGTCAGTAATTTGGGGTCAGTATTTTTTTTTCTTTCTTCTTTTTAAATAAAATCAATACTTTTATTCAGCAAGGATGTGTTTTAAATTGATAAAAAGTGATAGTAAAGAAAAAATATTATTAGAATATATATTATTAGAAATTTCATTTTGAATAAATGCAGTTCTTTTTAACCTTTTATGCATCAAATATATTAGACAGCAGAACTGTTTCAAACACTCATAATAAATCAGAATATTAGAATGGGTTGTCTTTGGTTGGACAGGGCAGTCTCTTTGTTTCGTGGGTGGCGACTGACTGACATTTTCCCTGACTGAAGCCATCCAATGTAACACATCAGTAGGCAGAACTGAAATATATATATATATATATAGCAATATCCACCAATTGAATGCTCTCCCTTCTTTCCTCAATTGTTTGGCTATTTGTCTGTTAATTTCTCCCACTTCACTGAAATAGTTATCAGAGAACAATCACTGTTGTGTCAACATAAATATCAGTAACAAAAGGGTGCACTGGATTGCTCAAAAATACTTAATAAACTCTGACCTGCAATGATAATCCAGACCTGAAAGGAAGACCTGCTCAGCCTCCTGTAAGGAGACATTCCGGAGGACAGCCAGGGCATTTATGATGGCCTATGAAAAACATTAATGTTAATATACTATAATACCACTACTGAACATTGGATTGTTATATGCATCTTGAAAAAGAGAGAGCCTATTATATATAGAATATTTTGAGGTCATCTCAATTAAAATATCCCTAGTGCAATTTTTTCATCGTATGTCCTAAAATGATCCTAACCAAATCCATTAAATTAATTTTGGCCATGCAGAACATCACAGAGACTAACACATGATAACCATGTACTGTTTGTCTTAGGCCTGCAGATTAGGCTAAATTGTTACAGACTTTTAAAAACACCAAACGACTCATTCATTATTGCAAAACAATTGCTAAACGACAGGCTAATTTGGTAAAACAAGGTAAAGGTAAAGGTAAAACAATGATTAAGCAAGTTTTCCTACTAATACAGTAAGCTCCAGGTAAATCTTACGCATTTAACATCAGCATGCTTTCAAGCTCATCTTTTAAGCTAAATTAATGTGCTGGCTAGATTTACTTATTATAAAATGCAACAAGGATTCATTTAATCAAGGCCAAGAATAATTAATACATAATTAATTAATTTGTGGGAATTAGTTATTAATTCATAGTTAGCAGCTCTCACTTTGGCTTTACATAAACTTTGCTCCATTTAAACATAATATAATAAAAGTTAATTTTATATCGGTACTCACAGTCTGATTGTCCATGTCGTCCATCTCAAATGAGTGTTTTCGGTGATCCAGTTCAGTAGGAAGCGCAGGCAGAAAAAAACTAGGGTCCTATAACCGGGGTCTTATATAGGCGGGGTCTTAAAACCGCTGCCTCCTATTGTGCAGGAAAACCCTTCTCCAATGTGTGCTTCAAGATTTTAAATGAGATTTACCCTATCAAAGAATTTTTAAGGTTAAAATTAAATTTTGATGCAAATTATTGTGTTTTTTGTGAAACAAGTATTGAAACTTTAGAGCATGTTTTTTTTTTTTTTTTTTGGTGTGATTCAGTTCACTTCTGTTGTAGTGAGATGCAAAACTTGTTATGTTCCAAATATGTTGAATTACAACCATTCAATGTGAAGGTAGTTAGGTTTGGTATTTTTCATGAAAACAAAGATTTAGAATTTGTTCTCAATTCTCTGATATGTTTTGGGAGGTTTTTTATTCACAAATGCAGATGGTTTAAATCTAAACCCAACTTTATTAGTTGGTGTAACGAGCTAAAACTTTTATATAAATCCTTAAAATGTGTTAAGAATAAAAAAAAGCCCTTAAGCTGTTCTCTATGTTGGAATGATCTAATTTAATTTAAAGGCCCATTTTGTAGTTGTTTTCTTGTTTGTTTTTTTTTAAGTGTGTTTGTTGGTATAAGTCTGGTTATGCTCAACCAAGTCTGAATAATTGTGGATATTTTTGGAAATGTGTTCATGTACCTTGTTTGGTTGTAATGTTGTTGCAATAAAAAAATAAAAAAACACTTCTCCACCGTTCTGGTCTTTCTTCCTCTCGTCGCTTCGCTCCAGTCCAGCGGGAGGCGCTAAACACACACGTTTGTTTGACAAACATCATTAAACCTCAGAGGAAGAAGTTCAGTTTCACCACGCTCTCTGTTGTTGTTATGTCGGTGTGCTGCCTTCATACAAACGGTTAGACAAGTTTCTAAGAGAGAGAAAATACAGATTTTGAATCAGTTCAGTAAATACCTATAACATCCTCACATTCGTGAGTTTTGAAGCGAGCAGGAATATCTGGAGGAGTTTATCATCTGAACTGAGATCTGCTGCTGTGAAAATTATGTTTATTAAAGAAGAGAGAAAAGAGAACACGAGTGAACCAGAAACCTGGAGAATAAAACAAGAGGATCCAGAAACCTGGAGAATAAAACACGAGGAACCAGAAACCTGGAGAATAAAACAAGAGGAACCAGAAACCTGGAGAATAAAACAAGAGGAACCAGAAACCTGGAGAATAAAACAAGAGGAACCAGAAACCTGCACAATAAAACAAGAGGAGCCAGAAACCTGGAGAATAAAACAAGAGGAACCAGAAACCTGCACAATAAAACAAGAGGAACCAGAAACCTGCACAATAAAACCAGAGGAACAAGGAGGTTGGTGTTTATTCTTATTTATTTTACTTTTTTATTCTTATTTTTTTATTCTTCATTCATCTTTAATGACTGTTTGTGGTAACGATACATTAGACTTACAAAGTTTTACTTATCGGGTGTTTTGGGGCCCTGTATAATTTCTGTGGGTGTTTTTATATAAAGTCTAGGTGTAGACTGCGGCACTCAATACCTAACCATGGGTTTTTATTAAAGTTCCTTTGACTATTTTGTACCATTCAATGTTACTGAACCACTTTTTGTGCAGTATGAATAAAGGGTGATAAATTAAAGTGCTTGCAGTATCCTTTAATAAAATATAAACAATATACAAACAATAAAAGCATAATCTAAAAAAAACATGTCTTGTGCATTATAAAGAATATAATACAGTTGGTTTGATACCTTTATCTCAAACTGTGTCAGTTTAATTGAAGTGAGGATATTATATAAAACTGTAGATTCAATAATGTATATAAAAACAACAAAGGCATCATCTGAAAAACAATGCCTTGTGCATTATACTGAATAATATTCTGTATATTTTACAGTTGGTTTGATACCTTTAGATCAAATGATGTTGTCCTTTAATGTATTTATATTAATGCATTAAAAGTTGTAAAATTATTTTAAAACCCATAAAACGGTAATTCCAAAAATGGAACTTTGTGCAATAACAGATGTTTTTCTGAATATTTTAGTATTGGTTTTACATTATAATGTCACGTAGTTAAGTCATTTAATTTAAATTGTTCATTGTTAATTTCCCCCTAGAAATTCAGCCTTGTGTAACGTAAAGGGCATGGATTTATGACTATCTGAGTTAGTTTTGGCTCAAAACATAACAGCCCTAAAGAGTTCAGTTGGCAAAAAAAAAAAAAAAAAAAAGAATGTCTAATGTCAAACTAACTAAACTAACCACTACACGAGCACTGCACCAACTGCATAAAACACCCCTAAAATTTGTTAAAATTAGTGCTGTCTGTCACTGTAATCAGTTCAGTGAAATACCTACTTTTTAGAACTCGTCCTAGACGGTTAATCCGATTTTCGCAAAAATTAGCTCACATCATCTTCAGACCACAGCGGCAAAAAGTTAAGGTATTCAAATTTAGTCGTTCGACCGTTCTCGAATGACACGTGAATGGATTCTACAAAAAGCACGCAAAAATTGGCCATACTTTCTGTCCGCCATTTTGATTAATGCTGAAAAACTACTTTTTCAAACTCCTCCTAGACCATTTGTCAGATTTTCACCAAATTTGACTCGGATCATCTTCAGACCAAATTGGCAAAAGTTATGGATTTCGTGTCGATATATGAAATGGTTTACGTTTAACGCATTAACGAATTTGCTGGAAAGATGCCAAAATGCATCTGAGGCTGTATCTCTGCAAACCTTTGATATATTTGCACCAAACTTTATATGTGTCAATGTCACGTCACACTGACCATGCCACATTAGTTTGATAACAGCGCCACCTATTGGTCAAGAATAATATACCATTTATTAACCATTAATAATTACATTTTATAAAAACGTTAATAACTTTTTATTGCATCGGCCTATTGCAAATAAATAGTACTCAAAATATTCCCTGGTTTATGCCGACAACATAAATACCAAATATACCAGAGTAAGCTGAACTTCCTTTCCACCATTTTGATTTATGTTGAAAACCTACTTTTTTTTATCTCCTCATCAACCGTCAGATTTTTACCAAAATCGAGTCACATGATCTTCAGACTGTCCTGACAAAATGTTATGTATTTTGTGTCGATAGCCAAAACCATTTTTGCATACCACAGCAATGAATCTGAGGCATGATGCCAAAATGACACTTGAGGCTGTATCTCTGCAATGCTTTGGCATATTGACAACAGACTTTGTGTGTGCCATTGTCACCTAACACAGAACACACCAAAATGATTTGATTACAGCATCCCCTGTTGTTTAAAAGTGGTAAGCCATTTAATCATATGACCAGTGGTTGTATTTATGATTTTTCAGCCATCTCAATTACAGTCATCGTAAATTGCTGTAATTGCTCATTGTTGCATTTGGTGTGATTCTCCATGCCATGCTTAGCTCCTCAACTTTCTGCTTGGCCCCGTAATTGCTGCTTGCAGCTATATTTCTTATTTGTTTTATCTTCATTACAATTCTTGTTTGGTTTTATTTTGAATAATTGCATGTAAAGAATAATTTACGTTGTAATGCATATGCAAAATGTGAATTAATATTCATATTCAAGTGTTTGTGCAAAAATTATTATATATATGCGCATTAATGAAAGGGAGGCGCCCTCTTGATCACATTTTTAGTGTATAACCAATATGACGATTCCTATCTAAACCTGCTCAGCAAGTTTGAAACCCTCATAAAACACTGTCCATATGGAAGACCAAGAGATTCACACCTTTTCTCGACCCCCACAAGCTATAAATTACTAGATTATTACCACCTGACGTCTGTGATTTTCATGTACCAATTCGGACGGGACTAACATCTCTGTGTTTATTACAGAGGTGGGAGGGTCTTATTTGTGCATCTGGGCATCACAGAGATCACGCGCTCTGTATGCGTGCATTGCATTCATTCAGAACACAATAAATATTTATCAGAACACAATAAATACTAAATGGCTGGTAGTTATAGCAAAACCATGTTAATGTGTCTTTCCTTTAGTTTAACTTGTTTTCCTTTTTTTTTGTGTGTGTGTGTAGTAGGCTAAACTTTCTGTATGTTTAATTTCCATAAAGGTAACGTTACATATGTAATTCAAACATTATGTAACTGAGTGCATAAATGAACGTCAGTAATTTTACCAGATGCTGATGGTACAATAGCCGGTATTAACAGTTTACGTGATCTTGCTCTTGGTTTTATTATTTGTATTATTTTTTTTTATTATTATTTATTTGCCGGTAAGCAAATTTATCAAATATGTGTGCGGTAAGAGCATCTATGGTAATTCACATTGGCCAAAATACACAGGGAGACGCGTTGTGAAATAAAATATCACCGGCAATCACAGACAATCGCATTCAGACGGGATTAGTTTTCTCAGAAGATCACTGAGTTTGCTGAAAAACAGTAGGTAATTTGCTCTGGAATTATCACAGAGGTTGTGTGAGAAAAACACAGATGTGATAGATTCGGGTGGGATTAAAATCACCAAGTACGTCTGTGAAACGCAGATTTCTCTAACGACCCCCTGTAAAACTAGTCCATCCGAATAGGGCTTTAAACTTGGATCTCATGAGATTAAAGTACAAATCAAAACACCAGAAGCAACCTACACTCTATAAGTGTTCTTTGCAAGTGTTCCATGCATTTTATTTACAGGCTATATGGTAAAAATAATATTTTAGTGCAAAATTTTAATTCCATTGTTTAAAAAAAAATTCATAGACTATCAGTTGTTATGCTTTAAATCCCATGCCATTTGCAATTTTACTGTATTTTCACCTCCAAAACACTTTAAATTTTTGGAGTTTTAACAATTATTTATAAAAAAAATTATATATAATTTTTTTTTATATAATTGTAACCTTCATAAATAGGTGAAGCATTGTTTTCTTGTAGAAAATAAGTGTTTATTCTTTAAGAATAAATAACATTATTAATTCATAGAAATAACTGAAACAATTAAAATCTTTTTTTAAAACTTGAATTTAAATTCTATTAAACTAACTTTTAAAATCTTAAGTAGTTTATCAGTTAAAAAGTGTAAAATGTCACAGTGCATGTTAAATAGTCTAAATTAATTTATGTTAGCAATATAATTAGAACTAACAATATAATTCGATTTTCTTTTTGAATTAACAATTTCTGTATAAAATGGGACAACAACCTTTGTATCAAACATTTTTAAATCGTCCACAGCTGAGCAACGTAGGAGGCAGATCTGCGCAGAGCGCCCGAAGTGAATGTGATGCACAAAATTATTATCAGATGCAATGAAAGCATCTGCCAAAATGAAAAAAAAAAAAAAACCTGGATAGCTTAGATTAGGCCCAGACACTGTTCCTAAGTACATAATAATTATAATAACTGTTAACCCACAGTAACATAAAGTAAGATATTTTTAGTTCCCTTTATTTTACAACAAATGATTTAAATTTTAACAAAGTGGCTTGCTGCCAAACATGTACGCGAGCTCGCTTTCATTCAGTAATTAAAACATGGGGAAATGCAAGTTTTCGGACCAATTTTCACAAAATTTTCGTAAATTGCCCCCAAAATATCTGCAGAATCTGGGTTTAGAAGCGTCCCATGACATCATCCCAATCTGCATTCAGTCAAAAAAAGACCTTGCGTTCTCATTGTTATTGCATGTAAAACGTCTGCTAAAGATCTGGGAATCATCTGCTGTGTACTCTGATCTTGCATAATGCAGACATAAAATGTACATCTCCAAGATGTACATGTGCAATTAAGTTGGGTTGACCTATATGCTTGCATAATTGTTTGTATACAAACATTTTTACGCATTTGTGATCGTTGTATTATTTAGCCTACTGTCGGTAATAGTGGCCCACTGCAAAAAAATTAACTGACCCTGCTATTGTTGGGGATAATACTTTAGAACACAGAAGCTAGATTGTTAACTGTATTTATTTGAATGAATGCAGAGCGGACCATCAGCATAAATAAATTGAAGAAGTCTGCGTCCGCGCTGGCCGTTTACTGGATCGGATCGTTCATGCGGAAAGTATAGCACAGGCTTTGCAATCGCAACTTCTTTGTGCCGTTACTCCTTTCGAGCTGAATTTCACAAAAATGGTCAGCTTCCAACAGCATCAGGTGTTTTATTTATGGGCAGTAGAATTATTTATTTATTTCAATGTTTGTAATACATTAGATATCATAATATTTAGAGTATAATATTATAAATGAGGTTGCTTTGTATTGGTGACGTAATACGTAAATGATATGCATGCGGCCCTCGAGACTTGAACTTGGACCATAGTGCGGCCCGCTGGAAAAAAGGTTGAGAACCACTGACCTAGATAAACCCCGGGCTGCTGACTTCAACACTCTGCTCACCTCATTTGATCTCAAGCGAGTGTCTACTATAGCAACTCAAAAATCAGGCAACCAACTGGACCTCATCTACACAAGCTGTTGCTCCGTGGACAGCTCTTTAGTTGTTCCACTGCACACCTCAAGACCACTTCCTCATTACTGCTAACCTAGCACTTACTCCTGAAGCAACACACACTCCAACGCAGGTCACCTTTCAACGGAACCTACGCTCACTCTCTCCATCTTGCCTATTTTCTGTGGTTTCATCCTCACTTCCTTCACTCTCTCAGTTTTCAGCTCAGGACATGAACAGTGCTACAGACACTCTTTGCTCCACTCTAACCTCTTCTTTGGACAACTTTTGCCTGCTGTCGTCTAGACCAGCATGCACCACCCCATCTGCCCCCTGGCTGTCCGAGGTTCTCCGTGAACATCGCTCTAAACTCAAGGGCTGCTGAGAGGAAATGGCATAAATCAAGAAACACTACCGACCTCGGTGTGTATCAGTCTCTCCTTTCTTCCTTCTCTGCAAATGTCTTCACAGCTAAAACATCCTACTACCACAACAAAATTAACAATTTTGTGATGCTCGGACACTCTTTAAAACTTTCTCTTCTCTTCTTAATCCATCTCCACCTCCTTCTCCATCGACTCTTACAGCTGACGACTTTGCAGTTTTCTTCACAAATAAGACAAGAACCATCACTGACCAATTCTCCACAACGTAGACTGAGGACAACTTCACAATGACCAATGCACACTCTCTCTCCTCCTCTCCACTCTCAGAGATGGCTGTTTCCAAACTTATCCTGTCCAGTCATCCTACTACTTGTCCACTTGATCCGATCCCCACTCACCTCCTTCAATCGATCTCTTCTTCAGTAATGCCTTCACTTACTCACATTATCAACTCCTCTCTTCACTCTGGAACATTTCCCTCAGCATTTAAGCAGGCTCGGGTAAGCCCACTGCTTAAGAAAACATCTCTAAATCCAGCGCTTCTAGAAAACTACAGACCAGTATCCCTTCTTCCATTCATTGCAAAGACACTTGAGCGAGCTGTGTTCAAAAGCTCTCTATGTTCCTTGTACAGAACAACCTCCTGGACAGCAAACAATCTGGTTTCAAAAGTGGCCACTGAACTGAGACTGCCCTGCTCTCGGTTACTGAAGCCCTGTGACTGGCAAGAGCAGCTTCAAAATCCTCAGTACTCATCTTACTGGACCTGTCTGCTGCTTTTGACATCGTTAATCACCAGATTCTCCTGTCCACCCTGAGAATTTCTCCAATCTCCAGTCCTACCTTTCCGATAGATCCTTAAGCGTGTCTCGGAGGGGTGATGTTTCAAAGTCACAACAACATGCTACTGGGTTCCTCAAGGCTCAGTACTTGGACCATTTTTTTCTTCTCCATCTACATGACGTCATTAGGATCTGTCATTCAGAAGCATGGATTTTCTTATCACTGCTTAGCTGATGACACCCAGATAACCCGACGGTAGCTGATCTCATTTCAGCCTGTCTGAGTGACATTCCTAGCTGAATAAATGGCCATCACCTTCAGCTCAACCTTACCAAGACAGAACTTTTGGTGGTTCCAGCTAACCCATCGTTTCATCACAACTTCTCTATTCAGAGTTCGTCATACATAACTCCTTCCAGAACAGCCAGAAACCTAGGAGTTGTGATGGATCATCAGTTAAGCTTCACAGGCCTTATTGCTACAACGACCCTTTCCTGCAGATTTGCCTTATACAACATTAGGAAGATTAGACCCTTAGTGTCAGAGCAAGCCATCCAACTTCTTGTCCAAGCTCTTGTTCTCTCCAAACTGGACTATTGTAATGCTCTCCTGGCAGGCCTTCCAACATGTACTATCAAGCCTCTGCAACTATTCCAGAATACTGCAGGGAAGGTTGTCTTCAATGAGCCAAAAAAAGCTCACGTTACTCCTCTCCTAACCAGGTTACACTGGCTACCAGTAGCCGTTCGCATCAAATTCAAGGTACTGATGCATGCCTACAAGACAACCTCTGGCACGGCACCAACACTCCTAAACTCACTAGTTCAATCTTATGTGCCCTCCAGAAGTTTGTGCTCTGCACGTGAATGACGCCTTGTGGTTTCATCACAAAGAAGTTCAAAATCACTCTCACTGACCTTTTTCTGGACTTTGCCCAGCTGGTGGAATGACCTCCCGATCTCAATTCATACAGCTGAATCTTTACTCATTTTCAAGAAACATCTAAAGACTCATCTTTTTTGCCAGCACTTAACCAAATAATCTTGTCATTAAAAAAAAAACCCTGGCTATGCGTTCTTTAATTGAGACTTGTCATGGGACTTGTATACTGTTCTTGTTGTTTTCTTGTTGATCTGATTGCTTTTATTGTTCTCATTTGTAAGTCGCTTTGGATAAAAAGTGTCTGCTAAATCATTAAATGTAAATTTAAATGTAAATGTGAAGATATTTTTAAACCAAGAATGAACCGAAATGAAAACATGTAGCTTTTTATCTGTGTGTGTGTGTGTGTGTGTGTAGATTTTTGAGAGTAATATAGTGAAGTAATTGTAGGCGTTCCGTATACGGTGACACGGGTGACAGTTGCTGATATTCAACTTTAGTGGAATCATATGTTTGGGGGCGGGGCAAAATACATTAAGTCAAGTCAGACATTCTACAGCCATAATTACTGATGTTAACACACAGGGAAAATATGTAACAAATGCCTCGCAGATATAAACAGGGTAAATAATGTTTTAATGTTTTGATTGAAATTAAATGTCAGCGAAACCTTAAAAATACACAATTTTTACAATAGTGCTCTTGTTATAAAGTTAGCCTATATGACAGTAGTTATTAATGTTTTGTATTTCTGTTTTGAGCTGCGCGCACTGAAGAAGACCAGTAGAGTGCGCATTTGATAGCAGGTTTTTGATCAATGGGATTAAATTCATAATTGAATGTAGAATACGCTTTATTTATACAACATAACGTTAATATTAGGACTAATATGCTTGATAACTGCAAAAAGAGCCCGAATTTAAATAAAAGTGTCTGTGCGGCTCTGAATGCGAACTCCTTTTGCTAAACTCTAAAAATAGACAGCATTTTATTATAATGGTGTTCCCATTATAATGGTATGGGTGTGACAGTCCAGTCATAGTTATTAATAATCTGCTTTTTTGTTTGACCCGCTCGTGAAATCATGTGAAATCATTTGAGCGCTCATGTATAGACATAATGGCAAAATCAATAACCCCCTGCAAATTATTGTCAATTAATATACAATTATTTTATAATAAACTTAAATAAAATATTATTATTATAAAAAATGCTATTATTATTATTATTTTAATCTGAAATTTTAGAATTTATAAACTGAAAATCGGCCAGCTTTTATTTTGGCGGGTTTCCAGCAAGTACGTACATGGATTTACGGGTTTAGCGCTGCCGTCTGTAGAGCGTCAGTAAATGAAATGTCACAGTTTTGAATTGTGCTTTGAAAATGGCAGAGGATAACCTAGATTTATGTTTTCAGTTTTCTGAAATCAAATTCTTGTACAGTAAAGTTTGTAGATCTAAAATGGTAATTACACATTAACAACAGTATGCAAACGTGCCTTCTGAACTTATTTACACAGCACATTTCTTATTTTGGTCATGCGATTTCTTACTTTGGCTTGCCGCGGTGGTATTACCCATTCTGGTTGTCTACCTACTGTATATAAATGTGTATATAAAATCTATACATTTTACTAAGGCTGTGACGGTGATAAAGTGATGTATAAAAATGTTTGGTAACACTTTAGAATAAGGTTCCATTAGTTAATGTTAGTTACTGTATTAATTAACATGAACAAACAATGAATAATACATTTATTACTGTATTTATTCATCTTCGTTAATGTTAGTTAATGAAAATACAGTTATTCATTGTTAGTTCATGGTAATTCACAGTGCATTAACTAATGTTAACAAGCACAACTTTTGATTTAAATAATGCATTAGTAAATGTTGAAATTAACATGAACTAAGACTTATAAATGCTGTAGAAGGATTGTTCTTGCTTAGTTCATGCTAACGAAAGTAGTTAACTAACATTAACTAATGGAACCTTATTCTAAAGTGTTACCAAATGTTTTCCCAGTTTCCCTATTAAATTTGTAAAAGTCATTAAATCTGAAGCAAAAAAAGTAAATTGTGTATTCTCAGCTTTTAACAATATACCAAAAATAAATAATTTTACTTTTATTTCAGAGTACATTGAAGAAAAAGAGGAAAATGAAGAATCAAATCATCAAGAGAAGCAACATGCATGTGATCAATGCGGTAAAATGTTTTTATGGGCTTCACTTCTGAAGAAACACTTGAAAGTTCATGCAAAGAAGCCACAACATTCATGTCATTTGTGTGGAAAGAGTTTTTTGCATCTACAAAGTTTGAAAGAACATCAGAAAATACATACTGGTGTGAGAGAGTACATGTGCTTTGAGTGTGAAAAGACTTTTTGTTCAGTGAGCAGTTTAAAACTACATGAGAAGATCCACACTGGAGAGAAACCTTACAAGTGTTCACACTGTGACATGAGATTCAGTCATTCATCAAATCTGAAAAAACATGAGAGGATTCACACTGGAGAGAAACCTTACAAGTGTTCACAGTGTGACATGAGATTCAGTCAATCATCATATCTGAAAACACATGAGAGGATCCACACTGGAGAGAAACCTTACAAGTGTTCACACTGTGACATGAGATTCAGTCGGTTAACACATCTGAAAACACATGAGAGCATTCACACTGGAGAGAAACCGTATAAGTGTTCACACTGTGACAAGAGATTTAGTCGGTTAACACATCTGAAAACACATGAGAGGATACACACTGGAGAGAAACCTTACAAGTGTTCACACTGCGACAAGAGATTCAGTGATTCGGCACATCTGAAAACACATGAGAGGATCCACACTGGAGAAAAACCTTACAAGTGTTCACACTGTGACAAGAGATTTAATGATTCAACACATCTGAAAACACATGAGAGGATCCACACTGGAGAGAAACCTTACAAGTGTTCACACTGTGACAAGAGATTCAGTGTGTCATCAAGTCTGAAAACACATGAAAGGATCCACACTGGAGAGAAACCTTATAAGTGTTCACACTGTGACTGGAGATGCAGTCATTCATCAAGTCTGAAAACACATGAGAGGATCCACACTGGAGAGAAACCTTACAAATGTTCACACTGTGACAAGAGATTCAGTGTGTCATCAAGTCTGAAAACACATAAGAAAATTCACACTGGAGAGAAACCTTACAAGTGTTCACACTGTGACAATCGATTCATTCAGTCAACAGAGCTGAAAACACATGAGAGGATTCACACTGGAGAGAAACCTTACAAGTGTTCACACTGTGACTGGAGATTCATTCGTAGAGGAAATCTGAAAAGACATGAGAAGATTCACACTGGAGAGAAACCTTACAAGTGTTCACACTGTGACAAGAGATTCAGTGGTGCATCGAGTTTGAAAAGACATGAGAGGATTCACACTGGAGAGGAAGCACATCAACGCAATGTACGAGGGAAGTGTTCCATTAAGTCATCTGTTATACACAGTCATACAAAAAACAATCACAGTAAGGCCCCGTACACGCGGAGACACATTTAGTTGTATATGTAAATATTTTGTATGGTATACGTGTTTCGTCCAGACGGATCCGGCATTTTTGGAGAGTGAATTCATTTTTTTTTAAACCAGGTCCCAGAGTGGATAAATCTGAAAATGACACCTTTTTTGTTTTTGTTTACTGCAAATCCATATATTTTGTTAAACAATGATGTCATCACCCCACATCTCTACTATAGTCAGACACCGCTACATCATGTAACACCAACAACAATGGAGGACTACATGTTTGTGTTCATGCTGCAGATCTGCGCCTATTAGCTTGACTAAACTTACTAGTAGAGCTGCACGATATTGGAAAAAACAACACTCACCGTGATAATTTTTCTCGGCAATGTATATTGCGATATGGGAAAAAAAAGCACCAGATGACTTGAACAGCTCTATTAGGGGAAAAAATAATGATTGGGGTAATTTTGTAGGTGAATAAATAATCTAAGAAAATTACAAACATAGATAAATATGATAGAAAAATTGTACATATGAAATAAAAAAGTCATTTATATTCTTCAGTCCAACTGTTACTGTCTGTTACAGTTAAGTCTTATACATTACTGCTGCGTTACATTGCTGACAGAATGCAGTGTTTATAATCTAGAGATTGTAAAGAGGATGTAGCTCACGCACTGTCACGTCAAGTACCAGTGGATTACAGACTTGCTCCCGCGGGACCCGATGCAACAGAGAGCGGTGCGGGACAAGACTTGTGTGTGTGCAGGATAGAGGAAAATATAAAAAGAAGTATCTAAACATAAAAAATCTAAAACAAATAAATTGTTATTCATCTATTGGACAAAAGCAAAATGAACTCATATAAAATATAAACAATTAACAGGTGCAAGCGTATGCAGAGCTTCTATTTAGGCTATAACAAGGGATTGGTTTGTCGCACGATGAGATTGATGCAAGCACACCTTTTGTGAATAAAAGTTTCATTTTGGCTAAGCGAGTTTGTCGTTGTTGCTGTTTTCATTTAAAATAAAACATTGAACAACAAACTAAGCATTTGTTTTAAAAGGGGGAAAATACCTTATTTAATTTGGTTACAATATCCATCTTATTCGTTTTTGTTAATAAAATTTAGATCTTTAAATGCCAATGGGAATTTGTACCATTGTACTATTTTATGGCTTATGTGTTTTAATTAATGGGCTAACAATGAACCACAAACTACTATAGTTTTAAAGAAAGAGGAAATCCAAATACCTTTTAATTTTTTTGTGTAACAATGCAGATAAAACATTTTCCTTATATTAATAAAAGTTCAAAGTTTAATATGAGAGAATTTGTCATCGTACTGTTTTAGCATGTTTTGTTATTAAAAATAATAGGCTAATGATTAGCCACAAATTAAATATTCATTTGAAGTAAGGAAAATGTAGATTCAGTATGCATATTTTTATTGTGTGTTAACAGATTTGTGTGATGTCTGAACTGAGATGTCTTTTAGAGATTATAAATGCAGTGCTCTTTGCTGGCATTCCACCAAACCATATAAACCATGCAAACAGCAGCCGCTTGCTTTAGTTAAGAATAACTGTTCTGTGAATGTTGATGCTGTAATAACAAATATTTATTAGGAGTTTGTGCTGGGATTTCATAAGTTTCATGGTGAAAAAAGTAATGTAAATAATAATTAATTTTGAAATAATCAGGACAGTAACATGATTACTTTTAAAAGAAGTAATCAGATTACATTTTCAGAGTAACTTGCCCAACACTGGAACCAATATACTATCCATTTACTTTCTCAGCTGTTTGGTTTGGTAAGCTAGAACAAAAAGTAGAATTTAAGAAATTTTGTGTAGAAAGATGTGTAAATTGTCTGGAATGGAATGTCCACCCACTGCATAACCACAAGACTGAGATGGAGAATGCATTGCTCTTGTGAATCAGATGCATGCAATTGACGGGGACTACAAACTATCTACTACAAACTCATCTAACATACATTTTGTTGATAAAAAGTGTCCCTTATTATGTCCTGCTCCATCTATATCATTCAACCGCTGTAATTAATTAGGGAAAAGAAATAAACATTTGACTTCTATTCAGCTAACAGCAAGTTTTGATATATTCACACTGAGCAATCTGAATAAAGTGACAATTTATAGTATTGCATGTTGGCCATCACATTGATATGCACAGTATGTTTTTACAAAAGTACAATTTAAATGGAATGAGTACTGTAGAGATTTAGTGACTAGATATAGTATTGCACAGTTGACATATGTATATTATTGCACATGTATTACTGCACCATTTTAACTGACATTATTTAGTGCATTTGTTTAAAGTTCTGAAAAATAAAGTGTACGGACAGTGGTATGGCAGATTGACATACTGCATATTGTACAATATTGTATAATGCATGTTGTATAGCAAAAGTATAGACAGAAGAGATTTAAATGAAATTAAAGCTGCAAGCAGCGATAAAAGGGCCCTCGCACTCGGGCTCACCACCACCCGGTGCCCATAGGAGGAACAGTGAATGTAGGGCCATATGCTTATAAAATACTAAAAATTTGTGCCACATTTCCTGCTGCCAACAGGTGGCGCTATGATTATAACTGAATATCGACATGTAAATGTCTTCAGGCCAGGACTCTTACCAAACATGCAAAGTTTTGGGCAGATCAGACAAGTCATGTTTAAGTATAAAATAAGTCATTTCCTGTTGCCAGCAGGCGGCGCTATACTTACAATTGAATATTGGCCTTTAGTTGTGTCCAGGCCAGTACTCTTATAAAACGTAATGTTTGGGTCAGATTAGGAATTGCATGCATGAGTTACAACAACTTCCTGTTTTATAGTATCAATAGCATCATTTTGCACATACTAAGAGTTGCTACAATGTTTGAAAATATTTCTAGCATGGTTAGCACACAATGGCACATTTTACTGTGTTGCAAATAGTGCATAAAAGTGTTAAAAATGACACTTCCTGTTGCCAGCAGGTGGCGCTATGATTATAACCGAATATGGGCATGTTGATTTATTTAGGACAGGGCCCTTTTCAAACGTGTGAAGTTTGGGGCAGATGGGACATTGCTTGCCTGAGTTACAGCATCTTCCTTTTTCATTGCGTTAGTAGCATGCTTTAACACTTAGCTAAGTGTTGCTAGCATGTTTTAGTATGCTTCTAGAAGGTTGCCAGCCTATTTAAAACTTGTTGATTCTTTTATTATTTTGCAAGGAGTCCATAACAGTTTTAAAAATGCCACATCCTGTTGCCGCCAGGTGGTTGTACTATCATCGAATACGGCATGTTGATTTGTTCAGGACAGGACTCTTATCAAACTTGTGGCAAACTTTGGGGCAAATTGGACACTGTATGCCTTAATTACAGTAACATCCTAATTCACTTCAGTAATATGAAGCTTTAACATTTAGCTAAGTGTTGGTAACATGTTTCAGTATGTTTCTAGCATGCTGCCAGTGTATTTATCACTTGCTGGCACTTTTTAATATGTTGCTTGGACTCCATAACATTGTTACACATGCTAGGAGTCTATAAGAGTGTTACACATGACACTTCTTGTTGCCAGTAGATGGCGCTATGACTATAACTGAATTTGAATAACGGAGTGCGGGCATGTTGATGTGTTCAGTACAGGACTCTTGTCAAATGTCTGAAGTTTGGGGCAGATCGGACGTTGCTAGCCTGAGTTACAGCAACTTCCTTATTCAATGCATTAGTTGCATTCTTTGACACTTAGCTAAATGTTGATAGCATGTTTTATTATGTTTCTATAATTTTTCCAGCCTAGTTAACTCTTTTTGACACGTTTAAATTTTTTTTTTTAACACCTATCACACATGTGAAGTTTGGGGAAGATCGGACATTGCTTGCCTTTTTTACAGCAACTTCTTTTTCACTGCCTTAGTAGAATGCTTTAACACTTAGCTAAGTGTTGCTAGCATCTTTCATTATGTTTCTAGCATGCTGCCTGCTTATTTAACACTTTTTGACACTTTTTAATTAGTTCCTAGGAGTCCATAACAGTGTTAACATTGTCACTTCCTGTTACCAGCAGGTGGCGCTATGACTATAACTGAATTTGGTCATGGGTGTTTGTTTGGAACAAAACACCTATCACACGTGTGAAGTTTGGGGAAGATCGGACATTGCTTGCCTTAGTTACAGTAACTTCCTTTTTCACTGACTCAGTAGAATGCTTTAACACTTAGCTACGTGTTGCTAGCATGTATTAGTATGTATCTAGTATGTTGCCAGCCTATTTAACACATGTTTACACTTTTTAATTAGTTCCTAGGAGTCCATAACAGTGTTAACATTGTCACTTCCTGTTACCAGCAGGTGGCACTATGACTATAACTGAATTTGGTCATGGGTGTTTGTTCAGAACAGAACACCTATCACACGTGTGAAGTTTGGGTAAGATCGGACTTTGCTTGGCTGAGTTACAGCAATTTCCTGTTTCACGGCGAAAGATCAAACTTTGTCAGGCCGCCAGGGACACACCCCTTGACGAAAACTCAAAACCTTTGCAATTTAACATCACAAAGGTCTTATGATGACCCTCACCAAATTTTAAGATATTCAGATTAAAACTGTAGGAGGAGTTCGTCAAAGTACGAGGCATGGAAATGGAAAAAACTGCACAAAAATCATACAGGAAATTCAAAATAACTTACTTCCTGTTGGGTTTTGGATTTTGTACCAAGAGACTTATTTGTAGGTAATGGTGTGTTACATGTGTGTACCGATTTTCATGAATATACGTGAAACACAGCTCGAGGCGCACTCCGTTGTAATTTAACAGGTGGCGCTATCAAGCCATTTTAGCACACCCACTTCTGAAACCTATATCAGATGTACATTTTCGCCAGTCCTGATGCGTGTGCAAGGTTTCATGAGTTTTGGAGCATCTTTAGGCCCTCAAAAATGCGATTCATTACGGAGAAGAAGAAGAAGAATAAATGGAGCTATTCCAATAGGGTCCTCGTACGCCAACGAGTGGCATTAGTAAAAAGGTGAACGGTGAGAAATATGCATTTAAATATCCATATACACTATGTTCCAATCTTCCTGTTGCCAGCAGGTGGCGCTCTCATTATTATGGAATATTGGCCTTCAGATGTGTTCAGGCCAGGACTCTTATCGAACATGTGAAGTTTGGGGAAGATCAAACATTTTATGCCTGAGTTACAACAACTTCTCTTGCTGTGGCAAAACATCAAATTTTGTCATGGCGCCATGGACCTGCTCTTTAACAAAAACTCAAGATTGCCACAAATTAACATTGCACAGGCCTTTATATTAGATTGACCACAAAAAATACATTAATGTCAAAAGATTTCTAGGAGTAGTTTGTCTCAGCATAAAATATGTCACTTCCTGTTGCCAGCACGTGGCGCTATGACTATAAGTGTATATGGGGCATGTAGATCTGTTAAGGGCAGAACTCTTATCTAACGTGAAACTTCCTTTTTCATGGTGAAACATCGAAATTTGTCAGGCAGCCATGGACACGCCCTTTAACGAAACCTCAATTCCTTCGCAATTTAACATCGCAAAGGGCTTTAGATTACACTGACCAAGTTTGGTTTTGATCTGAATAAATCTCTAGGAGGAGTTCGTTAAAGTACAACCCCTGAAAATGACAAAAACAACACCAATTTTGCAGGAAAAATTAAAAATAACCGACTTCCTGTTGGGATTCGGATTTCGTACCAAGAGACTTTTTTGTAGGTATTGGTGTGTTACATGTGTGTACCAATTTTTGTACATGTACGTGAAACATAGCTGGAGGCGCACTCCGTTGAATCTGTATAGGTGGCGCTATAGAGCCATTTTGCCACACCCGATAGACTATTGGTCTTTAGATGTGTTCAGGCTAGGACTTTTATCAAACATGTGAAGTTTGGGCAAGATTGGACATTTAATGCCTGAGTTACAACAAGTTTTATTCCCATGGCGAGACTTTGAACTTTGTCACGGCGCCATAGATGTGCTTATAAACAAGAACAAGCTATTTATAACTTTATTTATAAACTGCTTAGTATTGACTATTAATGTTAAGACAAGGCTTTATAAAGCATAAACTGACTATTTACAAATGAGTGCAGTTATTATAAAGTGTTACCAATGCATTTACTAATATTAACAAATTAGACATTATTTTACAGTGTTATCAAATCCTTAAATGATTTATAAGTGTTTTGTAATGATTTTATTGACCTATAAGCCTTTGTGAAAGTTCTGCTTGCGTTACAGCTTAGTCTTTATCTGTGAGCTGAACAGATTTACTGTTACATCCATGAGATTATGTAAATTCAAATAAATATCATGTCACAGGATGTCATAGGTCAGTATCAAATGAGTTTGAAATTATTATTTGCAGCACAAATAAGGTTTTTTAGGATTTTTAAAAATCCCTAAAACTGTCAGAAAAGGATAAGGCCTAAGATATTTCTATGTAAGTGGCTAAATGTATTTATGTTTTTATAATTATAATATATAAACTATGAAATTATACAAAATGTATAAAAAAGTAAATAAATAAATACGCACACACATTTAAAAAAAGCAGCCAAGTCGAATGAGTTTCCTTTTTTTGTATATATAGATTCAAATTGAAGACAGAAGCAGGTAAATGCGGTCACTTAATATTCAAACCCAGTAGATCCACCTGAGATTTATTTCTCAACAGTTTATGTTCACGTGGCTGTTTTCGTTTATATTAGCCAAGCTATTATGTATTTTGAAATAATCTTGTCCGTGATGTGTTCGTTCGTACGACGAAAGGCAGGATCCTGCAGCTCGAGAGATACATGTTATTCTGCCAGTCGCGCTTTCAAATAGTCTTGCACACTTAAACTGGTCACAAACACCTGCATTTAGCTCTTGTTGTGTTATAATGGGTGTATTGTGTGCATTTGTGGTAATATTCTATTTTAAAAAGCTCTTAAACAAGAATAAATTCGCTTGTTTTGAACTTGTGACACTGTGCGCGCTGATCGGAGGCAGTGATTTCAGATAGGCAGCCGCAAATATTTCATTTTCACACAAACAGTTCAAAAACATCTTAATTTAGCTCTTGGTGTGTTCTAATTGGTGAATTGTGTGATATCGCTTTAATATTTTAATTTTAAAAGCTATAAAACAAGAATGAACTCATTTTTCTGAGCTCGTCATTCCACAAGCTCCTGCTCAGAGTGGTGATTCATCTCTCGTGTTTCTCACGTATCACTGACCACACATCCATTATTAATGAGCCCTGACCTGGTAATAATCAGTTATATTGGTTTAGCTTGTCAGTGTGTATTAAATCTAAGTATTTATTTGTATTTTAACCGATTTAAAAGTGAAACTAAAAGAGAGCCTCCTCCCTTTCAGTCGAATTTCCCTTTCAGGAATTGAACCTGTAGGGGCGCATTTTCTCTCAGACAATGACAGTTTTTTCATTTTCTGTTACCCATACAGTTTTGTAAAGTCGTGAAACTATCCATATTTACTCAGAATGACTTTTTTCTGTATGAAAAAAGGTTTTGAAGTGTTTGGAATTTAAAAATGCAGGACAATTAATAATTCCCTTTTTACCTTCATTTAAAAAAATCACCACGTCAAAACCGTTCAAGCTATCCAAAATCCATTGGCAATTGAAGTTCCTCAATGTTTTGGCCAGTGTTGTAGTCGAGACCAGCTCATTCGAGTCCGAGTCCAGATCGAGTCCAGAGAGGGTCGAGTCCGAGTCAAGACCGAGTTCAGAAAGGGTCGAGTCCGAGTCAAGACCGAGTTCAGAAAGGGTCGAGTCCGAGTCGAGACCGAGACCAGAGAGATTGGATCTTTGACAAGACCTAAATAAATCTTCAAGAGTATGTAAAATGTTTGGTGGAAACAATAAAGGGTAAAAGGGCCACATAGTTTGTGGTGTAAAGTTAAATTTATTAGTATTAAGAATTGTAACTTGTCAATATTAAGTGCTCATTTTCACATAACATCGTTGTACCACTATACACATCCATATAACCTTTCTAGTACAAGTAACATTACTGTACCACTATACCTGTAAATGTTCAACTGTAACAGCTTTTACATAACTTTTAATCTTGAAGCTTAACTAATGACTGCTAATATCCTTACAATGTCTTGGATTATGTGCACTTTAGATGTTGTGAAGATTACAGATGGGCATAATTACTTTTCAAAAAAATAAGTGAAGAGACCATCCTGCTACCCAACCAAGCACGATGTGGTCTCATGATCAATCCACCCCGACTAAAAAACACTCTACTGCTGCAGAAAAAGCGGGGACTGACAACAGTTACCATTTCATCACTTTCTAATCTAATGCTAATTTCCCTGGATGGTGCGTTTTAATGCAGGGTAAAATACACACTAGTCCAAGTTTTTTTTAGTTAAGGAGGGCATACACACAAGAGCCGACTGACTCTCCAGGAAAATTTAATGCAAAAGTGTGTATGTGCCAGGGGAAGAAAGCTGGATGAAATGCCATATAAGTTCAATGCATTCTGTCAGACATGTTTTGGGGGGGAGATGTTTAGTGTTGAGACAGTCAGTCTGTGTCTGTATTCATTATATAATTTAATTAAACTATATTTGTTTTTTTCTGTGACCATTTTGTCCTACTTTGTAAAAATAACACAGTTGAGAGAAATAATGTAGCAATGTGGCTTCCTGGAAAGCGGGATCACCACAGGCGGATGGCAGGAGGGTAAATTAAGGCCGGTGACACACTGGCTGCGTGGCGTCTCTGGCTGCTGCGTGCTAGAAGCGTGGTGGCTGCTTCGCGTTTTCTGTGTTTACACACCAGAAGCGTGCCTGCACGCGGCGCTTGGCGCGCTGCTGCTGCTGTAGGTGACATAGAGGGAGACCGCCGACAGACCGGGCTCTTGTCTTCATGACAACAATATCAACTTTTTTTTTTTTTTACACACCTACTGATAGGACACCGTCAACAGTATTGACGGCACAATAGATATGTTTGACAGGTGCAATATTTGAAAATCGTTCATTATTAATTTATTTTTTTAATTACATTTATATCTGAATTTATGACTTTCAAATATCAAAATGTCATGAATTAATATGTATTTGTGTACAAAATGACATATAAACATATTTTCCTAGTATATTTTCCTGGAAACGCTTCCAACATGCACGCGTGTCGCGTGAAAAATAGGCGTCAGTTCTATTTCTAGCATGCACGGGTTTTCCGCGTGTCTCACGCAGGCAGTCTGCAAGATCTAACCTGTTAACATGGGAGCCGAATTAAAAACAGACACGCCACGCAGCTGAGACGCTTGCGCCACACATCCAGTGTGTCGCTGGCCTAACGTCTCACGTCAAAAGAAAATCACCAGTCATTGGATGTCTCAAACATACATCAATTTAAATAAACATTAACATAAGGAATAATAATGAAATATTTTGATTGGGACTCAAGTGGACTCGGGCATAAGTCCGATTCCTAATATGTTCGAGTCCGAGTCAATACCGAGTCAAAATGCACACGAGTCCATGACAAGACCGAGACCATTAAAATACGGTCCAAGACCGAGTCCGAGTCTCGAGTACTCAACACTGGTTTTGGCATCATGTAGACAACGTTCGGTGTGTATAGTGTTACTCTCCGCTGAGCAGTATGCATTAATTCACAGCTAAATGTAAAAAAAAATCCACATTCAAATCAAAATAGCCGACTTCCTGTTGGTCGTAGCTGATGACTGTGAATTAGAAAGTTGTCCGTCTTGATAAGAACAATTTTTGTACTGAGTTTGGTGTCTGTAGCTAAAACTAACCCCCCCACTTTTGACAAAAGGTGGCGCTATAGAGTGCCTCTTCCACGCCCTCTTATGAACTTTTACCAGTGTCTAGTTATCATTAATACTGATATGTGTTCCGAGTTTCGTGAAATTCTAAGTATGTTATTTGCCTCAAAATCACCTGAGAAGTATTCCAGTTTGACATGTTGCCACGGCAACAATATTTTTAGATATCAATATCCCCCTTGCAGATTTATATCGGCTGTGTTTTAACATTATTCTGATGAAGTTTGAAGCAAATTAAGTAATAATAAGATGCTGAATTCAAATAATTTTGAAAATGACACACTTCCTTCTGCCAGTTAGTGGCGCTATAACTTTGACTCCTAATAGTCACATATATGCAATCGACATCATACAATGAATAATTGATGAAGTTTGATTATAATCAGGAAATGTATGTGGATGGTATTAGACACTTCCTGTTTCTCATTTCTCGCCATAATTTCAACGCCTCGCCACGAGCAAACCGTTTGATATATCAAAAATCCCCTGGCAATTTTTCATCCCCAGTGTCTTGAGATCATGTTGACCGAGTTTGGCCTCAATCGAGTAAAAAACCTATGACAAGTATTTCAAATTCCAGAGCATTTGCGCTTTTTACATATCTCTAAATAGCTGACTTCGTGTTGGGCGGAGCCTATGACATGCAATACGAAAGTTGTTTGACACGATGAGATCTATATGTAAACTGAGTTTCATATGAATATCATACTGTACTCGATGGCGCCGCAGATGGCTGCTTCAGTGCTTGGCTCTCCAGTGTTTGTGCTGTTTTTGTTCGTTTTTCCTGTTTTTTGTTTAACAAACATGATCAGTTTCACCAGGGATGAACTGCTGAACATTCGGCAGAACACACCACAAGATCTTTTACCGGATTTCAATTATTCAGACGTTTTACTGAACGTTGTTATCGGAGGAGCGGCGGCGCTGATCAAGCGCTTCAGGTAGTGCAGACGGGGGAAGCGAGCGGGAGCGCTCGTCAGACTCAGGAAGCGCGGATTTCGAACGCCGTTGCCTAGCATCCATCTCGCAAATCTCCGCTCTCTACCCAACAAAACAGACAAACTGCTTCTGCTCTCTCGGACAAATAAGGATTTCTCTCACTCTGCTGCTCTGTGTTTCACGGAAACCTGGCTGAATGACGCCATACCGGACAGCGCGCTCCATCTGCCGGGCTTTCAGCTGTTCAGAGCGGATCGCAAATCAGAATCAACTGGGAAATCGCGCGGCGGCGGGACATGCTTTTACATCAATGAACGGTGGTGTACAGATGTAACTGTGTTAAAGAAGATGTGCTGTCCTGATCTAGAAATGCAGTTTGTCAACTGCAAGCCGCGTTAGTTTCACTCGTTCATTCTGGTCAGTGTTTACATCCCTCCACAAGCGCATGTGAGTTCAGCTTTACAGAAACTTGCTGATCAGATCACAGACACCGAGCAACAACACCCGGACTCTGTTTTAATCATTCTTGGGGACTTTAAAAAAGCCAATCTCTCTCGTGAACTGCCAAAATACAGACAGCATGTTACATGTCCCACCAGAGACAGTAATGTATTGGATCACTGTTACACCACAATAAAGGATGCATATCACTCTGTTCCACGAGCAGCTTTGGGACGTTCTGATCACTGTCTGGTTCATCTTATACCGTCCTACAAGCAAAAACTTAAATCTGCTAAACCTGTAGTAAGGACTGTGAAGAGATGGACCAGCGAAACAGAGCAGGATTTACAATCTTGTTTTGACCTCACTGATTGGAGTGTTTTTGAAGCTGCTACCACCGATCTGGACGAACTCACAGAGACCGTAACATCCTATATTAGTTTCTGTGAGGATATATGCATTCCTACCAGGACTTATTTAACATTCAACAATGATAAGCCATGGTTTACAGTAAAACTCAGTGTAACGGGGTCCTACTATTGTGTACAACTCTATGAACTCTATATTAATAAATTCTAAATCACTGGGAATGCTTTTGGACCAGAATCAGAAGTTAAAGATCGTCTCACTGGAGCAAAGGTAAGTGATATGTATAATAGTGTAATCTAGAAATAGTCTATAAATCAAATTTCACAGCATAAAGTAAAATAAAGAAAAGCAACAACCAATAGTGAAAAATAATGTATTGTTCTGATTGGTTATTCGTTGACTTCAGTCATTCTCTTTTAAATTGGCAATGAAATGACAGAATCAAAATACCAAAATAACAATGAATAAATTGAATAATAAAAACTCAGAATAACAAAAGGAATAAGAAAATGAAAAAATCTAAATCCCCAAATCAAGGTTCAGATTCAGAATACAGAAATTAATAATAATTTCCACACATTCAATTTCAAAATCAGTTTCTCAGTTTTTCCATTCAAACTCAGTCTTAATGTTCCGTTGAGCTTCAGTTAAAGATCAGTCTTTATCTCAAATTCAAAAATGTAAAGCAATGTTCATCAAAAGTGGAAAAATTTAATCCAGTAGAAGAAAAAAAAATAGATCCACTGAAGATCCAGGCAAAAATAAAATCTTGGAGACAACAAAAAAAACTCAAAGCTAAAAAAATTGTTTGATCCTACCAGTTCAGCAGATTTCACTCTCTTTTCTCTGTTTCAGGTACGAGTTGGTGGAATGGCTCGCCAGTCCAAACCAGAATATGAATATTCGGCAAGGACAGATTCAGGAACACAAGTCTTCAGCAAGGGGGGGAAAAAAAACCCGGCCTTGTAACAACAAAGCCAAATTAAACATTAATATAATTGTCAAAATAAATGATTTTAAATTAAATCAAACTCAGTCTCAATCATTTACACATACATCAGAACATACACACTAATCACCATGTGCTCAATTTAACACTAGGGCCTATACACAGTGTTAGCAAAGCTAGCACTGCATGGTGCATACTTCACGATAAAACACATTTAAAGCATTTTTGGAAACTTTTACAATCACTTTTTATCCTTTGGATTCTTTTTTTTTTCACATTGCAATTCACAGTAGTCACAATCAGAATAACTAAATACACTTTGTATGATGAAATTTGTACTCACCAAGGAAAGGTATAAATCAGAAAACAAAAATAAAAGTGTTTCTCCCCAGAAAAGATGTTGATTGAAACTCTTGCTTCAGTCTCATCACAATCTCGTTATTTACCATTCGCAACTGCTAGTGATGTGTCGTTCGTGAACGAATCGTTCTTTTTGAACGATTCTTTTGGGTGAACGAATCGTTCTCGTTCACTTAATCCACTGACTCATATTTCTCATTCAGTGAAGTTCCTCCCTCCACAGCAGCGCGGCGCTATAAGCAGCGCATGCGCAGCTCAGTGAACCGGGTAACAACCATTTCATCCTGTCAAAGAATTACTCAACCTCGAGCCAATAGCCTTCGAGTATGAGATGTGACAGAGTATGTGATTTGTTGAATGTAGTGAACGAATACGCCCTTCAATGAACAAGTTTCATATGAGTCTGAACTAGATCTTGAGATCTTATCGTTCGTGAACGAAATGACTGAACTGGTACCCATGTCGTTCGTGAATGAGTTAAATGAGCTGATACATCTCGTTCGTGAATGAATTGACTGAACTGGCACACGTTTTTCATGCACGAATTGAATGATACATCTCGTTCGTGAATGAAATAACTGACCTGATGGTCAGGGTATATTCTGGCAAACCGTTTACCAATCACGTTTCTCAATCGGCAAAGCACATGTCGTTCGTGCATTAGTTGAATGATTTAGAAAATCGCGTTCGTGAATGAAATGACTGAACTGGCACACATGTCATTCGTGAACGAGCTGAATGAACGGATACATGTCATTCGTGAATGAAATGAACTGTTACATAGCTTATCTCGTTCGTGAACGAAATGAATGAGAGTAAACCGGGTCAGTCTGCCATTTAGCATGTCAATCTCGCAAAAATGCAAAGCGCAGTTATAGGTACTGTACTGTGCACATACGCTCGTTTTGATATTTAGCAACTCCACATTTAATCCTCGATTTATGAGTGTGAATATATAATATACAAACTGTCTGACCAAAGAATTAAAATGCTGATTAGGCAAGAACACCTTGTGCTTTGTTCATCTGAACAACTTAATTAGACTTTATATATTGAATGCGATTATAAACAAATTTTAATAAAGCCAGATCAGTTTTTGTAACGAGTGAATATGTTCGTTGACTTAAGACATAACACATAATATACTTTTTTTTGCCATCTGCTGGCTTATTTTGTGTAATACGAAGAAATGGTCACTGAACGAATCAGTGAACGATTCTGAACGAATCATTTTGGTGAACGAACTGAAAATGAACTAATCTCTAGAAAGAATCATAATTTCCACCACTAGCAACTGCGTCTGCTCTCGTTCAAGTTTGCTATCGTTCTGATTGCTTGTGCGCTATGTTTTGCAGGGGGGGCAGGACTAACCTTTCACCTCACTAATCAACTTTAGCGATTTCCTTTTTCTAAATTTATAATATAATATAAATTAACTTCAATCTGCATTTTCATATAAATACTAAAGATATATTAATAAAAAATAAAATCATTTATTAATTACTAGTGATCTGGTTAGTGACCTGGGTTACATCAGACATCTTCGTCAGGCCAAAGAGGATGCCTACAGAAATGGGGACAGGGTCTTGTACAATCAGGCCAGGAATACACTGAACAAAGAGATCAGAGCGGCTAAAAAGACCTACGCTAAAAAGTTGGAAGACCAGTTTACTTCCAACGACTCAACTTCATTGTGGAGAGGTCTAAGAGCCATCCCGAACTACAAGACACCATCCCCTTGCACTGTGGCTAATCAACGACTTGCTAACGACCTGAATGAGTTTTATTGTAGATTTGAAACCCCCAACACCCATTTTGACCATCTCCCTACACAACCATTAACACATCCTGCAATCCCACCCTCCACACCTCCTGCTCTTCAAATCTGTGAAGATGATGTGCGCCAGGTCTTCAAGAAGAACAAAAGAAGAAAAGCACCAGGCCCAGATGGTGTTACAGCAGACTGTCTGAAAATCTGTGCTGACCAGCTGGCCCCCATCTTTTCACAGATCTTCAACAGATCCCTGGAGTTGTGTGAAGTGCCTTCCTGCTTCAAACGCTCCACCATCATCCCCATCCCTAAGAAACCCAAGATAGCAGAACTTAACGACTACAGACCTGTGGCTCTAACGTCTGTCGTCATGAAGTCGTTTGAAAAACTGGTTCTGGCTTATCTGAAGGACATCACTGGACCCTTACTGGACCCCCTGCAGTTTGCTTACCGAGCAAACAGGTCCGTGGATGATGCAATCAACATGGGATTGCACTTCATCCTGCAACATCTGGACAAAACAGGGACTTATGTGAGGATCCTATTTGTGGACTTTAGTTCGGCATTCAACACCATCATCCCAACAGCCCTTCAGACCAAACTGACCCAGCTCTCTGTTCCTAGCTCTATCTGTCAGTGGATCACCAGCTTTCTGACAGATAGGCAACAGTTAGTGAGACTGGGGAAATTCACATCAAACAGCTGCTCCACCTACACTGGTGCCCCTCAGGGATGTGTTCTCTCCCCTCTGCTCTTCTCCCTGTACACCAACGACTGCACCTCTAAAGACCCCTCTGTCAAGCTCCTGAAGTTTGCAGATGACACTACAGTCATCGGCCTCATCCAGGACGGTGATGAGTCTGCTTACAGACAAGAGGTTGAGCAGCTGGCTGTCTGGTGCAGTCTTAACAACCTGGAGCTGAACACGCTCAAAACAGTGGAGATGATCGTGGACTTTAGGAGAAACCCCCCTGAACTTTCCCCACTCACCATCATGAACAGCACTGTGACTGCAGTGGAGTGCAAGTTTGGTGTTGATCTGCATAAATCTCTAGGAGGAGTTTGTTAAAGTACAACCCCTGAAAATGGAAAAAACAACACCAATTTTGCAGGGAAAATTCAAAATAACCGACTTCCTGTTGGGATTCGGATTTCGTGCCAAGAGACTTTTTTTGTAGCAATTGGTGTGTTACATATGTGTACCGATTTTCATACATGTATGTGACATGCAGCTCGAGGCGCACTCCATTGAAAGTGTATAGGAGGTGCTATCGAGCCATTTTGCCACACCCAATATTGGAATATTGGCCTCCAGATGTGTGCAGGTCAGTACTATTATCAAAATGTGAAGTTTGGGCAGGATCTGATATTTTATGCCTGAGTTACAACAACTTCTACTCCCATGGCGAGACATCAAACTTTGTCACGGCGCCATGGACACGCCCTTCAACGAAAACTCAAGATCTTTACAATTTAACATCGCACAGGCGTTTAGATTAGACTGACCAGAAAAAAGACATTGATGTAAAAAAAATTATAGGAGTAGTTTTTCGCAGCATAAAATATGACACTTCCTGTTGCCAATAGGTGGCGCTATGACTATAACTGAATATGGGCATGTCAATCTGTTCAGTTCCAGAGTTTTATCAACCATGTGAAGTTTGGGGCAGATTGGACATTGTATGTCTGAGTTATAGCAACTTCATTGTTCATGGCGAATCATCGAAATTCACCAGGCCACCACAGACACGCCCTTCAACGAAAACTCAAAATCTTCGCAATTTAACATCGCAAAGGCCTTTAGATCAGGCACACCAAATTTGGTGTTGATCTGAATAAATCTCTAGGAGGAGTTCGTTAAAGTACAACGCATGGAAATGACAAAAATTAAACAAAATTTGCTCATAATATTAAAATTAACCGACTTCCTGTTCGGTTTAGAGTTTTGCTCCAAGAGTCTTTTTTGTAGATATTGGTGTGTTACATGTGTGTGTCAATTTTCGTGCATGTATCTGAAACATAGCTCGAGGCGCACACCGTTGAACGTCTATAGGTGGCTCTGTCGAGCCATTTTGCCACACCCACTTCTGAAACCCATATCAGACGAAATTTTCGCCAGTTCTGAGGTGTGTGCAAAGTTTCATGACTTTTTGAGCATGTTTAGGCCCTCAAAAATGCGATTCATTTTGGAGAAGCGGAATAATAATAATAAAGCTGCAATGAAGCGATGCAGCGATGAACGGGCCCTCGCACCCGGGCTCACCACCACCCGGTGCCCATAGGAGGAACCGTGAACGTTGGGCCATATGCTTATAAAATAGTAAATATTTTTGCCACATTTCCTGCTGCCAACAGGTGGCGTTATGATTATAACTGAATATCGCCATGTAAATGTCTTTAGGCCAGGACTCTTACCAAACATGCAAAGTTTCAGGCAGATCAGACATCTCATGTTTAAGTTAGTATGAAATAAGTCATTCCTGTTGCCAGCAGGCGGCGCTATACTTATAATTGAATATTGGACTTTAGTTGTGTTCAGGCCAGGACTCTTATAAAACATGTGAAGTTTGGGTTAGATTGGGAATTGTATGCATGAGTTACAACAACTTCCTGTTTCATAGTATTAATAGCATCATTTAGCACATAGTAAGTGTTGTTAGAATGTTTGAAAATATTTCTAGCATGATTAGCACACAATGGCAAATTTTATTGTGTTGCAAATAGTGCATAAAATTGTTAAACATGACACTTCCTATTACCAGCACTATGACTATAACTGAATACGGGCATGCTGATGTGTTCAGTACGGGACTGTTGTCAAACGTGTGAAGTTTGGGGCAGATCGGAGGTTGCTAGCTTGAGTTACAACAACTTCCTTATTCAATGCCGGTGTGGTGAGAAATCCAGTCCCCCCGCGAAATCGAGTCCGCTTAGGACCAAGGCGGTAGCTGTTTTAAATGCCTGATCAAAAGTTGTTATCGCGATAACTTGTTGCATGGTTAATCGGAGCTGCGGTAGCTTGTTGTTTCAAGGTAAAATAATTTAATAAAAGCAACATACAGAATGTAATCGATCAAAATGTTTTTTTAAATGTCATAAAACTAGCAGCATCTCATAAATAATGCATTGTAATTAGTTTTAATATTCGGTTACTAGAACGCCTCAGCACAGCTTTTGAATATATTCTAAAATAATAATAATTCAGTTGTAATGACTAAAACACGTTTAGCCCACAAATTCAGAAGATTGTGGGATAGTTGAAAGATAATTATTAATAAAACGAACCTATGTACTATATATATATATATATATATATATATATATATATATATATATATATATATATATATAGACACACACACACACACACTTTGATTTTTATTTATTTTGACTTACTACCTAATTCATGTAATTTTTTACATTATTTTCAATATTGTAATAAGTATACTTATGTTGTTATATATGGTTTTGCTTACAAGCAGTTCATGTATTGCAATTGCTGATTGTATATTATTTAAGAAACTATTGTTTTCAAAGAAAATCATACAGCAATTATCACATTATGATGACGAAATTACAATTGTAATTGACTTTAACTCATATAACACAGTACATAAAATAGTACAACAGTTACTTGTACTATTACAAATCAGTAATAGTAAGGCAATAATGGCTGTTTGCGCACTGAAAGTAACTAAAAATGCAGCTAGTTTATAATTGTTAATTATAACTTGCAATTATAATATAATTCTACACAATTTTTTTACTTATAAATGTTCAAGCAATATGCACACTATGTAAGACATTTATACATTTTTCAAAATGCATAACATCTTTACAGAAAGACATACTGTTGTGTCTATGTGGTCAAAAACACCCTCACTGTTTTAATAGATGGTGCTAAATGCATTAGTCGTCATACATACAGCAAGCAAGCCAAAGGCATTGGTGGTTAATTAAGAAAAAACTGTAAGATGTCGATACTGGAGTAAAAAAAACCTTTGGAGAAACCAGACTAACCAAAAACACTGGGGACCAGTTCTCCTCTGTATATTCAGTCTGAACATTTGGTACAATGTCAATGGTAGTTAACAGTGTTACTGCATTGATTCAGCTGTAAGGTTAGAGGTTAAATGTGCCATGTACAGGCAGCAACATTGTTTTCTCTGTGGCCCAGGTGAGGCATGCAGTGGGAGTGAAGAGTGCTAAGGTGCAGTCATCCATTCATAAATTCTTGCTGTTTTGCTGAAACTGGAAACAGTTCATCCTATGTGAAGTCCATTGTGGAAGATTGCGGAATCATCAGTCTCAACGTAACTCAAGAGCGTCTTGGGACAGAGCTTCTGTGGTAAAGAAAAACATAAAAATGTTTAGGAACTGTAATATAATAACAATTTTTTCCCTCTCTGCCTTTGTAATATACACTATGCTGGAAGACTTTCTTGACATCATACAGAACGGGTTCAGAATACAACAGAAGCAGGAAACATCAAAAATCACTGTTAACCGTAGAGCATCGATTTACAATTCTTAGAAAAATCAAGTTATGATTTATGTGTATGTTGTTATAAAAACAATCAAACAGACATAAATGTAATCTGTTAAACTCAGTCTATTTTGCATTCAAACATTGCTTTAAATAAAGAGACAGGTGATTTATTTGAGCAGAGCTTGTTTTCTGCCTCCACTATTTGGAAAGTCTCATACGAAAATACTAATATATATATATATATATATATATATATATATATATATATATATCCTATTTTCTATTAAACAAAAAAACTGCTGCAATGAAAATCTCCTTTTGATTTATTGTGCCTTAATTTACTATTAATTTCATAATTATTCACTTACTGAACGCTATTATGAAAGTATATGTGTTTGTTTATGTTAAATAAAAGATAAACATGAGAAAAGAGTCGTATCTTCACTTAAAATCATAGAAATGCATCTTGAACAATCGGGTCCCACCTAGCGAGGACCCCTAAGATGGCGGCCGTCGCGATGCCTGTGCGCAGGATGCAACGGAGGCACTTGTCACGAACGAAGGACACGAGACAGTTACTAATGTACACTAAAAATCTTTGTCAGATTTGAGATCGTATTAACTACCAGCAAAATACGTTCATATGTGGAAAAAATAGCAGATGGAGTTGATAAAACGCCTGAACAATGAATACAGACCTCATCGTCAAAGATCGCGAGAAAAAGGCTTGAACAATTGGGTCCCACCTAGCGAGGACCCGTAAGATGATTCATTATTATTATCACGACTAACGTTACTACTATTATTTGTGTGTGTATTGTCAGTGTCATATTACTGTACAAGGACAGTGGATAATATTGGTAGTTAATAAGAAAATCAGCTTAAATCATTAATCGCCCCTCCCCTCCACACCCAAATGCATGCGTGTGCAGGACGGGTTTAAGCAAACCTCTAGTTCTGTCATACTCGTGCACAAATCACACGAAGATTTTTAGTGTGAATTACTACCTGTCGTGTCCTTCGTGACAAGTGCCTCCGTTGCGACTTGCGCACAGGCATCGCGATGGCCGCCATCTTATGGGTCCTCGCTAGGTGGGACCCGATTGTTCAAGATGCATTTTAAGGGAAGTTACGACTCTTTTCTCATGTTTATCTTTTATTTAACATAAACAAACGTATATACTTTTATAATAGCGTTCAGTAAGTGAATAATTATGAATGAAATTAATAGTAAATTAAGGCACAATAAATCATAAGGAGATTGCAGCAGTTTTTTTGTTTAATATAAAATAGTATATATATATATAAGTATTTTCGTATGAGACTTTCCAAATAGTGGAGGCAGAAAACAAGCTCTGCTCAAATAAATCACCTGTCTCTTTATTTAAAGCAATGTTTGAATGCAAAATAGACTGAGTTTAACAGATTACATTTATGTCTGTTTGATTGTTTTTATAACAACATACACATAAATCATAACTTGATTTTTGCAAGAATTGTAAACCGATGCTCTACGGTTAACAGTGATTTTTGATGTTTCCTGCTTCTGTTGTATTCTGAACCCGTTCTGTATGATGTCAAGAAAGTCTTCCAGCATAGTGTATATTACAAAGGCAGAGAGGGAAAAAATTGTTATTATATTACAGTTCTTAAACATTATTATATTTTCCTTTACCACAGAAGCTCTGTCCCGAGACGCTCTTGAGTTACGTTGAGACTGATGATTCCGCAATCTTCCACAATGGACTTCACATAGGATGAACTGTTTCCAGTTTCAGCAAAAAAGCAAGAATTTATGAATGGATGACTGCACCTTAGCACTCTTCACTCCCACTGCATGCCTCACCTGGGCCACAGAGAAAACAATGTTGCTGCCTGTACATGGCACATTTAACCTCTAACCTTACAGCTGAATCAATGCAGTAACACTGTTAACTACCAATGATATTTTACCAAATGTTCAGACTAAATATACAGAGGAGAACTGGTCCCCAGTGTTTTTGGTTAGTCTGGTTTCTCCAAAGTTTTTTTTTTTACTCCAGTATCGACATCTTACAGTTTTTTCTTAATTAACCACCGTTGCCTTTTGCTTGCTTGCTGTATGTATGACGACTAATGCATTTAGCACCAAATATTAAAACAGTGAGGGTGTTTTTGACCACATAGACACAACAGTATGTCTTTCTGTAAAGATTCTTTAAAAATGAACATTTTGAAAAATGTATAAATGTCTTACATTGATAGTGTGCATATTGCTTGAACATTTATATGTAAAAAAAACAAAACAGTAGAATAATTTTATTATAATTGCAAATTATAATTATATAGAAATTTTTGCTATCTATATAAACTATCTAGCTGTATTTTTAGTTACTTTCAGTGCACAAACTACCATTATTCACTTACTATACTTAATGGTATAAATATAATAGGCATACTGACATACTTCATGTAAAATTAATATAACATTCATTTTACATAAAATAATAATATATCTGTATATAATACAACAATAACACGGTTCTGCACAAGCAATTGCGATATTATATCATTTAGATTAACAATATAAATTTACACACACACATCGAGTAGCTGTACGCTATGCTGATACGCGAGTAACAAAAAAAAAAAAAAAGAGAAATGTTTGATTTCACAACCTAAAGCGCGTCGGCTATATACTAGCCTATGAAACATGTAATTTAAAGTACATAAATGGTCATTATAGCAAAGTTCAAACGACAAAAATAAAAACGCTATTTAGCAGGAATTGTAATCAGGCGCTAAAAAATAATACCCATTAATTGTTCGTTGAGCCAATGGGATCACTCGGGGTCCTAAGCGGACTCGATTTCTCGGGCGGACTCGATTTCTCATGACACCGGCAGGTAGCGCTATGACTATTACTTTTTAGTATGTTCCTAAGAGTCTGTAACAGTGTTAACCATGTCACTTCCTGTTACCAGCAGGTGGCGCTATGACTATAACTGAATTTGGTCATGGTTGTTTGTTCAGTACAGAACACCTATCACACATGTGAAGTTTGGGGAAGATCGGACATTGCTTGCCTTTTTTACAGCAACTTTCTTTTTCACTACATTATTAGCATGCTTTAGCACTAAGCTAAGTGTTGCTAGCATGTATTAGTATGTATCTAGTATGTTGCCAGCCTATTTAACACTTGTTTACACTTTTTAATATGTTCCTAGGAGTCTGTAACAGTGTTAACCATGTCACTTCCTGTTACCAGCAGGTGGCACCAGAGATGGGGACTCGAGTTTGAGACTCGGACTCGAGTGCGACTTAAGTCGCACAAACAGTGACTTGAGACTCGACTTGAGACTCGTCCTCGAAAGACTTCAGACTCGACTCGGACTCGAGCTCCGGGACTCGTGAACAATGTTAATTTTTAGTAAACGTCAGATGAGCTCGCTGTTAGAGTTGTGACGTTCGCGAACGAACCGATTCTTTTGAACGGCTCATAAACATGAACGATGGGAGCCGAGTCACGGCTGGAGGGGAGCCGTTCTTTCTGTCGCTCTTTTTTCCTATGCATGTTTCAGAGCGCGTGTTTCACACAGATGCACACAAATGAGCTCCTCCGCGAGACAGAACAGTTATAGGGGGAGGGGCGCACCCAGCGCAGGCCAACCCTTTATAGCGTGATGATATTAGTTATTAGTTGTGCACGCATCCTTCACGTGAGTACTCCAGTGGAAAAAAACCTGCGTGCCTTTGTCATTGGGTAGGAGCGGAGCCATGACGTTTTGCACAGATATTCATTGCAGCCCACTTTGTTATTGTTCATTGACTTGAAGGGGCTGATGTCCTATTTGGAAAGTTTACAGTAGTAATAGTATGTAGACATTTCCATTTTATTTATTCTAATTTTATCTACTTTAAATATTTTTGGTTCTCTATCAAAATGTTCTTGTGTGATAACAATGTTCTTGTGTGGAAGTGTTTGTAGTAAAAGCTGTTTTGCACAGAAATTCATTGCAGCCGGCTTTGTTTTTGATGTTTATTTGTGAGTAGGTATTGTATGAATAACATAAGTCAGCGTAGCTTTGTTCATTCTTAAGCCAGACAAGAGGTGTGCAGCTATACAGCCAGGACAGACAGAAGGCCATTACTGAATCCATAAATGCAAAATACAGATATTAACTTAAAAGTAAAGCATTCTTGGTGTTTTTGTCATGTTGCAATAGCCTGTTTACACTGATTATATACCAAAATCAAAGTTGATATTGTATGCTAATAGATAGAGTTGTCATAATAACATATTACATGCTTTGAATTCCTTATATATAGCTATGCAGTGTTCTAAGCAGCTTGGATGGGTCGCTGTACGTGATGCAACATTTATTATAACCAGAGACTTAATATAATAAAGAGACTTGAGACTTGACTTGGACTCTAGCTCAGAGACTTGAGACTTGACTTGGACTCTAGCTCAGAGACTTGAGACTTGACTTGGACTCTAGCTCAGAGACTTGTGAGCATCTCTGGGTGGCACTATGACTATAACTGAAATTTTTCATGGGTATTTGTTCAGGACAGAACACCTATCACACGTATGAAGTTTGGGGAAGATCGGACATTGCTTGCCTTAGTTACAGCAAATTCCTTTTTCACTGCCTTAGTAGAATGCTTCAACACTTAGCTAAGTGTTGCTAGCATGATTTATTATGTTTCTAGCATGTTGCCAGCCTATTTAACACTTTTTGACACTTTTTAATTTGTTCCTAGGAGTCCATAACATTGTTAACCTTGTCACTTCCTGTTACCAGCAGGTAATGTAGTGTATTTTCGTCTTCCATGGATCTGAGGAATCACACTATCTCAGGGTTTTGTTTCCATAAGAAAGATTTTATTTTCAAGAGAAAATAAAACCGAGAAAGCTCTGCAGAACAGTCTGACGAGTCTGTTTCGGTTCTCTATTTTATACATTGCTTCTGAAGGCGTGCCCATGTTCAATACATTTCATACATATGGTTCTGTTTATAAACTCTTTTACCTTTTATGGCTGTGTCTCCAGCTTGCTTTTAGGATGTACAATTTATTTGAAGTGAAACGAGGAGGCCTAATCATATATTTTGTCTTATGTCAAAACAGGACATCCAACTTTACTATATGCTGTATTTTGGTAATGTCTGCACCAAGGAGGTCTCATCATATATTTTGTCTAATGTCCAAATAGAGTGTGCAGCTGCACCATATACTATACCCCTGCACTCTCTGCACATTCCATTCTCACGCAGGCTTCTACATACAGTCAAATGCATGATTATAACAGTAGAATAACTTGATACATAAATGGCTAGATTCACATTGATTATGCCTGATTAGTTTACATATTGACCAGTAAAAATCTTCCACAGTGGCGCTATTACTATTACTGAATTTGGTCATGGGTGTTTGTTCAGAGCACAACACCTCTCACACGTGTGCAGTTTGGGGAAGATCGGACATTGCTTGCCTTAGTTACAGCAACTTTCTTTTTCACTGCCTTAGTAGATTGCTTTAACACTTAGCTAAGTGTTGCTAGCATCTTTCATTATGTTTCTAGCATGTTGCCAGCCTATTTAACACTTTTTGACACTTTAATTTGTTCTTAGAAGTCCATAACAGTGTTAACCTTGTCACTTCCTGTTACCAGCAGGTGGCGCTATGACTATAACTGAATTTGGTCATGAGTGTTTGTTCAGAACAAAACACCTATCACACGTGTGAAGTTTGGGGAATATCAGACATTGCTTGCCTGAGTTACAGCAACTTCCTTTTTCACTACATTATTAGCATACTTTAGCACTTAACTAAGTGTTGCTAGCATGTATTAGTATGTATCTAGTATGTTGCCAGCCTATTTAACACATGTTTACACTTTTTAATATGTTACTAGGAATCTGTAATAGTGTTAACCATGTCACTTCCTGTTACCAGCAGGTGGCGCTATGACTATGACTGAATTTAGTCATGGTTGTTTGTTCAGGACAGAACACCTATCACACGTGTGAAGTTTGGGGAAGATCGGACATTGCTTGCCTTTTTTACAACAACTTTCTTTTTCACTACATTATTAGCATGCTTTAGCACTAAGCTAAGTGTTGCTAGCATGTGTTAGTATGTATCTAGTATGTTGCCAGCCTATTTAACACTTGTTTACACTTTTTAATATGTTCCTAAGAGTCCATAACAGTGTTAACCTTGTCACTTCCTGTTACCAGGAGGTGGCGCTATGTCTATAACTGAATTTGGTCATGGGTGTTTGTTCAGGACAGAACACCTATCACATGTGTGAAGTTTGGGGAAGATCAGACATTGCATGCCTGAGTTACAGCAACTTCCTGTTTCACGGCGAAACATCAAACTTTGTCAGGCCGCCAGGGACACACCCCTTGACGAAAACTCAAAACCTTCGCAATTTAACATCACAAAGGTCTTATGATGACCCTCACCAAATTTTAAGATAATCCAATTAAAACTGTAGGAGGAGTTCGTCAAAGTAGGAGGCATGGAAATGGAAAAAACTGCACAAAAATCATACAGGAAATTCAAAATAACTTACTTCCTGTTGGGTTTTGGATTTTGTACCAAGATACTATTTGTAGGTAATGGTGTGTTACATGTGTGTACAGATTTTCATGAATATACGTGAAACACAGCTCGAGGCGCACTCCGTTGAAATTTAACAGGTGGCGCTATCGAGCCATTTTGCCACACCCACTTCTGAAACCTATATCAGATGTAAATTTTCGCCAGTCCTGATGCGTGTGCAAAGTTTCGTGAGTTTTGGAGCATGTTTAGGCCCTCAAAAATGCAACTCATGACGGAGAAGAAGAAGAAGAAGAAGAAGAAACGGAGCAATTCCTCGCACTGCAGTGCTCGGGCCCTAATAATAATAATAATAAACAAAGCAGATACAAGAGGGTTCTCGCACCTCGGTGCTCGGGCCCTAAAAATAATAATAATAAACAAAGCAGATACAAGAGGGTCCTCGAACCTCGGTGCTCGGGCCCTAATTGCACTGCAGTTCTCGGGCCCTAATAAAAAAAAAAATAACAGGAGAGTTTCAAAGTGGCTTAAGCTATGTGTAAACTTTTTTCCCTATATCACATGCTAAACTAATCTTTAATTGCTGCTTTCTGCTGTGAAAATTTTGTTAGTGATGAAAATAACATCATTGTCAGTTATTTTATCTAAACAGATCGATTAACTTCAAGATTTAAAAATATAGCTGCAAGCAGCGATGGCGGGCTCAAGCCACCAATGCCATCGCCACCCCGGTGGCATCAGGTAAAGTGTGCCCAGCCGACTTCCTGTTGGTTGTAGCTGATGACTGTGAATTAGAAAGTTGTCCATCTTGATAAGAACAATTTTTGTACTGAGTTTGGTGTCTGTAGCTAAAACTAACCCCCCCACTTTTGACAAAAGGTGGCGCTATAGAGTGCCTCTTCCACGCCCTCTTATGAAATTGTGCCAGTGTCTAGCTGTCACTAATACTGATATGTGTTCTGAGTTTGATGAAATTCTAAGTATGTTATATGACTCAAAATCACCTGAGAAGTATTCCAGTTTGACATGTTGCCACAGCAACAATATTTTTAGATATCAATATCCCCCTTGCAGATTTATATCGGCTGTGTTTTAACATTATTCTGATGAAGTTTGAAGCAAATCGAGTAAAAATAAGATGCTGAATTCAAAGCATTTTGAAAATGACACACTTCCTGCTGCCAGTTGGTGGCGCTATAACTTTGACTCCTAATAGTCACATATATGCGATCGACATCATACAATGAATAATCTGATGAAGTTTGATTAAAATTAGGAAATGTATGTGGATGGTATTAGACACTTCCTGTTTCTCATTTCTCGCCATAATTTCAAAGCCTCGCCACGAGCAAACCGTTCGAGATATCAAAAATCCCCTGGCAATTTTTCATCCCCAATGTCTTGAGATCATGTTGACCGAGTTTGGCGGCAATCGAGTAAAAAACCTATGACAAGTATTTCAAATTCCAGAGCATGCGCTTTTCACATTACTCTAAATAGCTGACTTCCTGTTGGGTGGAGCCTATGATATTCAATACGAAAGTTGTTCGGCACAATGAGATCTATATGTGTACTGAGTTTCATATGAATATTGGCAAGTATGTGTGAGCTATACATTAACATTTCTGACTGTGTTCCAGGGGGCGCCGTAGAGCCCCTGTGCCACGCCCGGGTCCCAGCTTCTGCAGGCTCCTAAAGGCCACAGATTCCAAAGTGTGTGCAAATTTTCAAGAGTTTTTGAGTATGTTAAGGACCCCAAAAGCCCCCACAACTTTGACGAAAAATATGACTACTAAACCCAAAATAGCCAACTTCCTGTTGGGCGGAGCCTATGACATGCAGTACGAAAGTTGTTTGGTTTGATGAGATCTACATGTGTACCGAGTTTCGTGTGTCTACGTGCAAGAATGTATGATATATGGCCCTCAGTATTCCAGGGGGCGCTGTAGAGCCCCTGTGCCACGCCCGTGTATCAGTCTCTGCCCGGCCCTAATGGCCGCAGGTTCCAATGTGTGTGCCAATTTTCAAGACTTTTTAAGCATGTTAAGGACCCCAAAAGCCCCCGAAACCTTGGAAAAAAATTAGAAGAATAAATAATAAATATAGCTGCAAGCAGCGATGGCGGGCTCAAGCCACCAATGCCATCACCACCCCGGTGGCATCAGGTAAACTGTGCCCAGCGGGCACATGCATTCACAATATCCCTCTGGCAGTGAGGTTTTAAAGGATAGAGGGGAGCGTAGAGGGGAGCGTGCATTTGCAGTGGCTGGGCCACGACTCTGGAATACCCTGCCTTTAGAGATCAGACTGGCCCCTTCCTTGTCTATTTTTAAATCTTTGCTAAAAACTTTTTTATTTTCCTTAGTGTACTACTGTGTTATGCTACATTTTGAAATGGGTGGTTTTAAATTTTTTGTCTGGTCTATTTTTATGTATGTGTAATATTCTTGCTCTTATGTTAAAGCACTTTGGTCAGCCAGGAGGCTGTTGTAAATGCGCTATACAAATAAATTGAACTTGAACTTGAACTTGAACTTGATATGGCAGTTAAAGGGTTAATCCGAATCATCTAGACTTTAAAATCACATTCACAGAACAATATATATATATATATATAACTTTAGTAACACTTTACAATAAGATTTCATTCATAAACATTATGTTAACATGAACAATATTTATATAGCATTCATTCATGTCAGTTAATATTCCAAACTTAAACATTAAAACATTGTTTTATTGTGATTTTTTTCCAAGCACATTTTACCAATTCCAAACCATATCAATCTTAATAACTACCATTATTTTTTATTTAATCATTTATGAGTGCTATACAATAGTCCAGGAAAGCTGGAAGAGAAAAACAGGTCAAGAAGAACTGACAAAGGAATTGCAAAAGAATTAGGAATTAATGTGAAGATGAATTTTTAGTCAATTCTGCAAGACAGACTTTCAGGAAAGGAGGTGGAATAAAAATGAGCTCCTAAATCTTAATCCCGGATTCTGGAAGATATATTCCTCAAACCATCAAACAAGAGGAGGTGGTGCTGGTCCTTCACGAGTCAGTCTAATCTGTTCATTAAGCCTATATATAAAGTCTTAATATATAGTATTTCACAATACTTCATGGTATTCTAATTAAATATTTTTTTGGAATCTTAGATCTCTCAGAACCTGACAAATTGTAATTCTGAGACTCCAGGAAAGTGGCAGTTCTGTAAAATGTTGGCGCTGGAGACTAAATGCTCACTGATAGTTTCACACCTAATTCACTTAAAACACACACAAACACACACACACAGTGACAGAGGGACAGAGTGACATCAGATGTATGTTTTTTAATTTTCTGTCATCCATATAATGTTGTATAGTCATGAAACTATGCATATTTCCTCAGAATGACTTGTCTTCTATGTGTACATTTTTTTGAAGTGTTTAGAAGCTGCACTTTTTTTTACTGGTTCCTTTTTTACTATTATTTCAAAAAATCACCACGACAAAACCATTCAAGCTATCCAAAATTCATTCACACCTGTTCTGTAAGATTAATTCTTTAAACAGTGGTAAAAGAGGATGTGGTGCTGAATCTTCAATAGTCACTTAAAACGTATCTGTCCATAAAGCCTATTAAGAATTATTCTTAATATACAGTTCACAATACTTCAGCTTGTTATTCTAATTAAGTGAGGGTCATTTTATCAGTAAAATTCCTAAAATACATATTATTTTATTTGAAAGATTTCTATAAATTATTTAAATCATACTCGTTTCTCCAATAATTATTTAAAAGTAATCCTATAGCTCCCTCTGGTGGCCATTATAGGTACTAAGAATTGCAAGCTTGATTTATAAGTTATGATAGTTTTAATTTTATGCTGGCTCTTGAAAATGATAAAGCTATGAAACTTACTGTGCTTCCTTCAAATGAGGACTTCTACTTATATAAAAAATTATGAAGAGTTAGAATGAAAAATTTTAAAGATATATTAAAATAACTATTGTATTTTTTATGTTACTTTAATAAATCTCTATGGCAACACCATTTAAGCTATCCTAAACCCATTCACAATTTAACATCTCAGTATATTGGCATCATGTTGAAAAAGGAGTATGGAGTAGTATGAGGAGGAGTATGAATTCATTTACAGGCTGATTTTATCATAAATCCACAATAAAATTTCTGAGTTCTGTATCAATCTGTGTTGTTGTTGTTTGTTTATTTTTATCTTTTATTTTTCATAGGAAGATAACTGACCCTTTACTCTCCTTTTTAATAAATGTGCTTATAAACCAAGGACAAGCTATTTATAGCTGTATTTATAAACTGCTTACTACTGACTATTAATATTGGGACAAGGCTTTATAAAGCATGAACTGACTATTTACTAATGAGTGCAGTTATTATAAAGTGTTATCAATGAATTTGCTAATGTTAACAAATTAGACATTATTTTACAGTGTTATCAAATCCTTAAATGACTCATAAGCATTTGTGAAAGTTCTGCTTGCATTACAGCTTAGTATTGATCTGTGAGCTGAGCAGATTTACTGTTACATCTATGAGATTATGTAAATTCAAATAAATATAATGTCACAGGATGTCAAAGGTCAGTATCAAATGAGTTTGAAATTATTATTTGCAGCACAAATAAGTTTTTTTTAGGATTTTTAAAAATCCCTAAAACTGTCAGAAAAAGGTTAAGGCCTAAGCTATTTCTATGTGAGTGGCTAAATTTATTTTGGTTTTTATAATTGTAATACACAAACTATGAAATTATACAAAATGTATAAAAAGGTAAATAAATAAATACGCACACATTAAAAAAGCAGCCAAGTCGAATGAGTTTCCTTTTTTATATAGATTAAAATTGAAGACAGAAGCAAGTGGTAAATGTGGTCACTTTAATATTCAAATCCAGTAGATCCAGTTTATGTTCACGTGGCTGTTTTCGTTTATATTCGCCAAGCTATTATGTATTTTGAAATAATCTTGTCCGTGATGTGTTCGTTCGTACGACGAAAGGCAGAATCCTGCAGCTCGAGAGAGAAATGTTATTCTGCCAGTCGCGCTTTCAAATAGTCTTCCACACTTAAACAGGTCACAAACACCTGCATTTAGCTCTTGTAGTGTTACAATGGGTTTATTGTGTGCATTTGTGGTAATATTTTATTTAAAAAAGCTCTTAAACAAGAATAAATTCGTTTGTTTTGAGCTCGACACTGTACGCGCTGATCGGAGCGGTGATTTCAGATAGGCAGCCACAAATATTTCATTTTCACACAAACAGTTCAAAAACATCTGAATTTAGCTCTTGGTGTGTTCTAATTGGTTGATTGTGTGATATCGCTGTAATAATTTATTTTTAAAAGCTTTAAAACAGGAATAAATTCGTTTTCTCTGAGCTCTTTACTCCAGACGCTCGTGATCACAGCGGTGATTCATCTCTCCTATTTCTCACGTATCTCTGGCCAGAAATAATTTATCCATGAGCCCTGAACCGGTAATAATCAGATATGTTGGTTTAGCTTGTCAGTGTGAATTAAATCTAAGTATTTATTTGTATTTTTAACCGATTTAAAAGTGAAAGTAAAAGTCCGGGAATTGAACCTGTAGGGGCGCAATTTCTCTCAGACAATGGAAGTCTGAAGCACATACACTCAAACAGAGGGACAGAGTGAGATGAGATGTCTGACAGTTTTTTAATTTTCTGTTATCCATACAGTGTTGTAAAGTCGTTAAACTATGCATATTTCCTCAGAATGACTTTTTCATCTGTATGAAAAAATTCTTTGACGTGTTTGGAAGCTGCAATTTAAAAATACAATAATGATTCCCTTTGTAAGGTCATTTAAAAAAATCACCACGGCAAAACCATTCAAGCTATCCAAAATCCATTCACAATTTAAGTTCCTATCAGAAATACTGATGTGTGTTCAGAGTTTTGTGAAATTCTAAGTATGTTATTTGCCTCAAAATCACCTGAGAAGTATTCCAGTTTGACATGTTGCCACGCCAACAATTTTTTAGATATCGATATCCCCCTTGCAGATTTATATCGGCTGTGTTTTAACATTATTCTGATGAAGTTTGAAGCAAATCGAGTAATAATAAGATGCTGAATTCAAATCATTTTGAAAATGACACACTTCCTTCTGCCAGTTGGTGGCGCTATAACTTTGACTCTAATAGTCACATATATGCGATCGACATCATACAACGAATAATCTGATGAAGTTTGATTAAAATCAGGAAATGTATGTGGACGGTATTAGACACTTCCTGTTTCTCATTTCTCGCCATAATTTCAACGCCTCGCCACAAGCAAACCGTTCGAGATATCAAAAATCCCCTGGCAATTTTTCATCCCCAGTGTCTTGAGATCATGTTGACCGAGTTTGGCGGCAATCGAGAAAAAAACCTATGACAAGTATTTCAAATTCCAGAGCATGCGCTTTTTACATAACTCTAAATAGCTGACTTCCTGATGGGCGGAGCCTATGACATGCAATACGAAAGTTGTTTGGCACGATGAGATCTATATGTGTACTGAGTTTCATATGAATATGTGCAAGTATGTGTGAGCTATACATCAACATTTCTGACTGTGTTCCAGGGGGCGCCGTAGAGCCCCTGTGCCACGCCCGGGTCCCAGCCTCTGCAGGCTCCTAAAGGCCACAGATTCCAAAGTGTGCGCAAATTTCAAGAGTTTTTGAGTATGTTAAGGACCCCAAAAGCCCCCACAACTTTGACGAAAATTTGAATACTAAACCCTAAAATAGCCAACTTCCTGTTGGGCGGAGCCTATGATATGCAATACAAAAGTTGTTTGGATGATGAGATTTATATGTGTACCGAGTTTCATACGTCTACGAGCAAGAATGTATGATATATGGCCCTCCATATTCCAGGGGGCGCTGTAGAGCCCCTGTGCCACGCCCGTGTATCAGTCTCTGCCCGGCCTAATGGCCGCAGGTTCCAATCTGTGTGCAATTTTCAAGACTTTTTAAGCACGTTAAGGGCCCCAAAGCCCCCGAGACGTTGGAAAAAAATAATAATAATAATAATAAATAATAATAAATAATCCTAAGGAAAACAATAGGCCTCTCGCCCTTTGGGCTTGAGCCCTAA